>NW_026267131.1:2708033-2720088 GCF_000697945.3 Frankliniella occidentalis | reverse complement strand
ATATACACACACACACACCTCCGCCACGCGTAAGGGCGCCGGGATGTGCCCCTTGTTATCACATCTCATTAGTCAGGGCAGTCGGGTACCAAAAGCCGACAGGCCGACCCACCTCGCCCCGCCGAGCGCCCCGCCTCAACCGGACCGCCGGACCGGACCAGGACGCCTCCATTATATCTTTGCGGTCTAGGCCCCGCCGCGCCCCGCCGCGCCCCGCCGCGCCCCGCCGCGCCCCGCCGCGCCCCGCCGCGCCACTCCAGGACGGACCCAGTCCCGCTTCAGACACTAGGCATTCTCGGTTAGGATAGGTCAGGGCCCAACATGTTACGACTGAAGAGAGAAAGGACGGCGACTATAACTGGATTTTCTCAAACTACTGCACGGTTGATTATTTGGTAAATCAATATTGGTTTACAGCGGTTCAAAACAAACCGTGATAAAGGGCGGGAGGGGGGGGGGGCTAGAGAGACAAGGGTCATGAGGATGAGGTTAGGTCCAACGCACTTGCATCTTCACTAAGGACGACGGCATTTTATCGTCAAACACAAACCCAAGTAACTTTTCCACACCACAGCAATAATAACGAAGAGGCCAAAAACCTCGCCGAAACAAATTTCAACGTAAAGTCGTTTTTCCCGCAGTGATTGAAGTGTGTGAAGTCCTATGAGGACTAATCGCATGAGTATCACGGTAAAGACAGGCCCTGGAATTCCAGGAGTTTTCTTTATTTTTCAGGGGAGTTGGAAGAGTCCCAGGGGTAGCCCTGGGAATGTGGAATTTTCCCAGGGGATGTCCTGGGTTTTTCAATAGATCCCCTGGGAGTAAATGCTTGTTTCTAGGGGATCCACAGGGGTTCCAACTTTCCTGGAGCTTACATGGGTAAAAGAGACTTTCCAGGGATCCACAGGGGTTCCATGGGGAAACCCTCTATTACCCAAGAGACTTAGTCAATGGGACGGCCAGGGAAATTTTGGCCTGGGAGTGCCTGGGCCTGCTCCATTTCGATTTTTTTCGACCATTTAATTTTACTAATTTTGTTTTTAGTCTTAGTCGCCAGTCGCCTATTACGGATGCAGTTCACCTCCCACGCTGCTGCCTACACTTCTGAAGAAGCCGCAATGTGCAGTGAAGCCACACACACAATCACAAAACCGCACAGTGCGCTATAGAGATCACCAGGTAAAGACGCGAAGCTGAATGAAACTGACACACTGTATGATGTAGTAGCGAGTACGCTCAGCCCTCCCTAGCCCCCCCCCCCCTTCCGCCTCATTCTCCCGGCCTCCCACATGCAGTCCGCGGATAAAATCGCGTTACATACCGGTGCGCAAGTGGGGGTGGGAAAGTCTTCCTTGGCAGGGGGTGCGAGGGTGCGCCCCGGCCGCGCACTGCACTGCATGCCAGACATTCCCTCGCCTCAGTGATCCCCGCCACCGACTCGAGCACACGACTTGTGCTCGGACCACCAGAGAGCCACTGCAGTAAATACTCCACCGGCTTATTATTTCACCCCGCAAAAAAGAACCCAGAGTTGCACACTTATTCAGTGTGGCAGCTTTACTGTTATGAACTTTTTAGTATTAAAATATCCAGTCGAACACTTAGAGGGGGAAAAGTAGTGTTGAGCACTTGCATTGCACGCCAGTTGACTTTGCAAATTTGCATTGGAGTTACGCTCTTTTTACTTTTTACCAGTGAAATGTTATATAATCCAGGGTGCTCATTGTTCGTAGCTCGAGCTGCGAAGATCTTCGACGCGCCTCTTTCAGTTCAGCCGAAAGTCCAGAAACACAACTCAATAGTCCGCAGCAGAGAGATTTTTTTATACCTTTAAAAAGGGTTTAAGACTGCTGCTTGTTCATAAGAATTCAAATTAGTGGGGCGATAATCACATTTCGAATGAGACCTGAGACATTTCTTACTCAAAAAAGCAGGATCATCCAAAGTACAACCGATGTTTTTCGCCCTTAAACCCCCCTTCCCCTCTACACCCGCGTCTCCACCGCGGTCCGTTTTCGTAGACCAACCTCCCCCCTTTACGGACGTTTATCTTTACCTTCGCTACCCTAAATTAAAACTATCAGTTTCTTTATGTGGTGATAAGGAATATGTTCTTTTAGAAGGGAATTATAATATTACAGGTCTACTGTTACACTGGTAGAAAACAATGTGAAAAAAAATGCCAAAAAGAGCAGAATTTTAGCATAATTTTTCAGTTTGTTTACGGTTAAAATCGGACGTCCGGACTACTTAATTACCCAAATTGTATCCTCGAACCAAGATTTTTTTTAAAAAAAACCAGAGGGAAATGTTTATCCTTGTTTTAAAGCACTTCCATTGTTTTCAAGATTGAGTTAACCTACGGAAAGTTTTGCTTTATTTTAACGACATTTACCTAGTAGCTAAAGACAATTTTCCTTGAATTTTGAAACAACAATGAAGCGAGGCATTTTGCCTTATTTCAAGGATACCATTTTCTGGGCGAGTTGCACACTTACCCTTTTTATCAGCGTGGTTAGTTTTCTATGATAAATATCGTAAAATTACGTGCTCAGATCGAACAATCACAAATTCGGTCTTTAGAGTTACTAATATAAATTATAACATTAAAACTGTTCAAAACTATTTTACAGTGACCACGACGAATTTTAAAAGGGTCATTCAACATTTTGCGCAGAGTAGTTACCGTTCTAGGAAAAGGGGCTGGTGAGCCTCCTGAATTCCATATTTTTATATTATAATTCACTCGGGCCAGCAGCCCCCTGCATGCCGTTTGATTTATGAGATTTCTCCTTTGGGCGCACAGATTTATTATGCGCAATCCTCGAGAACTATAGCAGAATGTGTCCGTGACATCTCACTTTTGGTGTTGTAGTCAGCCAGCTGAGCCAAGTGCGCGTACAACTGCACGCAATAGTATGCCCGAACTCTTATCGCCGCCGAATATTGACCAGTCACTTAAAAACACCTTGATCATTCCAAAGCAGTTTGTTACTCCACTTCGCACGCTTCGAGTTCCAAATTGATTTCTGCGCCTATTACCCGATTATGGTAATAGAATAATTTGCATAAACAGAAGGGAAACAAAATAAAGTATTTAGAGGCGTCTGGTTGGCATGGAGACTCAATACCGGCTGCTGGTTGGCCAAAAACGTTTGCGTCGATCAGGGGCAGAACCCACAAGGAATTGTTCTAAAATAAACCTCGCGTGAAAACTTTCACGCGCGAAAACATTTTCAGCGTAGATTTACTGTCGATTACACTGCTTTTATACACGCATCTACTTTTAACTACGCACAATTCTATGTTATAAGACATCAAACGCTCAAAACCGGAGTCATATATGCTCGGGGGAGAGGGGGGGGGGGGTAGAACACCAATAGTCGGTGTATGACATTTCTCGACTTCACTGCAAAGAGGGGTGGATCTTTGATTTTTCTTCATCTTGTTCTTCTTCATCTTCCGGGATCAGCGGAGATTTTCCGCTCCTCTGACGTCCGCTAAGTCCAGCCCATGTCCAGACTGCCGGCGGCGCACGCAAAAGCTTTAACTAACCCGTCGCGTGAGGCTCGCCGGCCGGCTCCAGTTCATTGGCCAGGACCGCACACTGTAAAGGCGTTATCAATAACCGGCGTCTGTGTGTGTGTGTGTGTGTGTGTGTGTGCGCGCGCGAGCGCGCGCGCGCGGGTGCGTGTGTGTGATTGAGTGTGTATGTAATAATAGCCCCCGTGATAATGTTCACAGGGTCACACAAGCTTTCAATATTGGTGACATTTTCAGAGAGCAGGGTGTAATAGGACAATAGCGGAAAAACTACTTGTTGTAATTGGGGAAACTAACAAAACATTAACTTAGGTAGGAAAATAGGATTACGAGCTATTTTTTAGTGTGATCGCGGGCTCTTTTTCCTTGGGTGACCTTGCTGGGCCGTTTGCCTTGCCGGAGACACGCCGCCTTGATTTAAACCGAATGTCGGACATTTGATACGTAGGTTGAAGGAGGAGAGGCAGAGCCAATGTATGTAGGGATGAAATTCGGTTTTTCGGACTGCCGGCGTGCAGGGGTGCCAACCTGATACATAACAGGCCCCATGGTACTGTTGTGGGCAGATGACAACTTTTTTTCTTTACAATGCTGCAGTACGGTCGCATGCGAAAAGGATGGAAGGAAGATGCGGTAGTGGAAGAGACGGGAGAGGGAGAGAGGCGCAGGGCGAGTGTCCATGTGTCGCGATGGAATGTTATGCTCTGCTTGCTTGGCAACAGAGGCTTAGCGACATGCCTTTATATGCAGTACGTGTGAAAGGGGAAAAGAGCGGGGGGGGGGGCGGATTCGATCCCCTCCAAATCTTTAATCCCACAAAAAGTCCCCTGCACGCGACAAGGAATTTAAGAACGCCTTCAGGTGGGAAATGCCCATTGAACCTTAGAATTTAGCCTGTTTTTTACTTATGTTTATATTTTTATTAAAATATAAACTATTGAGAACAGTTTGAATTTTTAATCAAAAGTGATTTTGAATTCAAACTTTTCTCAAAACTTTATATTATAATAAAAATAAAAAAGGGGCCCGGTACCCCTTTGCAAGTTTATTCTCTTTAAAAAGTGCCATCACCCAGGTTCCTTAGTCAAATAGTTCTGGAGAAAAGTTGTGTGCAAGATGAGAACGTGGAAATGACACAGGAGCAAGAACTCTTCAAACCTAAACATTTTTCAATGTCTCTATGGGTGTCTCTGATGAAGAGAATCTTCACTCGAGCCAAATTTAGTCGTTTTTGAATATTTTTGAACATTGCTGTGAAAAATTTCCTCGTTAAGTTACGAAATTTCTTGTAATTTGGAATAACAAAATAATGTTGTTAATTTACGACGGCTCATTTTTGCTTTTGATTAATTCCAAGTCGAAAAGAAGTGATTGTAATTTTACAGTTTCAAGTTGTAATTTTACGGACCATCGTGGAAAATTTTCCCGTAAACTTACGAGTATTTTTCACAGGCTTTCACAGGCTTCATTCAAAGGTTCAATCGGTTTTTCCCACTTTTACATATCAAACACATTCGAGAAGCTCTTGCCTCGATAAGTGTTACTCCATTACGCGACAGCCATGCGGCTACGAATAGTTAAATTGTTGATGTCCTGCAAAATTTGCAAAGATGCAACGTAAAATATGTCTAGAAATGCTTTGCAGTGTGGTGTGTGATCGGTTGGCCTGGGTCGGCGCGATGCAGTGCCAGAGAAGGTGTAATCTTATCGAATCAGAGGCAATCCCAGCAGAGCCGCCGCCGCCCCCTAGGCGGCTCAGCAGAGCGGAGCAGAGCGGCTGTCGATTTCCGGGGAAAAGTCGACGCGGGACTTTTTCGGCCGCATCAATATTGGATTTGGCGGCGCGAGTGTACCGTAATCATGAGAGCCTAGCAGCCTATGCAACGGGCGGCGCCACCAGCCTAGACCAATTCTCAGGAAGGGCAAATAGAGAGATAGTGCAGGGCCCGTTCAGAGCTGGGGTCACACGGTTGCGATCGTGATCGAGCACGAGCACACCCCGGGCCCCAGTATTCAATTTAAAAATTTGGTCACCTTGCTTTAATGTCGAATTAGCTATCCAAAGCGGCTGTATTAAGAGTCGACTTGACGTGTGCATGTAATTAAACATTCAAATGACAAAATGTTCGGAATTGCTCAACAAAGTTAGTATTTTTTTATCACTGACCAACGTCACATTTGGATCTAAAACAAGTATAAAATGACACATGACACGTATCATTCGCCAAGAAACACTTCTCTGTAGTCATCTATCCCTGCATTTTTGCCTGTGCTTTAAGTGCACTGTGTTATGCCATCTACCCTTCAATTCGGCTCACTTTTACCCAACAGTTGATAACAGGGACTATAAAATGCCACTTTCCACTGCTTCCTAAATTGAATATCTTATCAGTTGATAAAGGGTATCGCGGCTTACTTTGCTGCTGTTGCTGCCCGCTGACAAACGGCACCACATTTATAATAAAGCTAAATAAATTCTATTCTTTTTTTGTCTTTACAACACAGCTGCTGAAAAAAGAGTTTATGTGCACGTATCAGCAGAAGGTTTCCCTTCAAATAGTGTCATCGCAGATAAAAAACAGATATGGAAAGATAGAAAAATCTTAAAAATAACAATAACTCTATTTGCATAAAAATGGTGAATAAAAACGGTATGCCATACACAGCAATCGTTGGCACCGGATGCATATGAAGGTGTCGCGAACAGCTGTGGCTGGGGCGATAAGGAGCGTGGCGAGGCGTGGCGCAGCGCGGCCGGCCTGCGCGAGGGGCACCCGGCCAGTGAGCAGCGAATGAATGGGGGCGATACCATTTTATGAATGGGTGATGGCTGTGTGTGCGTGCGTGTGTCACAGCTGAGCGGTGTACAACAAGGCGCTTATCACTGCTGACCTCTTTCAGGCAAAGCGAGATGTTACGCGCGTGTGGCGGTGGTGGGAGAATTAAAAGTATTTACAGATAGTAATAATCAAAAAATAATTAAATTTAAATGCCCCGCGGCATACCTGATCTCGGTTCTGAGTCGGGTGTCTCCTGAGCACGATGGGTTGGGCCAGTGTACATCGGGCCTCTGCGGGTGACCGAGCGCGACGCTAGAATGTGTAACTCGGCCCCGAGTCGGCCTTGCTGTGTCGCCTTATGTGCCAAAAGCCAACAGCCCCATCACCGGGCGGAGCGAGCGACGCACACAGTTGAATGACAGACTTCTTCATAACTTGCCTCGGTTTTCTGATCCCCGTGCATTTCTGATATGACATACGATAAAAACAATGCAGTTTTGAGTAGATATGTATTTGGCTATGTGTAGAAACTTTTCAGAATAAGACAAAACCCGCAGTAAACTTGGTACATGTCTCAAAAATGATGATTATATTTAAGACGCTTTTCTGAAATTCGAGGAAGGTGTTAAATGACTTGCTTGTGACCGAGCACCGAGCTGAGATAACATAGTTAATGATTATGAGACGAACCACTACCCACTGAGATGAAAAAAGCGAAGGGGCCACGAATTTCGTCATCGTGTGAACAGATGGAAGTGTAATCCCTATGTAATCCGTGTAATATTTTGAAAAACTATAACTAAATTTTACCTTATTATCCAAATTAGATAGTTTTAGCCCCAGAAATTCAACAAAATTTGTGTATTATCCCTCAGAATTCTCGTGTAATCCTTGTAATTAAAATCCCGTGAGCATCCTAAATCAAAGTGGTGGCCCCCTCGGAAAAAAGTATTCGTGATAAACTTAGTTTCAAGAACGTCTGTACCCGTTTGCGATAAAGTTTGCGCAAAGTTCGTAGTTCGTGATCCGCATTAGAAGTCAAAGCCTCAGCAAATTTCTTGTTTTACTTTGAAAAAATATCTTTCACCTAAATTTGGTTGGGTGGCTGAATGCCCACAACGCTGGTTGCAAAATCTTCGGGTGTTTTGATGAACGTAGCAGAGTCAGGGGGGTTTGCCAACCTACAGGGACCATGCAGGGCCAGGAAGCCCGTTCGCAAAAGCGCGTGCACCGAAGCACCCGGTAAATCAATCTTTGGTCGCTGGTACAAATATACGCATTCCAGCACACTCTTCACTTCGGCCACACGTGGATGCCTCCGCTGAATGAACCGGAAGTTTTCTAAATTCCTGTCTTATCACTGTCTGACAGGCCGGATGGCCGGGTCAAGAATCTTAACTGGTCATTCGGAGCGCTGCGGAGCGGGGGCGAGAGTCGCAAGCATAAAAAACGAGAGCAGGCCCTTTTAAATCGCAAGTAAAGCTTTCACTCACAAGAACAATAACACAAAAACGCGTTATTTAAACTACAATTACTAAATGTTCTGTGATGATTCACGATCTGTACCACTGTTTGGAGTTTTTTGATCTTGGACTGTTTAAACGGTGAAATGTGTTCCTTGATATCCAAGGACCATTGAAAGGGTTCAAGGACGGGGCAGAAAAATTGCATGGGGCATGCTTGAATCGTTTTGACGGTCCTTGGACAAAAAAGAACAATTTTCACCGTGTATATTTCCGTTTTAAATACCGATCACAGGGCATCTCTCATCTCATTCCTCGACGCACTGCTCGCCCTGGCCCTATCGGCCACATTCCACACAGCTTTCGAGGGCCGCTGATTCGGGCCTAGAGCTCTGGTCTAATTACAGGGAGGCGCATGTGTGGTTAGGCGTGGGATGAGAGCGGAGGGAGGGAGGGGGAGGCGCTCTTGTTTGATCAGGGCCGCGCATGCGCTGCGCATGCGCGCGGTACTTGTGGCCAATGAGAGGGCCGTCGACAGAACCTCGATACTCATCGCCAACAGCGATAAATCATTTATCATTATGCAATGTAAACGGATCCGTGAACCTGGAATGCTCTGGCCGAACACGGAGACCGTTGGGCCAGTTCAAACGACTGTTTTCCGCAAGCTGTGACAGCAACAGTAATCCCCTACGGAAGATATTATATAAAACAGTACGTACACTACGAAAACTTACAGAGGGAGCCGAACGATGTTTTTTGGCGGTGTTATATGTCGGAGTTGGAATGTGGCACCCCAGCCCCGTACCTGTACCCGTCGTGCCCCACCGCACCTCTCCTCACCAGGCGTGCGCATCCCAGAGGGCGCATCCCCAGTGCCACAATACCTACCTTTAAATTGAACCGCCCCCTGAAACTCACAAACTAGCGGGAGGACGGTATTGTAGCTCTTTCGAATGGTCCCTTAACAAATATCATTAATAACAAGTTCTGGATTGGCATGAGCATTTTGAAATATTTCAAGTTATGGTAAAAAAAAAATGAAGGGTCAAAACCATTTCCGCGAATACCAGTCTTCGACATAAAAACCGATTTGGGCGCATTCCAGCAGCTAACAAACATTCATTCAAACTGAAAATAAATTTAAAGCACGTAAAATGTTAATAGGCAGTCGGACCGCAGACACAACAGAGGGGACGAGGAGGAGGAGCAGAGGGAGGCTTTTCTCGGAAAGTGGCGGCCAGTTCGGTGGTCCTGACGGGTCCTGCAGCGGCGCTATGGGGCACAAAGAAGAAGGGAAGAACCCCCTCCACACCTTCCCGCCTCCTCCATCTCCCCCCGTTGGGCCTGTAGAGCTCGGCAAACAGGGGCGGCGTATACCTTGGCGCTGATCCGACTCTCACGTTCCAGCATCTCCCAATATTGAACTATAAGGACCAATTTTTACAAAATTTCAATGGAGAAATTGAACTGCCAACCCAAGAGTTCATTTTATTGTTAATAACTGTACTTATGATAACATACCTGATAAGGGCTGCTACTCCTCACAACGTTGTGATGTTCTGCGTGAAACGCAGACGTTTGCACACCCCTTTGAGAATGATACGAGCGCGGAGCGAGCGCGAGTTCGGAGCACGGTGAATGCTGCCACTAGTAGTGTTTGCTGTGTAATCTTTTGTTAATTGGTATAGTAATTCAGGTGTGAAAATTTTTAACACGAAGCAAACCTTGGATAAGGTTGCATTTCCTTAAATGTATCACATTCAATCAGAATTAAATCCTCTGGAGAGGACCGCACCACACCAACTTAATTCCGTTTGCTCTTCCACAAACTGTTGGCCATTCCAACTGTCTCAAAATCAATTGATGACCGGCTTGACTCGTCTGGTCAGATATGATTGGTCCGACAGTCGGTAACGACTAAATTAAAAAATATCGACCACACGGTCGGAAATTTATGACTTTCCGCTGCAGAAGGAGTGCGCGCTCCCTCGCGCCCGAGGCGAAAATCACGGCCGGTTTTGCTTCAACCGTTCGGATGCCGATGACATTGTGCACCCAACCCACTATATTTGAAATAACAGTGATTGAGCGCAAGTTCTTGGCATTTCCTAGTAAAGTTACAAGAGTAAAACTTCGCAGATAAAAAAGAAAGAAAAAAATCTCAATCAAGAATCGATCTTGAAAGCAGATGATACACATTTATGAATAGGGCTATGTTCCTATTTTCTCTCATCAGCTGCTATTTGTTTGGTTGCTTGCAATCTTGAAATTCGGCGGCCTAGTGGCGTACAGGAGGACATTTGGGAAGGGCAGGGCGGCTGGCGGCCTAGTTGTATTGTTGGGCAGGGAAGGGGCCCATCCCGCGCAGTATTGTTAGCGCGACACTCACCCGGACACCATTCCGCAGCGCTCAAAAAGATAATTCTGGTTTTGCTGTTAGTTCTCTTTCCTGCTTATCGAGAGTTAAAGCTAGCTGACACCTTAAAGTTACTTATGTATTCTCTATATTTAGTGAAAGTATTTAAGGTATCATCTGCTAAAAAGGAAGAGAAATGCACGTCCATCTTGTTAACAAACTTGCGAATCATCGTAACTACAAAAGTAGAAGCACGAGTTACTTGGGTTCGTCCCGATTCAATTACTCAGGCTCGATTACTCCATCTCATTAGGAGATTTTGTATCAGCACGTTCTTCCAGTGGCGGACAATCCCGCAACCAGTTATATCAAGACAGCCTATGTGAAAAAACTGCCGCAAGAAAAACATCAGTTTACAAAGATACATTGTTATCTTTCAATTGACGATTTCAACAGAAGTTTTAAATAGAGCTCCCTGCTCTTCAGCACAAATCACCACAGCATGCATTTACCGGTGAAGTTTGCGATTGATCCGGAAAAGCACTTTCCGGTACGCTTTTCTACCTCATATTTTTTAGGCTAGACTATGTGGAAAGTTTTCAAATGAAACCGCGTGATTGCGGTAATTTTGATTGCAACCTAGTCACAAATTGAATAAGTGGACGGACCACCTCGAGCCGAACTACATTTCTACCTGTCCAGGGCGCAGACCATGGTCTAATGACGCATAAAAAATTCAAAATTAGTAAGTTACGAAAATTTGGAAACTTTTGTTTTGAGCACGACGCACTAAACAAAACCGGACATGTTTCGAGGCATAACCAGAAATTCAACGTGGAAATGTCTGCTGAGTGCTTAGTAAGATGCTTTCAGAATTTTCGTTTAAGACGTGTTACAGACAACGTATTACGCCCCTTTTCACATATCACAAACGGATTTCTCAAATTAACGTCTCGTAATCCAGACCAGAGTGATATACTTTCGGCAAGGATAACTTTCGGTATAAACGGCCCCTCGGTGTTTATAATCAGAGGGTTGGTCGAGCAGTTCCGCTGGCCGCCGTCAGGTAGCGCGCGCATGCGCAATGACGTCTAATGGGCCATGACTGGGCAGGGGCGTGCCCGGGCGGCGCAGGGCGGCGCACCCTGGAATCACTGCAAACCCACTGCAACAGGAGACTGTGTTTAGCTCCTGCGGGGCTCCTGCGGGGCTCCTGCAGAGGCACCACCACCACCGCATTCCGTACCCACATAAAAGCTACCTTTAAAAAAAGTATAAACGTGACGAGCGACGGCGGGACCCCGACTTGTGGCCTCCTCCAGCGGTAAAATTTCTCGCCGAAATCAAGAGAAATTTTGAGCAAAGGACGAAAATATGAAGCCTTCACGGAAGAAAGTGAAAAATTATATACAAAGACACTATTGTTGTTTTAATTGGCACTTGAACATAGGGGAACTTGTTCAGAGGCCTACTATAGATCAAGTATGTTGCGTGACACGAGTACAAGAAAGCTACTTCCAACCGAACAATGAGCATGTCCTTATTTTGGCAGGCCGCCATAGCAGCCGGAGCTTTGATTGAAAACTGAGTGAAGGCGCGAGCAGCACGGTAGGTTATAAAATGGACAGGGAAGGAGAGGGAAGGAGAGAGAGAAGAGGGGGGAAGGGAGGGAGAGGGCGAGAGGGAGAGGGCGAGAGGGAGACGGAGAGAGGGAGACAAAGAGAGAGAGAGAGAGGTTGGGGGACAGGGGGGAATGCGTTTTCTGGTGAGGGGAAAATTTATGCCCGCTCTGCTGCGTGCAGAGAAACATAATGCACAATAACAAAGTCGGCAGCCGCAAGGGATAATGCGAACACATGACTCATCACCAATGTTTTTCTGCTTTTCAATTTTCTCTTTCCTTTTTTTAA
>NW_026267131.1:2705213-2707983 GCF_000697945.3 Frankliniella occidentalis | reverse complement strand
TCTCTCTCTCTCTCTCTCTCTCTTTCTCGCACACCTCCTCCTCCCTCTTCGCACACCATTCAATCACGCGCCAGAGTGTAATTAAAAGGTTGCATTTCGACATCACCTCCAGTGATGCCCGCCCGCTCCGCCCCGCCCCGCCCCGCTACGTGCGGCTACTTAGGGGACGACCCCCCTGACCCGGGACCCGGGGGGAGCCCGGCCCAACTTGCTGTACAGCGGTCGTCAGAGGCGCTTCCGCGTCACGGTTCCTTTTCACAGTACATACGCTTTCGACGGCGGAAGAAGGAAAATTATTTTGAATACACGGCTTATTCTCGCTCTCTCTCTCTCACTCGTTCACATCACCTGCACACAGGATGCAGGAACCCTCCGTTATCAGTCCGCTTCTGTCTCGGATCGTACGGGGGGGTCAATGTGCGCGGCAGGACAGCCGATGGCTCAGCCGATGGTCGGTTTGGGCGCCCCGGGCGCGGCGTGGCGTGGCGGGGCGCGGTTGTGTGGTGCCCCCTTGCAGGGCCCCACACACGGGCCCCGCCAGACTGAACCGCAGACTCTCGCGAAAGCGTCTCGTCGAACTGCATATGAAGCTGTGCGGTCATCCCCGCCCCGCCATACTGCGCCGCCGGGTTGGGGGGAGGGGGCGGCGGGCGTGAGCATGTGGAAGTGTAGGCGCCTCGGAAAATAAAAACACGGCCCCCTTTCAAATTTCATACTTGAACAGCGCTGGTCTGGCCCGCCCAGGCAGGCGGGCCGCGCCTCTGGGCCGCGCCGCCGCGCCCGCAGGGTGCCGCAGGGGGAACATGTGCGGCTGCCTTGTCGCCTCAGCTGATGCAGTGCGGGGCGTACAAACAAGTGCAGCACCACCACCACCTCGAGCGGGGGATGCCCCTGTGCGTTATGAAAAATAAGAAACCGATGTGAAAGAAGTGCTGCTGGGGAGGAAAGGGGTAAAAAAGGGATCGTGGAGCAAGAGGAACAGAAAGTGCTATGGCGTTGGAAAAAAATGCGAGACGAATAGTCCTGTCCTCGCCTGGGTTGGCTCCACCAGACATAATCACCTCTGGTCCGGTAGCTGTGCCTAGGTCCTAAATGGGGACGGGATACTGGAGCCACGTGGCTTGGGTGACAAAACATGTTAAAAGTAGCACCCAGATGGAGTATGTCCTATCTTGAACGCGTGAGAGCGATGCGCGCAGTTCAACTAACCTTTCCTAGAAGAAAATGGTAAAATAGCCGCGGGAAAGGTTTCGATTGTGACCAGTGTCTCTGTCTGAAACACTGCTGATGCGGTGAAAAGTTTCAACAAGTTTTGTCCGCCGAGTTTGACGGTGTGTGGGCCGGGCCCACTTCGAACCCGTAGTGCGATTATGTGCTCTGATTGGTAAGAGTCGGGTTAGGGTAGGTCGCCCGCCCCCGCCCCGCCTCAGATGCGTCGGCGGCGAGACACTCGGGGGATCCCGTTCCCAAGGGAAGCGCCGAAGGTGCCGAGGGTTAGAAGGGTTGGCCGACCCCGCCCTACGGGCAGGAAAAGATGAAAGAAAGCGTTACATAGTTCTGAACGAACACACCCTCTCTGAGCTGGCATGCAGTGTGTGTGTAAATGCATTGTCCTGACGCACCCCGGACATCCTGACCTGTCACAGGACGCACTACTAACCCACTTTCCTGCGCCCATATCCGGAAGGGAGGCCGGCACCACCCCAACTTCCCCCCCTGCTCCCCCGCGTCAGGTTGGGGTGCCAACCGAAACAAGGCATCTCTAAATAGGACCATATACCACACTTTCCTCTGTCTGCGCTATTGCCAATCAAACAATCAACAAGGGTAAAATACACCATACAATAGACCTTTCATAAGATCCATCAAGAACACAACTTGAAGAGAAGAAGAAAACTTGAACGAATTCAGCGCTCACCCAAACAAAATGGGCAATTTTGTATCCAGCGAGGAATCATTTGTCTCTAAACTAGGCACAAAAAAGTTATTCCTCGCACTTAGGTACAACTTGTGACACATTTGCAGATATAAATTTGTATCCAACTAAGATGTGCTTGAGAACACATCTTCGCTGTATACAAAACTGTCCTTGTGGTAACTGGTGCTCACTAAAAGGCGATTCCACTGCAAATTTCTTGGTCTTTTTCAACCTATACACGAGACAGTTGGCTGTTTTCTACATGAGCTTTCACCGAATAAAAGTGACACAAGCCATAGGGATCCGCAAATTTACGTAAACGTATTATGTTTGTTCTATAAGGTGACGGAATATCGTTGAAAAATTTGCTTTAAGGTTAGAGATTTTTAATGAAGTCTTCAGACCATTGTAAGAAAATCAGCTCGTTTCACTCAAAATTGCACCTTTACCATCAAGTCGAAACTGTTTGAAACAGTTTGAACCCCTCATGCAATCAATCAGTAACTTTGTTGCAGAGCAGAGGTCAGTCGAAAGTTAGCTATGCAAGTTAGAACTCTAACAATTTAAAGAACGTTAAGGAGATCTGAAGTATTAAGTTATGATGTCCTCGCTCGCGGCTAGATACTCATCAGCCGTAGTGTGGTGTGTCTCGACCTCCGCGGCACTGCTCACCCGGTTCAGATTAAGAACCAAAATATGAAAAATTTAACTCGCGCTCTAAGAACACACAACAAGCTGCGGAACAAACAACAGGCCGAACGCATTGACGGGGTCGTGTCCCGGCTGACGCAGTAACTGCCCGATACGCAGATCAGATCTCACGCAGATAGCCCCGCCAGCCGCGCCCCACCA
>NW_026267131.1:2698372-2705163 GCF_000697945.3 Frankliniella occidentalis | reverse complement strand
CTGTATTTCATAATTTGAACTGAAAATGTTTTGATTTTTTTTTCACGTGAACAGTACCTAAAGTCCCCCTCCCCTCCCCCTGTAGAAAATCGTGGACATATCACGAACCCCCTCCCTCCCTTTTTGTCACATGGTATGTGTGATCCCTTAGTTTTTGAAGAAACGTGTACAAAATGAGGTACAACATTGTACAATACTCCATGAATAGATCTTTTCATGAGCACCTTTAAAAGGTGTCAAGGGTTTAGAATTTCCTTTGCTAATCCTTTAAAACTGTCAAATGCACGATTTTTGGCCTTTAAAGCCATTTTAGAAAAGACCCTACTGAAAATGTCGTAACTTCATAAGTTTATTCAATTTTTTGAAATTGCGAGCTCAGACGTCTTTGAGGGTTTAGTGAAAAGTTTCGTCATGCCAAATTTAGATATGTAGGGATAATAGGTCAAAAAGAGTACTTGACCATTTTTCTAGACCCAAAAGTTTGTTGCAAGTAACTCTTGAGGTAATCCATGGTTTTACTTCAAATGTTCAAAAAATTGGTAAAAATGTTTCTAAAAATTCGGTGAAATAACTGATTGTTTTTTGTTTGTTTTTTTTGTTGTTTTTTTTTGCAGTACAACATAAATATATTTGCAAATATTGGTTGGGGTCACATTTCATGCTTAAATTCAGGATCCTATTTCATAAACATCCATTTCAAAAACATTAGCCTCTGTGTAAAGGTGCTACTGAGCAGCTTTGTTTCCAAGTGTATGCACAGTTGAAGGAGTCCGTTACAGTACATAAACATTTACAGACGTTTACAGAGTGTCGCAGAGTGTACTGTCGTGTCTACAAACGGTTGCTTGAACCTCATCTGTCGCCTCACCGGGATGTGTATCGGCCCGTGCGGTGCCAATTATCCGGGGCGGAGGACACAGGACGACGAGCGGGACGATCGATTGGCTCAGTATTGTGCCGCCCAAGGATTTATGCTAAAACGTGGACGGCACGCACGCGGTACCCCCTTTTATATTCGCTTTCCTGGAAGCGTGCGCCCGCGCCGGCGCTGGCCGTCTATTGGTCAGGCCCCGCGGACCAATCAGAGCGCAGGGTGCTCTGGGGGTGGCTGAGGAATGCGCAAAGGCGGGAGGGAGGCTTGTGTTTGACTTAGTGTTATCATCGTGCTCAGTTACTTGCCATGCGTCGTGTGTTTGCAGCGTTTGCTGGTGTTCTGGCAGAGCGTTACTTGAATCATCGTACATTTGTCGAGTTAAGTATGAGCTGCCGCGCGCTGTCTGAGCTTGTGTTGAGCCTCGTGTTGGGCCCGGCTCTTGTGTTGTGTTCGACGACCAGTGCGTGTGTGTGCTTTGTGTGTAGCAGGTTGCGGTTCGCGTGTTGCGTTTGACAAAACGCTCCTTTGTCTCGCCTTTCTCCTTGAGATTTTAATGACACACGCGTGGACACGAGCTGAGCAAACACGTGAGGGAGTAGCAGAGCTCACTCGCATGGGCGTGGCGGGGCGGGGCGGAGCGTGGCGGGGCGGGGCGTGGCGGGGCGGACAGATCCTCCGCTGGCCAGCTGCTGCTGTTGGCTTTGGCGAGTTTGGCCTTAGCTCCTCGCGTGATTTGCTCAGCCTTAGAGCTCCTGGGGGCCAAAAAGGGAGAACAGCCTCCCCCCGCCCCCCGCCCCCTCTCCATCGTCCGTTCGGTCGTCTCCCTCTTTTCCATCGCCCCCTCTCGCTCACTCACCCCTTTGATACCCGAACGACGGCCAACGACCTCACCATGTCCGTGACCTTCGGGGGCAAACAGCGCTCCTACGCAGCAATGCGTATTTGAACAGCAACAAATTGACACACCGGTGTTCGAACAAGACCTCTCGTACAGTCGAAGACACACGCGCGCGCCCACACACACACACACACACACACACACACACACACACACGCGGCGTGATAAAGACGCGGTTCTTTTTTTTTCTTTTCCTGCCCGGCTGTCGACAAAGTTCCTGGCCAGCTTCCTGCAGACCCAGAGCCAGAACAGTCAGCGACATTGTGACGCGTCCCAGTCGGACGGCAGCGACAGAGTATGCAGTAGACCGGCAGTCAGCGCGTGTTCTGCATGGAACAAAACCAGCAGAGCAACGGCCGGCAAGGCGGCAAGGGCACAAAACAGTTAACTCGACTGGTTTGGGGGGTTGACAAAGTTGGAATAGAAGCGGCATCATTTTTGTAGGAAGTTCATAGACAGGCGTCGATGAGGTAAGGTTAGAAGAGGTTAGGGGTGAAATTAGATTAGCGTAAGTAGGTACAAAAGCAACACCGGAAACACAAGTGTGATGTGGCACACCTGCAGGTGAGTGCAAAAAATACAGATACCTGCATGGGACCGAGAACATATCCACACACCTGCAGGTGCGTGGATGGATATTCACGAACTACCAGGGTACTAGAGGGGGGATGGGTACCTTTAAAAGGGTACGAATCGCTACTGGTTCATCTAAGTGTAATCTAACACCTGCAGGTGCGACATTCGAACACAAGGATTGCCAGTCACGGGTATGGGTAACATACACCAAATTTCTGCATGTTCCTGCACGGAGAGCAATTCGGCTTTTTTTGACCTTCGAAGCGTATATTGCGCACCCGTAAGTGTTTGACAGTGTAACCTCTGGCCTTTGGCGTGTGCCGGGCGACACCCGATACGCCTCGTTTGCCAATAAATACGCGAATAAACCCGTGCGAACGTGAGAGCGCCAGCAGTCCGCCGCCACACACATTCGATGTCGAATAGCCCATCAATTTGGCGGGCATAATTAAATTTCGGCAATTGTGCCTTGCATGTTCCGAGAAGCAAACACAAGGAATGATAAGTTTATGGCCCCACCGGGCGGGCGGAGGCCGGCGGAGCCCCGAGCGGCGTCCATAGGTGGGCCGCCGGCCAGCGGCAGGCCAGCGGCAGGCAAGCCGGGCCAAAAGTGACACTCATAACTCTGGAAGAGCAATGCAGATGGTATCACTCTTCACGATCCCATGTTGGCCCGTCACCCGTATTTCTCATACTCTGCCGGTACAGTAGTACGTACGTAAAGAATGGGTGCTCCTCCTCAAAGACGATATCAGATATTTCGATTTATGTCTACACTCACCTCCCCCCGTGTTCAAACTTCACAGTTCAACACCTAAGTTCAACACTTCTAAAAAGCTCAAATTTTCAGAGCGCCTCTTCCAAGTTTTTAAAATTGCAATTAAAATAACTGCAGGTATTCGACACGGTGTTGAACACTCGAAAGTGCTTGCCTATGATTTAGAATGGGAGCGTGACCACACAGTATGGTCACGCCGCAAGGAACGTGTTAAGGGGTGGAACTTGAAACTGCACATCATTTCAACATTTGGTCTGCGACCTTCTACATTTGTTTAACCGGTGGGGGGACAAACTGCAGGCAATGCTTTTAAACCAAAAGAGGAGATAGAAGGGAATGAGGTATGCGGGCGGCGGGCGGGCCTCAGACTGGGCTCGAGTCGCTGACCGATACGTGTGCGCTTCATCCTTTTCTTTTCGTCTCTAGGTGTTGCATCAGATAGCGCGCTGATAGGCACCGGGGCGCCACAGCGGGGCGAGGGGGGTGACGTCACGGCACGCCCGTCGTGCACCCTCTTGGAGAAACGTCCCCAGCGGCACGAGGCGGGGCCCGCTAGAGGACCGCGGCCGCGGTGACCGTGTGAACAGTGGGCCCCCTGGCCACCGCGGCCTGCGGGCCCCAGGTCGAAGCCCGGACACGGAATGCGCTTGGAGCCCCTACCCCGGCCCCGGGGCCTCACAAGGACTCGAATGGCAGCAGCCAGCGGTCTGCAGCGTTTTTTAACCCTAAGGATGTGAATGAACACGCGGGGTGACATCATTCCTGGAAGCACCGGCGTTGACGGGCGGCGGACGCGGCCCCCGGGGCCGGGGGGGGGGGGGGGGCGTATCTGGTCCGGCGACGCGCCAGAGATACGCGGGTGCGCACGGCGCCAGAAAGGAGTTCGGTTTCGCGCTCATGCCAGCAAATGGCGGCTCAGAGTAGCTGCTGCTGGGCCGTGCAAAAATTGCGCAACGGCTGATTCCATCGTGTCCTTTCCCCCTTAAAACAGTGACAATGTGCTACCGCCCATAGTTGTGCTCCAGTCTCATGCATAGAACTACGTGAAAATTGTACACAACTTCAAATGTAGGCCCAGGGATAGTAGTGCAATTATATTAAAAGGAGGACACAAGACCAAATAATACTTGAAAGGAAAGGTGTTAACGTTATGAAATCTGATGTTAAACGTGATGCGTCGTGGCCAAAGTACCTGAGCTCCAACACCAGCTGCTCGAGTCTCCTGGCGAAGAGAGACGTTGTGAGGGCCGCGCTGTGGGCCCGTCTGCGCAAAACGATGCGTAAATACTGTCATTTCCCAATTAATGCGAGAAAACCACGAAAGGGGAGAGAGAGAAGAACAGAACGGAAAAGTGGATTCACACCAGCAGTGCGTCGACCTCGCGGCACCAGCAACACCAGACCGGTCCACAAGGATCAAAATACCCAGAATATCATAAATTTGGGCAACAAACGAGAAAAGCTAAGCTATGCGGCGATGCCCAGCGACTGGCGAAAACAATAAAATTTTGTCAGTACAGCATTTAGTCCACCGCCAGCCACAGAGTGGTCAAGACTCGATAGACGCCGCCTGGCCACCGCCGCCGCCAAGTTGTTCCAGCAGCAGACAGCCGCAGCCGGGCGGGTCCATAGCCAGCCTCTCTCCAGCCGCCTCCAGCAAAGTGCAGGCGGCAGACAACCACACCCGCATGGGGATCCGTGGGGCTCCCTCGAGGGGCGCGACTTACACGGCAGAAAAACGACCTGCATGCGCACCGTTGCTCTAATTCTTACAATTCAGAGGAATGCAAATTTCCTAAAAAAAAATCACCTGGTGAAAATAGCGACCAGGGTTGGCATAAATAATAAAATGGAGCTAAATGGAGCGAAATGGGGTAGAATATAATACACATGGGGACATCTACCGACTACAAAACACGACTACAAAATTCGCAGTCGACGGCGTCCTGAGCGTGAGCCAGGTTGGACGTCGACTGACGCGCAGGGCGCTGTGGTGTGACGTGAGGTGCAATATTATTTGACCGACTTTGACTGAATTTAGATTTAATTTAATACTGAATGCCAATCCTGATAGCGACACTGGAAACTTTCTCATGTTTCTCGTTCAAATCCAATGACATGTTTTTTCATCACCCAGATATGAGTCATTCAACATCGCTCTCCCACACTGTAAAATGCTCGCAAACTACATTCTTAGCAACGTTGCAAAAAAGTTTCGATCTTTGTATTGCAAACAATTAAAGTTCGTATTGCGAAGAAATTCTTTGCAAACTATATATTTGCATAGCAAAGAAAGAGTTTGCAAGCTTGTAAAGAACCGATTCGCATTACGATGCTTCAAAATTCTTTGCAAGCTGCATCGAAAATCGTTCGCAATATGAACCTCTTCTTTGTATGCATTTTGCGGTGCAGGTGATAATTGGGTGCACGATATCGCTGTGAGATACCTTACTCCCTTACTCCTTCATTTTCAGTGAAACCAAATGTGCAACTTCAAGTTCTGCAACTTCAATTTTTGCAACTGCAATTGTTCAACTCTGCATATAGTTGTCACTTGCACTGTAAGTATCCAACTCAGTTGAAGCATTCTTAGGAGTCGCTGCAGGAGCCAAGCACATGAGTGTTCGTGTTCTAGCATTGACAGATTCGCTTTGCCAATTAACTCTTGGCTCTGGCAATTAATTGATTTTAGTACCCAGCCAATTTTGAATGACTAACCAAAAATTAGCTAATTTGTTAGTCCTGATGACAAAACTTTGTTCTCCTTGTGAGTGCGCTCAAAGTATTTGTTTATTACTCATAAATTTTCCCTTGTGCATTTCATTGCATGTTATATAGCGATAAACAAATATCATGTCGAAAAGGGGGAACGGAGGAACCACAATACACGGACTACGGCACAAATTAGGGTTAATGTGTCACAAATTCGGATTTAGTGGACACCATTTTTTACTGTTAAACAGCTACATAGCTCCACCAATGAGCGATGAGCGTAAAAAGTGGGGTCAAGGTCGCTACTTGGCTTAGGGTTTCAGAGAAGTACTGATGCGGGGGTAAACGAGAGAGAAAGTAGAGGCGCAAGTAGCATCGGACCCCACTGGGGGGGCGTCTTCGCGTGGTATATATCCTGAGCAGGCGGAACGCGGGTCGCCAGCGAGAGTTGGGGGAACAGGGGTGATCGACGGCCACCTCGACCCCAGTAGGGACGCGAAGCAACGCCAATGGCTGGGATGGACATTCACCTACCGGATGAAGTGCTCCAAGCCTGAATCGAACCCGTGGTTCTTTTGCTTTAAAGGTTTTTACGTGAAAACGGAGAAGAGAAAGAGAGAAAACGACGGCAGCGCCGCCCCGCGGCGCGACCGAGCAAACCTCCCCCAGGGTCGATACGGTTCGGTTCACCTCCCCCCGACCCTCACCCTCCGCGCCGGGAGACGCAGGGACCGCGGGCCCCGCCGCCCCGCCCCCTAAGCGGAGTCCATTAAAACCGCGAGATATTTGCAGAAAAACACAAAGATTCAACAATAATTGTTTCGGAAATATTAAAACTGAAAACCAAAATATCAAAGCCCTCATGCTGTTGCTGGGGGTAACGCCTAACACGCGCTATTTACAACGTAAGCGATTACAATTGGATGTAAAGATTATCATGGTCCATATGGCAT
>NW_026267131.1:2688933-2693292 GCF_000697945.3 Frankliniella occidentalis | reverse complement strand
GGACGGGGCGGGGCGGTCATCATATCGTTCTGATCGCTCTGCAAAGCGTTCGCTCGCACGCCGTACAGTCATCAGATACGGCAGGGTGCCGACCGGTTGCACAAAGCAGCTCGTTCAATTTAAAAACCCGTGCGGGAAGTCGAGGGGAGGAGAGAGAGATTTCCAATACTCCGCAGTATATGACTATTTTACTTCCCTCCCGACGGAAAACTCTCGGCCCAGCTGCAGAGGAATGTCAAATGCCAGCCACAGTCAAATACCAGACACACATTGAATCCGGCGGGTTCGGTGAGATTTCTGCTCGGATTTCGGTTTTGCAACACAGCCACGAAAACGATACTCGGGTCCCCAGTCGTCGGCGGCAGCCTTGACGTTACGTTTTTATCATCTTTATGTGGATTTTTAAAAGAGACCATAAAAGAGATGGCTTATCGGGGGACGAATTACTGGAGGTACACGCACTGGGCGTGTCACCCATGTGAGAGAGAAGGGGGAGAGAGAGAGAGAGAGAGAGAGAGAGAGAGAGAGACTGTACGAGTATATTTGAATCACAGGGCGGGGCCAATACCATTTGTACCAATCCTCGGTCACACACGCGCACACACACACACACACACACACACACACGCACGCACACACACACTCGCACACAGGTTGGAGCGGCAGACGCCGCCGCCGCGCGGCGCCCGAGGCAACGTGTGACCAGACCACTGACCAGCGGTCACCTTCCGCGGACGGTCCGGCTCGGCTCGGCTCGGCTCGGCCCGCGACATGACAAGACTGCCGACACGCCGCACAAGACCTCTAACGAGGCGTCGTCAAAATTACTAAGCTGTTGCGCGTTTGGCGGAGGACAAGCAGGCAGGGGAGCGAACAGTGAGCGAGAGGGACGGAGGGCGGCGCCCTCGAGCACGAGGTGCACGAGGGCAGCGCGAGGGAGAGAGTCAACATCCTCGCGCAGCAAACAAGAGTGTCGTCTAATACGCTGACCCAAAAATCATGTGGGGGGTCAGCAGCACGGGGCGTGGAATCTGCGCAGAAAACGGGAGTCGCGAGTCGGGGGGCCCGACGACAGCGTGGCAGAGCAGCGTGGGGCGGCGTGGCGTGGCGAGGGGTGATCCATATGTAAACCGCCTAGAGAGAGGTGGATCTTCAAGTCAAATCCGGGTCAGTCCCGCGAGCGCTATACTACGCGCTACGTAGATACGCACCACTATGAAGTGCAGATCCCACCCGTCGACACAGTGCTGCGTGGAGTCTCGGTCCCGGCGACCACTGAATGTTGAGATAAAGACAAGGTGTTAGCGAGAGAAAAATATCACCGATCTACGCTGGGACGGCTGACTGCCCACACACGCTTTCGAGTACGCATACTATGTAGGCGAGCAGGTTAGGCGAACCCCCCCCCCCCTTTCCCATTTTCATGTGAGTAGTACTACTCATGTGGGTTTAAGGATGAGTAATATTTCACGTATTTACGACCACAAAGAGCATTTTAACTAAAAGTACACCGAGTACACGCTTACTGGCTGATGCTGAAAACTTAATTTGATGGTGGTTTTGCGATTTAGAACCGGCAGAAAACGGATCGCTGTTCAATTATTTTTCTCAAAAATATGCTCATTTCAGCAGGTCATCCACAGTCACGTAGCTTGGCCAAAACTAGGCGCCTGCATCAAGCAAAATATATACTCGAGAGGTCTATGGAGATCTACGGTTACAAAGTGAAGTGAGCTAGCTTCTTCGACAAGCGAGAGGGCGGTCGGGGTAGGCATTTAGCTCGTGTTGGGCTCTAGCCGCCCCCCCCCCCCCCCTCCCAAAATGCGTCACGTATTTTGGGTACGGCCCCTAACCCGGACAAGCATCGCATCGAAACGTTTCGCAACCAATTACAATTTTTGTTTTCAAAAATTGAATGTACACACTAACTGATTTGTAGGTTTTATTTGTACAAAGTTGCGCATACATTCCATTCGCACAAATTTGTGCGAAGAAGTGCATGTTGTTTTTATGCATACGTATGCACAAAATCGTACATATTTGCGCACAAATTCGTGCGAATCGAAATGTATGCGCAGTAGTCCGGCTGATAAAGGGCGATACACTACGCCATGAGTTGCCTACTCTGATTCGTGACTTTCAGGCAGATTTCAGTATAGGTTGCCTACTCAGACGTTTTGATGTTTAGGACTTAGGACCCCATAGGGGATCCGGGATCCATACGAGGTCCTCCGAGGAGCTTGTAAAAAAAATCTCAATCAAGAATCGATCTTGAAAGCAGATGATACACATTTATGAATAGGGCTATGTTCCTATTTTCTCTCATCAGCTGCTATTTGTTTGGTTGCTTGCAATCTTGAAATTCGGCGGCCTAGTGGCGTACAGGAGGACATTTGGGAAGGGCAGGGCGGCTGGCGGCCTAGTTGTATTGTTGGGCAGGGAAGGGGCCCATCCCGCGCAGTATTGTTAGCGCGACACTCACCCGGACACCATTCCGCAGCGCTCAAAAAGATAATTCTGGTTTTGCTGTTAGTTCTCTTTCCTGCTTATCGAGAGTTAAAGCTAGCTGACACCTTAAAGTTACTTATGTATTCTCTATATTTAGTGAAAGTATTTAAGGTATCATCTGCTAAAAAGGAAGAGAAATGCACGTCCATCTTGTTAACAAACTTGCGAATCATCGTAACTACAAAAGTAGAAGCACGAGTTACTTGGGTTCGTCCCGATTCAATTACTCAGGCTCGATTACTCCATCTCATTAGGAGATTTTGTATCAGCACGTTCTTCCAGTGGCGGACAATCCCGCAACCAGTTATATCAAGACAGCCTATGTGAAAAAACTGCCGCAAGAAAAACATCAGTTTACAAAGATACATTGTTATCTTTCAATTGACGATTTCAACAGAAGTTTTAAATAGAGCTCCCTGCTCTTCAGCACAAATCACCACAGCATGCATTTACCGGTGAAGTTTGCGATTGATCCGGAAAAGCACTTTCCGGTACGCTTTTCTACCTCATATTTTTTAGGCTAGACTATGTGGAAAGTTTTCAAATGAAACCGCGTGATTGCGGTAATTTTGATTGCAACCTAGTCACAAATTGAATAAGTGGACGGACCACCTCGAGCCGAACTACATTTCTACCTGTCCAGGGCGCAGACCATGGTCTAATGACGCATAAAAAATTCAAAATTAGTAAGTTACGAAAATTTGGAAACTTTTGTTTTGAGCACGACGCACTAAACAAAACCGGACATGTTTCGAGGCATAACCAGAAATTCAACGTGGAAATGTCTGCTGAGTGCTTAGTAAGATGCTTTCAGAATTTTCGTTTAAGACGTGTTACAGACAACGTATTACGCCCCTTTTCACATATCACAAACGGATTTCTCAAATTAACGTCTCGTAATCCAGACCAGAGTGATATACTTTCGGCAAGGATAACTTTCGGTATAAACGGCCCCTCGGTGTTTATAATCAGAGGGTTGGTCGAGCAGTTCCGCTGGCCGCCGTCAGGTAGCGCGCGCATGCGCAATGACGTCTAATGGGCCATGACTGGGCAGGGGCGTGCCCGGGCGGCGCAGGGCGGCGCACCCTGGAATCACTGCAAACCCACTGCAACAGGAGACTGTGTTTAGCTCCTGCGGGGCTCCTGCGGGGCTCCTGCAGAGGCACCACCACCACCGCATTCCGTACCCACATAAAAGCTACCTTTAAAAAAAGTATAAACGTGACGAGCGACGGCGGGACCCCGACTTGTGGCCTCCTCCAGCGGTAAAATTTCTCGCCGAAATCAAGAGAAATTTTGAGCAAAGGACGAAAATATGAAGCCTTCACGGAAGAAAGTGAAAAATTATATACAAAGACACTATTGTTGTTTTAATTGGCACTTGAACATAGGGGAACTTGTTCAGAGGCCTACTATAGATCAAGTATGTTGCGTGACACGAGTACAAGAAAGCTACTTCCAACCGAACAATGAGCATGTCCTTATTTTGGCAGGCCGCCATAGCAGCCGGAGCTTTGATTGAAAACTGAGTGAAGGCGCGAGCAGCACGGTAGGTTATAAAATGGACAGGGAAGGAGAGGGAAGGAGAGAGAGAAGAGGGGGGAAGGGAGGGAGAGGGCGAGAGGGAGAGGGCGAGAGGGAGACGGAGAGAGGGAGACAAAGAGAGAGAGAGAGAGGTTGGGGGACAGGGGGGAATGCGTTTTCTGGTGAGGGGAAAATTTATGCCCGCTCTGCTGCGTGCAGAGAAACATAATGCACAATAACAAAGTCGGCAGCCGCAAGGGATAATGCGAACACATGACTCATCACCAATGTTTTTCTGCTTTTCAATTTTCTCTTTCCTTTTTTTAA
>NW_026267131.1:2670224-2685153 GCF_000697945.3 Frankliniella occidentalis | reverse complement strand
GGCTTGGCGGACCGGGGCCGACCACAAAAGCATAACCCTCTCCTGGTTACGTGCGCTTCCCAACGGCCCCTACAAAGGCTGCTCATACTTACCCAGAATGCAGTCGGCCAGCGCCTGCGGGCAGGACTCCGGGGTCCGTGGTCCATCGGGGTCCACCACCGGGGTCCACCCCCGGCTCCAGGCCTTGGCGGCGCCCGCCCCGCCCCGCCTCGCCGCAACACCCGGCGGGCCCTCCAATCGACAGGTCGACAACCGACTGGACGCTTCTGGGAGGATGAGGGTCCCACATAAATTACATTAGCCCAGGGCAGGACCAGTGCATTTTCCGAGAAACGCCGTGCGCCGTGTTCCGCCCGGTGGTGGTGGTTGCTCGTTTGGAGTTGAGGCGGATCAGCATGAGAAATTCCCCGGCACACGCCGCCGCCCGGGGGTAGCGGGGAGCGTCGGGGCGCCGGGCGATTTCTCATAAGGCGCCGGCCCCTCTCTCCGAGCCCCTCTCTCGCCCAGGGCGCCGCTCCCGACGCCCCTGTGATGAGCGGGCGGGGGCGTGTCGGCCGGTAAGTACTCACGGCCGTCCCGCCGCGCCCCGCCACGCCCTCGTAAACAATACCCGCGGATGAATGAATAAATAAATAAGTACTTTGAGGCCCTTCCGAACATTCTTCACCCTCACGCGCGCAAAATGGGTGGCAGGAAGATATCCGCGCCCCATCTTATATATGTTGGCTTGGAAACACGCTAAATTTAATTGTAGAGCAAGCGTTCGTGTTAACTTAATCCTGCCGTTCGTTGATGACAAATTTGTGCGCAAAAATGCACAATTGCGTACAAAGGAATGCACAAAGGCATTCAAATCAACGCAGAAATGTGTGCAAAAAATGATTGCTTAAAGATAAAAGATACAAATCCAGTGGGTGTCTATTACCGTTAAATTTGTTTGGGGTTTGGTAATAGATACTTAAAAATAAATTTAAAACTATATGTCCACTTATCGTACAACATACGAGATGAAGTGTCCGCTAAAAAAATGAGCAGAAGCTGAGCAGCCAATTCGCATAAAAGGCTGAGGCAATTGCTTTATAAAATAAAGCGAGGGTGCCACAAGCCCCTGAAATCATGTGCATACACCATCCTGAATTCCTAACGGAAGCATTTGAAAACCACCTACAGTCATGACACCATGCGTAATCTGCCATTTTAACTTTAAATCCACTTGAATATCAGGTGAAATCCTCCGAATTCCTTCGAAGTCTTATGGAATCCACCCAAAACATGTAAAATCCACTGAAATTATGGGAAAACCCTAGGGAAGAAGTTGTCGCCCCCTTATGTGATAAAAAAATGTCAGGCATACTCAAAAACGAGTACGATGTCAAATCAAAGAACACTGCATACCCAACAAGTGTACTTAGTACACACATTTATGTGTGTGCTTGCAAGTACACAGTCGGTTTTGCAATTAGCAATGAAGTTGAGCTGTAAGGCGCAGGTGCATTCTCTGATCCACGCAATGTGTATGCAAGACCCGGGCGATGTGCGTCAATAACACAGAAGTGGGACTTACTTCGGCATAAGTGTACGAGTGTCAACACATTCGCGTCACACACACACACACACACACACATCCTCCGTCCGTGCGGAACCCCGTAGCCGCACATGGGGCCGGCGGCGGGCCCAGACTCACGAAAGCAAATAAATGCCCAGGCAAAGCGTATCATTTTGGAGAAGAATGGAATGATGCTCACACGGTCACGCACGGGCCGAGCTCAGCTCTGCTGGGCGGCGCGCCCCGCACGACAACGCCTCGCGCAGCAAAAACACACCGTTTATCCGCACATACCATCGATGTATCGCTTCGACGTATGTATCGACCAGAGAGGTCAGAAATAACTAACTGAATATCAATCGAAGGTCCGTGGAAGAGCGGGGGGGAAGAGGGGGGTCTAAAAGGACAGCGCCGCCGTTCGACGACAAGCGAGTCGGCAGCAGCGTCCAGCGGGCGAGCGATTCGCAGAAACGTGGAAATGGCGACGACGGACGAGGTCAGCGAGCGGCCTGCCCCCCGTCTGCACGAATTTCTTTACTTTTTATTTCCCCTCTACGCAAATTTTCTGCTGTGCCCGGCGGCTCGAGAAAGGATTAGCAGCCAGCTTTGGGCTCGTTTTAGTGTCTTTAAGTTCCGGACTTGTTCCCCCTCCCCCTCCCCCACCCCTCCTCAGGAGACGCAACACACACAGACACGCGGAAGAAAAAACACCTTTGCTCCATGGTTTTTGATTATTTTTCAGAGCGACGACGTGGCGACCAGGGCGGCGGGCAGGGCCAGCCCGGCGCTTTGTTGTGGGCCGAAACTTGAGAACCTGAGCCGCCCAAAGCTGCGGGGCGCGCGGGGCGGGTGTCCGTCCAGCGCTCGAGGTGGGCTACCATCCACAACTTTGGACCAGGTCTGGGACGCCCCCCTCCCTCCTTTTCCCTCCACTCCCACCCCTCCAGACAGGCGAACAAGCGTTAGCATCAGAGTACTATACTACAACTGATTCCTATTTCCAATCTGCTTTTGCCGAGATTTTTACTTAACAATGAGCGTCAATAAATTTGCAATAAGATCCAGGAGCGTATTATTGCATGTTGCATTCAAGTAGCTTAGGCATTCTAAAAATAATCATTTTATAACCGGTGTTTGCGAACCCCGGGGTTTGGGCAGGTGGGGGGGGGGGGGTGCCTAATCATTCTGCCCGTGAGGCGCCATGACCCTCCTGTGAGTAGGCAAACCCGCCCGGACCGGCGCGTCACCGAAACACCTTGTCCATTCCATTTTAATTCTTCAGAGAACTGCCCTTATACACTGATAGCCTCCAGGAGGGACGAGGACACTGTAATTTCAGATGCGATAACAACAGCTTAAAATATGCGATAAGATATTTATCGCATAGTTAGAGCAATAATGACTTCACAAATTGTGCGATAAATCTTTTATCGCATATTATTAGAAATGATTGTCTCATAATGAATGCGATGCTTATATTATCGCAGCAATAGGATAATAGGATACCAAATAATATGTAATAGGAGCGATAACTTATTATCACATCCAGATTGCAATGAAAAACGCAGATGAAATAGAATCTCAATTGCCATTGCTACTAATTCCAATGGGTAATTGTGTCGAAGCTACAGTATCACAGTTAAAAGTCTACACTGAGTTTCAAAAGTGAGAACACAACCTTCGCGTAATACGGTTTTACACTGTGTCTGCTATGAAATAAAATGATTACTAATCAAAATTTCAAGAAGTTTTAAATCAACATGAATTTGTGGTTAATTTGGGAATCATAAAAACACTACCAAAAGTAAGATTAACTTGGTGGGGTAAACAACATAGCCTGTCCATTAACCTATCAGTATACCTGCATTTGTTGTTGTCTGCCTATTTCAAGGTGGAGCCTATTGTTTTCCTTGCCAAAAGGTGAACTTGATAACATTACAAAGGAGACGTTGATCCTGAATTGTTTCATGAAACGCACTGTCTTCACAACTTTATTCGAAAAGATAGTTTAAACTGTCGTGGAGTTTGTTTTTATTGCTCATTCGTCTGCTAGAATCGCTCATCACAAAATTGAGATAGAGATGGAGCATAGAGCAGGAGGTGTCTGTCATGTCAATACATCACTATTACAAGAAAAACAGACAGGTGGTCGATAGATTTTGTTTTACGACGTTACGACATTTATTTTGACAAACTTTCAACTTTCTTTCTCTTCTCTAATACGGTCTGTGCTGAGTCAGAACTGTCAGAACCAAACAAAACCAAACTGATGTATCAATATCAATATGAGAAAATGTCTGAATTTCTCATACTTGCCTGCGCCCTGCGCCTGCGACGGAACGGATGGAACGGCTGCCGAAAATTTTTTGTTGTGGTTTCTCACCATGTGAGTATTGCTCGACTATTCCTTCTCACTTTTCTTGCGTTTTCTTCTGCTTCTGGCCGCCCGATTTACGCATATTTTTTGCTTTTATCCAACGTCGATCCCTTGTTGCCATTTTCAGTGGCATTCGCTTCTGCATCCTTCTTAATGGATCTTCACAATATTTGCATAACCTCTCCATCAACAATATAATCTTTGAACGCGTAACTTGTATTTTTTTCTAATTTTACAGGTGCTGTAACCTATCTAGCTGATAGAAGTGCGTTGAGGTGCACTACGACCACGCATCGATGGAGCGTGTCCTTGTCTGATGCAGTCCACCATCTCCTACAATCAACCTGCCTGTTCCACAGATGAATACAATGACACTTGTTTCATTATACTAGGCTTATCCTGGTCGGATAATGGCTTCGCTGTGTAATGCCAATACCAATGCCAATAACACTGCTGTTTTCAATAAATGTAATAAAACAGCTGAGTTTGCTTTATCTAACAGTTACGTTTCTGTTTTTCTATATAAGGTTGCAAACAATAACTTTTGAAGATAGTCATGAATGGAGAATGTAGTTGGATACTAAGTAATGGATACTAAGTTTAATCAGAAACCTATTTACAAGCAACAGAATGAGAAAAATGATACCAAACCCAAACTAAAAAACCTAATTCGATTCAGAAAATCAGGAATGTCACTGCGTCACTGTCTGAGATAGGAGAAAAATGGAGCAAACCTAAACTAACAAAACCTAACCCGATACAGAAAATCAGAAACGTCCCTTTTAAATGACTGAGGAAAATGAAACAAACCTAAACTAACAAAACCTAACCCGATACAGAAAATCAGAAACGCTCCTGTTAAATGACTGAGGAAAATGAAACAAACCTAAACTAACAAAACCTAACCCGATACAGAAAATCAGAAACGTTCCTGTTAAATGACTGAGGAAAATGAAACAAACCTAATCTAACAAAACCTAACCCGATACAGAAAATCAGAAACGTTACTGTTAAATGACTGAGAAAAATGAAACAAATCTAAACTGAAGCCATTTAAATTCTCAACTTCTTGAAAGATATACATGAATGCAATCAAGATCTTCACATAATTGATTTTATTTCTATTTCTTTCCTAATTTCTGCTGGAGAACAACTTCTTTTAAAACATTGCTTGTGTTTTGGACCACACTCGCTCTCTTCTGCTCGCCTTTCGTAGATGTGCATATTTCTTCGCGAGGGACGTGTTTGAAACAATGACCGGTGCGTTATCTCTCTCGCTCCAACCAATTGTTCAGCAACCGAGTTTTCGGAGACGATCCGATTTTCTCACCGACGTAAATATAGCGCCAGAAGTACCAACATAAGAACACTTTAAGGTTACTTTACACTCCGCAGTGCACTAAATTAAATGACTATTTGGAGTTTTTCCTTTTCCAGTGCTTATGCATTTTATATCAGGTTTATGTCCTCCGTAGTCAATATTTTAACCAATGCTTCCGACCTGTTTCTTTTTGGCTAAAATTTTGTAAGAGTGTGTTGCCCAACCTGGAATATTCTCATTCAGCTCACTCGTGGTACCAAGCAGCGTTTGTTGTGCTCCGCCCAATCGTACTATACCGTAATATACTATACCTTTCCGTATTTGAGGCGAAGCAACAACTGCAACCTAAATGTAAGTTACTACATATCAAGTGGATTTCTTCCATCATAAATTTTCAGCTATTCTCATTTTGCTTGCTGGCCTCCATACTTTAACAAACATTGAAGTATCAAAGTGTTTTAACTTGAGTCTACCCATAATCAGCGATTGGGATCTACAGAAGCACAAGTAGCCTAAAAATATAGAGCAAGCTGTCATATCCTTCATCTTCACATGTAATTCTATTTTGAAAAAGAAATTAAAATGTGTTTTAATTTTGTTTGTGTATATTTTTTTACAGGTCTTGACACGCAAATGAATGATTGCTAAGCCGAGTGACCGAAGTCATTTCTGGACAGCTGCCACACAAGCAAGAGCAAATGGAATAGCAGTAGAAGAGAAATTACCAAGTCCACCTTTATTGGGAAAATAATGTAGTTTGGGGGGGGCTCTTACAGTATTTATTGCTTTGTTATTGTTAAATTGTGTACTACCTGTGTTTCATGACAAGAGCATGCTCCTAGTTAGGTTATGACCTTAACTTTTTTTTTCTGCAGTGCTTTTTACCTCTATATTCCTTAATGCCTGTGCATCAATCAGTATTCAACACTACTTGAACTGTTTTTATGAATGCTTTGGCGATTCACAAGGATAAACTCAGTGCTTTTGTTCGAAACTATAAGTCTTACAACCCTCATATTATTTGGTAAGTCAATTCTTCACAAATCATTCGGCGTATTGTCAGCAAACAACATATGCGTATTGTTTTAGTCTAGCATTTTCATGAATCCATATTATGTTTGGATTACTAAGAACATCGTTTGTAATCTAATTTTGAGTTATATTGTGCATGTGGTTCTGTAACATTTGTTTATCGCATTTTAATGCAATAAATTATTTCTTATCGCATTCCAATGCAATGCCAATTCTTTTACACCACTGCAATGAAATATCCAATGCGATAAAATCTTATTGCTGCCCACTGCAATAAAACACTTATCGCTCCCCAGACTGCGTTATTTTCTGTGAATCGCTTTCTTTTAATTCATCGCTGCAAATTGTATGAAATTTATCGCATTAAAATTAACAGTGGAGGAGGGGGGGGGGCGTATGCTCGGGCGTATGTGTATTACCAGAGCGGAGCTGTTGTGATTCACACTCTCCTCTTCCCTCCTCTCCCTCTCACCTCCTCCTCCTCTCCCGCTCTCCCATTATCTCATTACCCCCTGTGCTACCATTCATTCCCTAACGTGTTCCTCGCCCAATTAAATCTCCCCCCTCGCAGCCCGCGCCACGCCACGCCACGCCGCGCCACGCCACGCCGAGCTCCATGCGGGTTCATGGCCACCGCAATCGCATCCATTCATTTCTTCATCAATTTGAGCGAGTGCGCCGAGTGTGAGTGCGTGCGTGTGTGTGCGTTTGTGTCCGCGGGGCGCACGGAGGAAGGGGCAGGGAGCAGTGAGATTGGGGGAGGAGGGGGTGGGAGTCGGGTGGTGGTCGTGTCGAGGGCAGGGGTGGGTGTGTCTCAAAGCTGCAGCAGGTGAAGAGTTGGGGTGTGTGGGAGAAATCCACAGGTGAGATTTGTGCGCTTAGGGGGGTTGCACACGAGGGGAGCAGACGGCGGGGGCGTCGTCGCGGGGAGGGAGAGAGATGGCAGAGGAGGGGTGGTGGAGTGGGCAGCAAAGCCAGCGAGCACGGCGTCTCGTCGTCGAGAATGCAGAAAAGAGGGGGTGGGGGGGGGGCGGCGGTCACTCATTTAGCCCAATTCTCGCTAAAGAGCTTTACGCTTAGCCGGGGCTAACAAGCTCCCCTAGGCGGAGGGGCGGCGGCGGTTCCTCTAATCACCTCCAGGGCCCTTAGGCTGCCCTCGGCCCTCGGGGTCGTGGGCCGGTGGGGCCCTGGTCGGCCCCGGGGCAGGTGTGGGCGCCTCTGGGAAGTCAGGGGATCCCCTCTCTCCCCGGGCAGATTTTCTGCGACTTTTTCGGGGCAGCTGGACGATGAGTCATCAGGGGTGTCCATCACAGCCAGATCACAGCCCCCTCCTCCTATGGCCGGGCGGGATTGACAGCAGGTGAGAGGAGAGGACAGGGCAGTAGGGAGAAGTGCCGTGCACTAGACTTCCGAGGACTGTCGCGCTCTGGGTAAAACACGGGAGATCGCGTGGCGCGTGGCATACAGCCTGTGACTCACGATCGAGCATTCGAATAGGGGTGGCATCTGTACAAACACGTCCGCTGGTGCAGTTTTGCGTGCAATTCTAACCCTTTTCAATCTGGAAACGTTCACTGCATGCGTGCCTCAATACGTCTTACGTGACTCTTGCAGCGCATGCCGTACTACCAGGGATTCACCCTGCGAGAGGCCCTGCGCGCGCGGCGGGCGGGGCGGGGCGGACCTTGGGAGCACACAACACACGCAGACACTGATTTTACAGGCGTCACTTTCGCCCTGCGTTGCTTCAGCATGCCCCCGAGGGCGCCTTAAATTTAGCGAGGCCGGAGGACGGCGGCGGCCTGCAACGCCCACCGCCGATGCACTTTCTCGACGCAGGACGTCCCAGGGCCGTCGGGCGAGCAGGCGATGTGGTATGGGGATAGGTGATAAGCCCTGCGCACTCTTTATTAGACAGCCCCTTAAAGACTGTCTCTACCAGAAGGCAAACTCTCCTCCCACCGCTGCGCCCCCTCGCCCCCCCCCCCTCCCCCTCTATCTAGCACAGAGCGGGCAGCCTGGCGTCTGTCGGTAGGTATGGGGTTTTTAGTTATACCGTGCGTGCGGGTCGCCTACTCGCTCCGCCCGTAAGGCGCCGTGGACGGACAGGTGGATAGGCAAGCCCGCCCGCCCGCCTGAACGTGGTACATACAGGAGGCACTTCAACCCCCCCCCCCTCCTCCCCTTTGAGTCGACCGGAGCAGCTCGCCGACGACCTGATGTCGCCAGTCTGACGCCCACCCTGCGCCCACCCTCCGCGCCGTTCGGAGAAGAAGGGGACCTCCACCTCCAGTCCCAGTCCCAGGGACAAGACCACTGGGACCCGGGCTAGTAGCCTAGCTGCACATAGAGTCCTATAGCTGCACAGAGGCTGCACTGGGGGTTGCTGTCGCTGCGCTGCTGCGACCGCCGGCCCCACGACGCCGAGGTGTCTCTGAACCTCTTCAGAACGCCGCCGTGGTACTGAACCTCACGCGGGGGGCGGAAAGCGCGGCGCCATGCCGTTTTTATTTTTAATTTTTTCGCCAGCGAGTTGCAGCCACCCTCCAGCAGCCAGGGCTGGCGGGGGCGCCTCACGCTCGGCTCGGCCCGACGCCTCGGCAGCCGGTCCAGCTGGTGGTGTTGTTGGCGACGCCAGCGCCCCTGGCGGCCGAGGGGTGGAGGCTGCGCTGGCATCTCTTTCATTCTGGCCCGAGGAACCGACAACAGCAACGAGCAGGGCGAGCAGGGCCCGGGCATAGCGGTGGAGCTCGGGGGGCCCTGCCACGCCGCGCCACGCCGCGCCGCCCCGGGCTCGGGCCCAGGGCCCCCTCCACTACAGGTGGTGCCGGCCGGCGCGGCAGGCCCGGCCAGCCTAACAAAGGATTCTGCGTGCAGTTATCCTTGGCCGGTGCTGGACCAGGCCTGGACCAGGCTGGCCGCCCGGGCCCCATGGCAGCCGGTTCCCAAATTCATGCGCGAGCCCCGACCGGCCGGGCCCCGGACTCCCTTGTTTCCCTTCTGGTGCGGAGTGCACGCCGTGCGGCACGCCGTGCACAGATCTTGATCTCGCGCCGCCGCCCCGCCGCCGGCCGGAGCCATGGGCGGCCCATGGGCCGGGGCGAGGGACCTCGGGAGGGACCTCGCCAAAAGACCTTGGTCAAATGCGCCCCCGGCGAGGTAGGCATCCGGTCACGCGCTTTGAGGGGAGGGGGGAAGGGGGCGTCGGGCGCCGAGCGAACGCACCCTCCGGTACTACTGAGGGGGTGGCGGCGTGACTACACTGTAAATCGGGGTGTGGGTGGGGGGTGGGGGACTTAAGGCACCCATCGCCTGCAAAGTGACCCAGGAAAGGGGGCATCCAATAAGAGGGCGCCTCAACTTGGCTGCGCCTGGACCTCTCTGCAGGAAAAGGGTGCCGACATTCAAGGCGGCCTGCAAAAGTGCAACCTAGTCGCACAGCTGCTGGACATGGACTGGACACCCCAGATTTACAGTGTCGAGGCACAAGGGGTGAGTTATGAGCTCTAGACCAATCAGCAAACAGGATGGCTCTATGGCTCTTCGCCGAAGCAGAGGGGGCCTCTGCTGCTTCTCTCCACAAGAAGGGGTAGTAGCAAGCAGTTTGGCATGGCGTGGTTAGGGGGTTGACGCCAGACCCCTGGAGGGAGGGTGGCTGGCCTAGGCTTGCCCGGGCCGCACGCACACGCACACCCGTGCCGTGCCGCGGCGCCGCCAGAGGTATGCAAGGGAATGAATAATTGTAATCTCATACGGACGCCGCCGTCGAGCCCGTCGAGGCGCCGCCGCCGCCGCCGCCGCGCGAGAGAGGACATCGACACAGCGACGCGCCGCGGTCACAGTTTTTTCTACGTGCAACTTCTTCCCCGCAGTGAGCATAGACGAAGTGTCAATGGAATTCGGGTGCGCGGCTGGCTCGAGCGTATGAACCCGTGGGAATGAATGAACTGTGACGCGCGCGAGTTAAAAGTACTCTACGTTCAAGTGTCGGTCGGAGTTGACTTCCCGACTCTTGGAGTAGTTGCAGTTGTAGTGCCCCAGCGTGGCCACTGTCGACAGGAATGTCATTTTCACCAGGAGAGTACCGGAACCAGTACTTAAAACAGTATGTAGACCAGTTTTGTGCACCTCTGTGGCACACCAACAAGTCCGGAATAATTATTTTTATCAAGAAAACTAGAAAATGTTAACAATTTGATCTGTCTAGCACTACTGTTTCATGAGCTTTTTGATTCTCCACATTCGGTGGAATGGCAACCGAAACGATCCGCCTCACGGTCCGCTTTCTGATCCCAGCATTCAACAGGTGTTGTAGGTGTAGGGTAGTATTCCGCTGAGATTATACCGGAACCTAAAGAAGAAAAGCACAACCACGAGTGCTCCCGTTTCCTCCTGTTCGCTCATTGGCTGACTGACACAGTGACGTCACCGTTGACCAATCCGAGCCCAGGAGAGGGAACACTAGTGACGGTCGTGCTCTTCTTCTCCAGGTTCCAGTTTCGTCGCGACGGAATGCCCTAATGTAGAAGATCTAGTGAGAAACACAATATCGATAAATAGCCGATAGTCATCGCTCGAGGCAAATTCGATTCGATATCGGTCCGATTTCGACCAGCAAATTGGCTAGTTTTCGAAATTCGACGTCCAGTCGACGTCGACTCGAAACTCCATTTCTCACTGGAAAAGTCTTTGACGGGATGTTTCGTGTCCTTCCGGTACACCTGATGCTTCTAACAGGGGTGGCCACGAAAGAGGACAGTTTTTCCCGTGTCTCCAGGCTATGTACCGTTCTACGACGGCTACCATCTTTCTTAAAACTCTCTACAATATATTTAGATTGTGTTGGATGGCACTAGCAGCCCAACCCAAACAAGACGACCGAAGCAGCCCCGTTGCCAAAAAAATCCGCAACTTTGAACCTCGGCTGCTCGACAGTCCTTCGGTTCAGCAGGCGGGTAGGGCTTGGAACGCGACGACAGAGCCCAACAACAATGCACACAACCGCAGACTGCAGACATAACCTCAACAACCGCCGCCCGGGCGATGTGAGTTCCACGGTTACGACGCCCACAGGAGTTCAGATGGTTCCAAAATATGTCGTAGAAGAAGAGGGTGTTTAAATGTGAAAGGGTGTAAGAAGGCACCCAGCTGCAGCCGGGCCGTGCTGCGTTGTGCTGCGAAGGGGGTTCGAGGTGAGTCTGGTAGTCTGGTAGCTGCGCAATGCGCGTCGCTACGGTCTGCTGCTCGCACTCACCTGGACGCGGCGGGCGGTGACCCCCGGCGTTGCAGGACACTGTAGGGGGTTGGAGTCCGCGACCCCAACCCCTTTCGCTCGCAACACAACAAGAGCCTCCCTGCGCGAGGCCAGGGCCACGCGGCCGGCCGGTCCGGCCAGACGGACGACGGACGAGACGGACGGCCCATCGGGACGACGGTGGCGCGCTCCTTCCTGGCGGCGGCTCGGGGGAAGCTCCGGCAACGACGACGGAGAGGGAGGCAGGGAGCAGGGGGGCGGGAGGGAGGAGGGGGGTCCTGGGCCCTCGCAGGGACCAATCGGGCCCGGCCGGGCCGCAGTCGTCGCCTCCGCCGCCTGCTCAGCCTGCTATCAGCCGGCCCGGCCCAACCCGGCCTCCGTGCTCCGCTCCGCTCCCAGCCAGCATTCTCACAGCCAGACACACACTCGCACTCGCTCACCGACCGAGGACGAGCGAAGAGCGACGTGACCAAGTACTGCTGCGCAAGGGGAAGTTTAAGGAAAGGGGAAAAAAACATTTCGTACGAAACAAGAAACTCTAGTGAACTCGCGTGTGATTTAAGTTAAGTGAACATTCAAGCAAGTGCTTTAAACATTAAGAACCAACAACAACTCAACCCCGTGTCCGTCGTCGTTTTAATAAATTAGTGCTGTGAGACCGTGTGTTCCCAACTGTGATAAAACATCAAGAATTAAGGAAAACGGAAGGTGTCATTTATCATTTTCACAAAGTTCGAAAAAAAATTTGTGCAACGCGAGTGGTTGGATAGATTGATGGTGCAGCGTCGTGCACAAGATGGATCTACTGTGTTGTGAGTCTGGTATCGAGACTGAGTGCCGTGCGTACCCGGACCCCGCCCTGCTCAACGATGACCGTGTCCTGCTCAACATGCTCGGCCAGGAGGAGAAGTACACCCCGACCACGGCCTTCTTCACCTGCGTGCAGAAGGACGTGACCCCGCAGATGAGGGCCATCGTCTCCAACTGGATGCTCGAGGTGAGGCTTTCTTGAGGGAGCGTACCGATAGGCGGTCGGGATTTACCAAGCGCAGGTGCTGGAGGGGAGGAGGTTGCCTCCTGAAATCGCCAGGGTGGTCAAGCAATGGCAGGACTCAGGGGGTTTCCAGGTCCAGGGGAGCACTCGTGCCGCCGGGCCGGCGCTTTCCGAGACGGGCCGTCGTGCGCCTTCATTTAAAACTCCGTCGGGCGATTTAAATTCGCGACAGTCAGCTGATCGGCGTGGTGCGGCGGGGCGGCCGCCGGGCCAGGACCGAGCGGAACGGAACGGCACGGCAAGCCGGCAGGGCTGCACCGGGCCCACCGGACCTGCCTGCACGCACACGCTTCCAGGAAGCTCGACTGGTGGGCCGCTTCTCGGAAGGAGAGCCCCATCTGCCTGAGCGAGTGCGAGAGAGAAGGAGCCGAGTTCGCGAGCCCCTCGCTAAGTGGTGGTGTTCTACCGACGGGGTGAGTCGGCACCGGGACTGGCATCCCGGTCCACTCTGTTGGAGGGGCCGCGCCGCCACCCTCCGCGTGCCGGCCGTCCAGCCGTCCCGGCGCGTCCGCGGCCCGTCTCGGTGGATCAGCTGTTCGCCCGCTCGACTCGGCTCGTCAGCGGAGATCCGTTGTAAGCCCCGGCTCCGCGCGGCCCTGCGCCGCTCCGCACCCCGGCCCGGCTGGGCTCGCGCGGAGCGGCTCGGCTCTGCCCGGGGCTTTCCCCGGCCTTCAGCAACAGGTGGCGACCGTCGCCATCCCGACCACGGTATGGGGAATTGTGAGGGCCGCGCGGCACGTGGCGACCAGGGGCCGAGGTCTCGGCTTTCACCGCGTGGTCAGGCCCCCGGGCGCCGCGCGGAGCAACGCGAAGACGACACCGACGGTGCCTCGTCGGCGATCGCCGATCGCCGCGGCAGAGGCCTGCTAGGCTAATGTGTCCTTCGCCGCCCTTCGGCTCGACGGGCTGACCCCGCGTCGCTCGCTGACGCCCGGCGTGATGACACACATCGACAAGGAGTCGCATTTCTGCCGCCGCGTGCGAGTTCCTCGGCTCCTCCGGCCCGGGGCGGCGGCGCATATCCGCAGGGCTTATCGTGGCCCCCAGGGACTTCCAGGCGCGACGGCGCGAGCGGGACGATAGCTCGAGGTGGTGAGCAGGACGATAGCTCGAGGTGGTGAGCGGGACGATAGCTCGAGGTGGTGAGGAGGAAGGTGCCGACGCGGCCTGGGGGGGTGGGGGGGGGGGGGGGGGGTGAGTGATTATACCTCCAGGTGGGATGGGATGGGCGTGTGTGGCGCGCCTGTAGTAGAGTTGTAGTAGGCCTAGTGGGGGAGGGAGGGGCTCCACCCCTTTTGATTCATACCGCGGTTGCGCAATGAAGGATGACGCGGCGCTCCCCGCCCCTGCCGCCAGCAGGCCCCGCAGGCCCCGCAGGCCCACAGCCGGAAGCCCACGGTATACACACGGCACCAGGCCCGCAGGGCCCGCAGGCAGGCCTCTGCCCCGGCCCAAGCCCGCCATGTTTAAAACATGACCGGGCCCCAGCGGTACCGGCCCCGGCGGTGACGGCTGCACCTCCCGGGGCCCGGCTCCGGGCGGGCGGGTACTACTCGCCGGGTAGGCGACGATATGCTGCTCGATAACAGTCTTGTCCTTCCCCCCGCCGGGCCGGGGTCCGGGACGCTGGGGTCGCCGCCCCTCTGGACGGCCGCGCGCTGGCCACCGGACGCGGGGGTTGCTCGCCACTGCGCTCGGCTCGGCTCTCTGTGCAGCAGGGCTGAAGTGCCGTTAGTTAGGTCGGCCGTCGATCCTCCAGTCCGTCGGTCGCCCCATTGTGCAGCCCAGGCCAGGGCAGCCCTGCCGCTACCTGCCCTGCCGGCCCGAGGGGCGCGGGGGTAGGGGCGGGCGGGGGCGTCCGGGCCCCCCCAGGCCGGCCGAGCGCGCGGGGGCGGGCGGGGGCGGTCGCTGAGCTCGCTGCATATGCATTGCCCCCCCCCCTCTCCCGGCCCCTAGCCCGCCCCGCGACCTGCACCACTGTGGATCAACTGCCGGCAGTACGCAGGCGCAAGGCGCGGATCCAGCCAAACTATAAAGGAGGAGGGGGAGGGGGAGATACGCCGTTTGCCTACTTTGTAGGCTGCCCGACTGCATCGCGGATTGCCTACATTGCCTACCAACCCCACCAGCTGGTTCATTGTGAAGGTCCCGGCCGTGCGCCCTAGGACGCACCCCGCGTGGCCCGCGTGGCCAAATGGGCCCCATCCCTTCCCCAATTAAATTTCTCCCCGCTCATTTCCTTACCCACCCCTCTCCTATTGTTATTACTTTTATTTTTCCCCGACTTGGATCTTCATTAGCCCACCTTCTCACCACCCCTTCCATCCACTGCTGCTACTCGTCAT
>NW_026267131.1:2669114-2669509 GCF_000697945.3 Frankliniella occidentalis | reverse complement strand
TTCCCCTCCCCTTGCCCCCTGCGTCGTCGGAGAGGAGGCCGTGGGTTCAAATGCTGGTATGGCAAACGAAAAAAAAATCAAACAAGAAAAAGCCGGAGCCGTGTTTTTCACGATAATGATATAATAATGATTTCGCGGGAAATCGCGACAATAACAACGTAAACAAAGCTCAAGCATCGTCTTCGTGGTGGTCGTTGCTTTCACTCTCTCGCTCGCTCCCCCTTCCCCTCTCTCTCTCTCTCTCTCTCTCTTTCTCGCGCACACACACACACGCGTCCAACACGTATGCAAAGCGACGGCGGTAGTAGTAGTGGTGCTGAATGAGACGGAAAGAAAAGAGAAGAACACTGCGTGGCCTCCCTCCCCCGCCCTTGCCGCTGCCCTTTTCACCCCCC
>NW_026267131.1:2665648-2668903 GCF_000697945.3 Frankliniella occidentalis | reverse complement strand
CCTCTCTCTTTCTCTCTCCCTCTCCTTCCCTCTCTCTCAGCCTCAGCCTCTCGCTCTCTCCCTTCTCTCTATCCTCTCCATCTTTCTCTCTCTCTGTTTTCTGGGGAAGATCAGAGGTGGCCGTCGTCGTCCGGAGAGGGGGGGGGGGGTTCGGGCGGTGACCTTGTCTGCGGCACGGCACGCTGGTTGTATTGGTCCAGCAGACCAGACGCACCGCCGTGGGTACCTCCCGGGTACCTCCCGGCAGCGACTGACTGCCTTTCCTTTAAATTACTTCCCCACCGCACGGGGCCCGGGCCGGCGGTGTATCGGCCCAGGTGATTCATTTACGCGCACGCCTGCACGCACCGGAGCACAAAGACACTCGCCCAGCCGAGTCCTGGTCCTTGCCAAAGCAAAGGACCCCCAAATCCCGAAAAAGCAAACCAGTTTGTTATTGCGAAGTAATCGACGTCGACGACGCAAACCCCTGCCGCTCTCGCCGGCCGTGTGACCGACCGGGCCTGCCGCCGCCCGCATTCCCCCGGGCGGACGCCCTCTGGCCACCGCCGATAGACTAGAGACCAGACCAGGAGAAGACAACAGCCGAAGGAAAAAAGAAAAGTTTCAATTTCATTTCGGAAATTAGTAATCTATTGTGTCGTCGGGGACGGGGCGGCGCCACCGCCGGCCGCTCGCGCTTGAGTGATGAGAAATCTCTTATTACAGTGTCCTTGTCCCTCGGATACTCTCTACCTGCAGCAAACCCTGAGGCCCTGCCGCACCGCTGGCACCCGGGCGGAAATGGTCTAGCCCTGCAATACAATACATCATATTTCATCCCCCCTCCCATCCCCTCCCCGCACCGCCCGGGCATCCAATCCCTTCTTCCCTTTACTCCCGAATTAGCGTGTACTCGGTGGGATGGGGGCGATCCGGAGGGGCAATGATGTTGATGATGACGATTGTCGTGGCCGCAGTGGAGCTCATGAGGCGCGGTGTCTGTTTGCAGAGCTGGGAGCTGCTGGTGCTGTCCAAGCTCAAGTGGGACATGTCCGCGGTGACGCCCCACGACTTCTTCGACCACATCCTGAGGAGGCTGCCCGTCGACACGACCGCCTGGGACGTCGGCATGATCCGGAGGCACACCCAGACCTTCATCGCCCTGTGTGCGCGAGGTGAGCATCTCTGCCAGCCGTAGAATTTCGAATTTTATTTCCATGTAAAAGTTTGTCGGGGGGAACTTGCGGCGTTGCCACGTCGTTTGAATTAAAGCCCTAGCTGGCGCGCGGCCCCTCGAAATCGGGCCATTTTTAAAAGGCCCCGTTGTAAACTTTCATCTGACCGGCGGCGAAGGCGCGGCCCCGGCAGAGCCGCGCAGCGCTTCGGTAATCTCTCTGACGCTCGCATTCTTAGACGTGGCGGGCGAGTGGCCTGGCCAGCCGTAGCGGCGTAGCCCCGTACACAACAGGCAGGTGCGCATCTGCAGGTGTGTATCGGCTGTAGCCCCGGGCTGAGACTACTGATGTGAGACAGGCACCTGCAGGTGTGTACCAGCTCATTACAGCATCGTGCCTGGAGTCGCCGGATGAATGCGTGTGTCCTGGCGCTCACCTCCAAGGTGTGCATCAAAGTTTCACATCACGCGGGTTTGGCCGAGCCGACCTCACTCCGGAGGCGGGGGCGGTCCGGGACGGGATGGGCCGGGCGCCCGGCTCTATTCATCTCTTGCACCTTGACTTTGCTTATTCGTTCCACTCTCCATCCATCCATCCATCCATTCCCGGAATGGCCGGTGCAGTGTGGCACAGGGTGTGCAGGGTGCAGCGGGTGCACAGGGTGTCCGCGGGCGCGCCCGGCGGCCTACCTCCCGGGCGTGGCCGGGGCCGCGCGGGCCGCCGCGCCCCGCCTCGCTATGCGCCGCCGACCAAACAGGCATATCGGAGCGAGCTTCGCTGGCGACAGCGGCGGTGGGGCGGGGGGGCCCTCGGGCCGGGCGGGGCCCTGGGAGGCCCCCCGTGGGTGCAAGGCGCGGCGGGGCCCTCTCTGTGCACGCACTGCACGCACCCAGGGTGTTGGAACAGCTGGGCGCGCGGCGCCGTACACCGACCGCGCGGCAAGGAGGTTTTCACGCTGGATTTCAGAAGGGAAGTGAGAGAAACGGCAAAGAAAGTGAGTCAAGCCCGGGATCGGGGGATACGGAGGCAGCCGGCAACCGGAAGCGGAAAGAGTTGCAGTACCTCACACCCTGCCTGCTGCATCAGATACTTTGATGGTGCCGGGTGTAACTGTGAATGCGCAGCAGTGTTGCGGGATTGCATACCCACCAGGGCTGCAGGGGCCATGGCGCCTTACGGGCGAATTGGGTAGGCAAACCCGCAACACTGCTGCGCATTCACACTTACACCCGATACATTGTGCGTGGCCTTTTCTGTTCCAACTCTCGTTGGAATGCTATGTGTTGTGTACATCCACATTTCTCATGCCGATTCGGGATGCCCCTGTGGGCCCCTCTCTCCACTTGCTCTTTCATTACATCGCTCTCCCCCCACCCCCCACCGCTCTCCCCCCGCGACTTGTTACTGTATACCCACAATGCAACGGCCCGTATCGTTTGCGCCTGATTGAGAAACAACAGCAACATGGACTTGTTATTGTTGCGTCGTCTCCGCCGGCCTCCCTCCTGCTCCGCCGCTGTCGCACTGCTGTCGCCCACATCCCATTCATTCGCCGGTCATCGTCGGCGCCGCGGCTCCGATCATTGACCAAGCATTTAGGTTGTTTTTGTAACTTTTACGTTTGTGTGTGCGCGCCCGCTTGTAAGTTCTCATGTGAGGTAAGGGAGGAAGGGGGTGCTTGGGCGCCAGGTGGATGTGTGACGGGGACGGTGGTCGGGGAGTGAGTGTCCAAGTGTCTCCAAGTGCGGCGCGGCTCTGGCTAGAGCGTGGCGCGGCGGAGCCGACTGACATGAGTGAGGTCGTCGACCGAAGTGCGATCAGCGCGCTGCGCCTGGCAGCCGGGGGCCTCGCGCCCGCCCCGCCCCGCCCCGCCGATAGCGAATAAAGTATTTAAAAGCGGTTTAAATGCGCGAGGCGCGGCGGGGCGGCGGCCGGGGGGGACTGTGAGCGACAGCCGGCTGTCAGACGGGAGCCAGAGTGAGTGAGAAAGAGGGAGAGGGAGCGAGAGTGAGGCGTTGCGCGACAGAGAGGTCGCGGCCGGCGCTGGCGCTCCTCCGAACGCAGCCCGCGCTCAGCTGATTACCATCAACACAACACA
>NW_026267131.1:2651030-2664028 GCF_000697945.3 Frankliniella occidentalis | reverse complement strand
CCGGACCTCGCCCAGGGGGCGGACCCTCACGGGCACCCTCGCCCCCGGGCTTGCCCCTTCTTCACCAGTACCTGAACCCACGGGCCCTGGTCGGCCCGGTTACCAGTAACTTACTCTAGGTTAAGATCCAAGTGGACGGCCGAGTGCGCCTCCACCGAGGGGAAGTTTCGCTTAACTAGTATTACGTAGACTTTTTTAATTATTCTTGAGGGGAAAGCTGTGATTTACGCTTGAGTGTAGGATTATGTGTGAATGTGTGTGAGATTGTGTACTAGTGTGTGAGTGAGCATGTGTGTGTTTGCGTAAGATGTGATGCTGACGTGAAAGATGAAGTAAACAATGTAGTGGAGTAATAGTCATGTGTGAGTCATTATTGGGTATGGAGTTTGTGTCGAGTACCAAGAGCCTGTCCCCTCAACAAAGCAGTCAGTATAAGTTGTGTTTGAGGAATACTTACAGACCAAAGTTGAGGAGGGACACACCGGACGGGCTGGGCCGTGCCGGACGTAAGACTGATTGGTAGCCATGATGCCATGTGATATCTGCAGATCTTGGGCATTTTTTGTTTTATTTTGTTTGCTAGTTCTCTCTTTCCCCACCCCTTTTACCCTTTCGCCCCAGGAAAAGGAAAAGGTGGAACAAACTTGGCTTGTTAATGGAGTTTCCAATGTTTGTGTCTTTAATGAAGGTTGCATGGCACTTGTTTTCAATTTCATGATTTTAATGTTTTATTTAAAATTCAAATTTGTAATTGAGACATTATATTTGGATTTTTAGATATGTTATTCGGGCTTTTATGCCCTTGTTTTATAATTTTTTTAGATTCATTTTAAATTATTTATGGCATTAAGTTGGACTTTTTGTTATGGAAATGCACCTTCATTAAATGCATCAAAATTTTCTCCTTTTAAAAAAAAATAATTTATGTATATTGTCATATGTACCTTCATGTTAATGTAAATATTGTACAAAGTCGATAAACTCGTGTTAGGTAAACAGAGTTTCATAAATGTGCCATGGCATTTCACCAGCCAGCCACACTGCCAATTAAACATATCAATACATCTGCCTGACTATGTATTTCAGCAGCCCAAGCTGCCCTTCATAGTGTCTGCGGAGTGTGTGCAAAAATAAAAAAGATATATGCTTTAATTAAAACTTCTAGTTTTTTCTACTTGTAAGTTTACCTAGATTTACGAAACGTTGATGTGTAACTTTTGAAGTGATTCAAATCTAAACAAATTCTAAGTTATATTTTTTTTTTGCATAATTTGAAACATTGTACAAATATAAACGACAGTCATGAACACGACCCTTTCTGATTTCACCCCTTCCCTCTTGAGACATGAGCCCCGGGCCAAGATGGCGGCGGCGGCGGCGCCTCTTTGCACAGGGGCGTGGCGGAGCGTGGTGAGGCGCCTGATAGGCGACAGGCAGGCGCGGCAGGGCTATCTATTTGAACGCGGCGCCGCGGCGCCAGGGCGCGGCGGGGCGCGGGGCGCGGCGGGGCGTCTTGCACATCCGCCCGGCCGGGCCCGGCCATCGGTAGCACGTATGTAGTGTACTTACGTGTGAGCACGTCACCGGGACCCGCCCGATCACATCGGCCAGCTGTGACAGCTGTGACACCCGTTGGCTCCCGCCGGGGGGTCGGGTCGGGTTGAGTCGGCACATCACCAGGGTGACTAAGGGGGGAAAAAAATTACTACAGCCCACCCGCTCTTACAAGTGAGAGCATCAATCAGGTTGGAAGAGAAGCCCGCCTCACCCAACGCCCTCCCCGCGCCGCGCACCCGGGCCGCACCGGCCAGTTAGTTGCAACATTGTGTCGCAGATAAAGTCCGACGCCGCGCACTCGAGGCGCCCTACTGCACTTTAGCCACCACCGGCGGGGCGCGGCGCGGAGGCGCGGGGCTGCCCCTGGAGGGTAGGCAGCACCCAGCCGCCCCAGGAAGAGGTTAGGCCGCGCGAGCCATGTCGCGGCCACGTGGTGCTCCCGGCACTGTGGGAGCAGGGGCGGCCGGGGCGGCGGGCGCGGCGCGGCGGCGCCGGGACTCGAACCCGTGGCACTCCAGGGGGAGGGGGAGGGCCTCGCGCGGGCCGCGGAGACAGATAGGCTATCACCGACGACGTCGCTCGGCCCGGCCCCACGCCGCACCGCCACGGGATCATTCAACTCGTGGCAATAGCGTATTGAGAACGGCGACGGCGAGTGTAGAAAGAGGAAGAGCTCGGGGGAGTGCGCGCAACCTGCTGGGACAGCAGGGACCGCAGGTCTTACGCGTCGCACTACCTCGAAATATAAAGAGAAGGCGTCCGGGCCACGGCGGCGCCGGGTCGGGTCGGCCGCCGCGCCGCGCCGTGCCACGCCGCGCGTCGAGCATGTGTTCCATGTGTCCCCAGCCCAGGCTGGGCCCGGGCCCCCCGCGGGGCAAGGGCCTAGCGGCCTAGCCGCGGCGAGGCGGCCGCGCACGGGAGGCCCCGATGGGGGGCGCCCGCCGGCCGTGCTATAGGCAGCGCGCCGCGCACGACTGCGCATTGGGTTGCCTACCCAGTAGGCGGGCCACAACCGCACCGCACCTCACCCGGAGACGCAGCCGACCGCGGCGCAGCTGTGTGCTCTCCCCCATCCCAAATCGTCACGGACTGACCTCGTAAGGGCAGGCTGTAATTTGGGGGTGTATCAAATGTACACGCCTTTGAGACAGCTTTTGGCGTAAAGATTCTTGACATCTTTGCCCATACTACTTTCACATCACAGCAGAGGTCCTTTGATGCTATTCCAGTTGAGTGCACTCTGACAGATTGGTTACTTCTCTTAAATCCATCCCTCAGACGCCATAAAAGGTGTGTTCTACGAAGGCTGTGTGTCAGACTGCCTGCTGCGGCTGGACTTGGGTAGGATGACCTCATCACAGCAGAGTCTGCTGTGATTTGAGCGAGGAATGGGCAAAGATGTCTAGAATCTACACTCCGAAAGGTCTCTCAAAAGTAAACGCCAAACGTCGCTTTGGACCATGTAGCATATGTATAGCCCTGAGGCGTATACACTTGGGTCACCCGCAAATTGAAATGTACATACCTGCTAGTTCATAAGCGAAGGGAGATTTGGGCCTGCTTCTCTGTCTGTAGTTTCTTGCTAACTAAACTCGTTTTCGGCGCGGTCACGGCGTAGAATTTGGAACGCAGATCACGAAAATGGCATCAGGTCAAAATGTGTCAAACGCACATTGCACATAACGACAAAACTATATGCCCCGTGTTGTAAATCGTTGTATAGTTGTTAAGTAGTTATTTAATGTAGACTTCGATAGGTACGTTTTTACGTGAATACATTCCCTTTCCTTCTCAGAACTCTCAGGATGCAGCAAACAGGAGACAAAAAAAATAGCAAATCACTGTTTTCCTGTTTATTACCTGGTACATTACAGCTTCTGACAAAAAACTGCTGCACATAAGAAGTTTGCAGCTCACATAGCAAATGTATAAAAAAAAACGTCTTCGAGCGTTTGACACTTGCACAACAAATAGAAAAGGATGGATGAAAACTGCAGAGCAACAAGTCCTTTGTCAAATTACCATACCAAACTTATCAAAAATAAGTTGGGTTTAACTATAAATATTTTCTTTTACAACAATAGGTAACAGATTCCCCAGCAAATCAACAGCTTTTGATATACATCATAAAATCATCCACTCAAACAATAAAGTTAAAAAGTAATACCTTGAGGATAAAACGTTAAGTTTCAAATAGTACAAAAGAGACTTAGCAACAGGAATATTGGATATTGGTAATAGTACGTGAGTAACTTAATTTCACTAACAAAAATTTACAACAATTTCCGCTAACTTAAATAATGTAAAACTTTAATCAAGCTCGAATTCGCAGAATTTTATTCTGTTTGAGGGTAGGTATTATTGAGCTTACCCACAAACTGAAGGATTAAAATGTACTTTCCGTTTTGAAAGTCTACAGACTGGGGAAAAATAAGTTGCTCTGATTGGTTTCATTACTCCCTAGAATAATTATCCTACCTAGTAAATGCACAGTGCCCATGTGGGCTCACATTTTAAGCAAGATACCATTGCAGCACGAATCACTACAAAACTTTGTCTTATAGTAGCCTTACATAGCCTCTTTGTTTAACATTAGGGGAAAACTAAATCTTGGTTTGTACAAGTAAAAGAGTATAATTTAAAAAAAATATATGAAATGAACTGGAAAGAATGACAACTAGTAGAGCCTCTACAATTTTGGTATCTGGATAAAGTGACCAACAATACATGCAATGCTTATGCAGGACTGCAACTATTTAGAAAGCGATGTGGCATAGAGTTTTAGAGGCATATTTTAACCTTTATATTTATAATAAGACTCTTTGAAGCGATGGAAAATACATCATCATAACTTGACTGATAAGAAATAAAGTCACTAAACTGATATTTTACCAAGCAGCAATACTAAAGCAGAAAAGCGAGCAATAATCTATACTCAGCCTAGCACCTACAAAGAAATCATGGAAAATAAAGTTTAAGACAAGTACTACAGAAGAGAATCTATGCAAAGGCTACCCTACAAAATACAAAGAATCTTGAAGCTACAGCTGGATAAAGTTAATAACAAATCATCATGGTGTACAGGGGGATTAGCACATTGCACAATAACATCTTTTCCAGTCATTTTGATGAAAATTTTTCATTGATTTTCTCACGGAGGGACAATGCACTGTGATAAGGACGGAAAATTAGTTAACAACATATTCTCTTAAGTACAAGACAAAGAAATTGTGGCAAACTAGCATATCATAACAAAAATACTCAAGTAACCTTCACCTCATCTCCTTATAAAGGTGTTAGTGCAAAAGAGGGAGAATTATTTCAGAAGTATACACTTAAATTCAATTTTATAACAGATTTCCATAACTAAGGTTTGATTGGAACAAAAAAAGAAACACAACCTAGAAGGTTTGTTAATACAAATTGTGGCACCTCTTTAGATCACAACCCCATTATTACAACTTTGGCTCAGCTTCCACAATCCACATTTAAAGATCTGCAGTTTTTCTGCTGATATTAATACCCTTTAAAAAACAAACTTTACCAAAATCACACATAGAAACAAAAAAAGAAAGAAGTAAAATAAAATAATTAACTGTAACTGAAATAAAATTTTAAAAAAATTTAAATAAATAAATAAAAATTATAAAGATATAGCAGTTTTCATAAAATTCTAAACAAAGTTGGAAAGCTTCATTTGCAGACTGATATGTGACAACATAGAATATTCACTCTTTTAATGCAAGGATCAACATCACAAGCACTAACGATTAACAATAACAACAAACTTTTTGTTTAAAAGTGCAGATAACTCCCAACAAAGTTGATAGTTACTTACACTAACCACATTAAATAGAAACAGGACGGTTGTAAGTAATTAATAAGACTCAAACCATGAGATAACTCCTCAATAGAATTTTGCCGATTCAAGTGAGAAGAATTATTCATATTTCCAAGACACAGAAAATTCAATAACAAAGTATTTAAACATTAACATATATCAGATAATGCAGCTTGCTGAGCTTTCTTCCCCAATGCCAAGCTTTCAAAGTTGTTCACTCATTATACAAAGTGGACGTATCTTTGCAACAATTATGTTTGGTGGACGGATGGAAAAGAGACAAAATCCCTCCCACCAAAATAAAATGTTCATGACGATAGGTCCTCAAGGCACAAGTTTATACACCATTAACATAACATGATAAAGGACATAAATAGTCATAGCTGCCAGAGGAACACTCAGGGACACAAACATAGCATTGTGCATCTGAAATTAGACCAGATATTAAAGTAAGACACTGCACAAAATTTTGAATACATTATGGTTCTTAGCTGCCAAATAGAACTCACAACACTAGAAAGTATCACCAGGCTGGAACAGTTATTTCACCATACCATTTTTAAGAATTGAGCTCCACGTATACCACAGTATTTGGGCGGACTAATATGTTTGTGATGAAAATGTTATACAGATAAGAAATTGAAATAAATAAAACCAGCACATACTTTTGAAAATTAGACCATGATTTGCCTGAGGTACACAATAATTATGGACAAACTACACCTACAATCTTCTTATTAGAAAATTGATAAATAATTCACCATACCATAGCATCTAGAGCAAAAATGGCTATACAAATTACATAAGAGCGCCAAAATTAATTTTGGTCAGTTGGTTGGAAAATTTAAACATATAAAAACTAACAGTTGTAGGATACTAGATTGAAGTTCTGAATACCAGTCTGTTATTACTAATCCAAGAAAGATAATAATAGCTCTATTTCTACACTCGGCCAGCACAGGCAAGGTTCTCCTTTGGTCTCACACTTCTACAGAAGAAGGGCAGTTCAAAGTAACTGATGAAAAATAGAGAAGAAAAAGAACCTTTATAGAGAAGAGTTAATTTTGGAAAAACTATTTTTTCTCTTCCACTTTACGGCTTCCAAGAAGCCAGGACCACAGTAAAATAGCTCGCCTGCAGCTGCCCGAGCTCAAATCCTAGAAATAGTCTCTTTGTCTTGGTGATGGAGCAGCAAATCTCGTTTTACTCTGCCGAGGTGGAGTGGAATGGCTTGCAGCTGCTGGAGGGCGTCTTGCTGTGCGGAGTTCTCGATCTACTTCCAGCTCTTCAAGTCGTTGAGTGAGATTCAGCTTTTGAACAACTGCCAGACGCAACAACTGATTAAGAGTCTTCTTCTCTTCCTCAGCAGCAACAAGCTGGCGTTGGAGTTCATCAACCTGGGTGACATACTCTTCACATCGAGCAGCAAACATGGCACGTAAGCTTGAGAAGGTAGCAGCATCTTCCTTCAACAATCTTAGTTCATTTCTTAATTTCATCATGGTCTCACTGACAATAGCCTTTTCATTCTCATACTTGGACTTCAAGTTATTCAAAGCAACTTCCGCAGTATTCTTGTTAGACTTTAATACAGTTCGCAGAGTGGCAATTTGCTCTCTCTTTGAAGAGAGAAGAGATTTGAGCTTTATTATTTGCTCCTGCAGTTCAGCCACCTCTGAGTCTTTTGGAACTGAAACTGAGGAAAAAAATAAGGTTGAGACAATGGATAATTTGATTGTAAAATGATGACCATAAAAAAGAATTTAAAAAGAAATCTGTACTCACTGTCTGAAACTAGCCTTGTGCTTATGCCCTTATTCTCAATCGTATTACTGACTGCTGAGCGAAGGAATTTAATTTGGTCAAGAAGAGTCTCAGTAATATGACACAAGCCAGTAATATTTTTGAGACTTTCCATAGCAGCTAGCCGCCCCTCCATCAACTCAGGTTCTGTCTCAATTTCACCATGCTTTTCATGGTCTAACAAGACCCGGCTAGGAGTTTCTCCATTGATGGTACATACATGATGATAGAGTTGAGCAACTTCCTCAGAAGCCGTAATGACATTGTTGTGAGTAGAGCTCATTAGGTCACTTGCCTCTTTAGCAAGAGTGCTGAGAAGTTTGACATCTCCGCCCAATTCTGCAGCACGCTGTTCTGCATCACACAACTGAAAGAAGAGCAGGTTTCAAAATTGAACACAAATAAATAGAGAATATTTGTACATAAATATATAAGTGCAAAAATATTACTTTGTTTTTAAGGTTAGTCACTTCAGTTTTTAACTGTAATGTTGCATCAGAACAATTCAAATCCTTCTCTAATTCCTTCAAGGCATTGTGTAATATCTCAAGTTCATTACCAGCAATAGTAAACCAGTATTTAAACTGAGCAGAGTCTCCCTGAAAGATTATGGAAAAATACAGATACGTGAACAAAAATTAAGTTTGTAACAATCACAGACAACTCAGTAATCTCTTCAAGACACACCTTTACTTTGGTCTTTTTGCATATTTCCTGCAACGACTCAACATTGGCACCAACTTGGAGAATACGTGCCATAAGGGCACTCAGTTCACCTCGAGATCGTTCCAAAGATGATTGAGCATCCCTTAGGTTTGATGTCAACTGAACCTTCTCATTCTCAGCCTAAATTTAGCAAAATTTGCAGATTAATTGTGGTTTAAAAATATGTGACATTCAAATGCATGTTGAAATACAGATTCATCATCAACATACTATCAGCTCTACTCAACTTCAATAAAACAATTCTCACCTGCTCTAGTTGTTTTTCAAGCTTTTTGAGCTCGTTAAGGTGAATTTCACTGAAAAGATCAACCTGTTTACCATCAGGCGATGCCAGCTCAGTATCTTTCAGATCCTCTTCTATGCGTTTTAATACAGGGAGCTCATCTTCGCCATCACTACCCTCGGCTGCATTTCCTTATAAGTTAAAACCAAACAATTAGTACTTTACAATAAACATCATATTTCAAACATGTTGACACTAAAAAAACCTATGTACCTCTGATACTGTACGCCAGATTGCTTAGGTTGTACATCGACTCATTATTGATTCTCTGGTCTAGCTCTTTCTTCAAAGCATACTTCGCTTCACGTTCTAATTGGAGATTTTCTAATGTCTCCTCCAACTGCTTCTCAGCTATCTTTTTGAGTGAGGCCAGCTCTTCTAATTGTTCATTCAAAACCTCTAAGTCTTCCTGAAGCTTACGGATTTCATGCTTACATGATTCAAATTCCACCTACAATTAAACACATGACCAGGGTGAAAACAGGTGCAAATTACACATGAGGATAAATTGCAAACCCGACTTATGGCTAATGAATCAAAATAGGTCTCATCAGCAAGAACAATCTTCATGAACTATTCTACATAGATTTCACAGGTTTCCCTAGGAAATGAATGCATATAAGGCATACCTGAGAAGACTTGACAATTGAGACATGTTTTTGAAGAGCAACGTGTTCTTCCTCTAGCTCAGAATATTCAGTAATGAGACGAGTTTCTCTTAATTTAATTTCTCTCAATTCTGCTCGCAATGATTTTCTTTCGCAGTCTCTTTCCTCATGCTGTTTGTCAAACTCTAGTAGCTGATGGGCAAGCCGATCTCGCTCACCAACGACCCTCTCGAGTTCTTGACGTAGCTGAAGAATTCAAAAGTTAAAATAAAAGTTATAGTGACATAAGCAATTAAAGGCATTGTACCACCCAACAGCCACAGTTACCTGTTTAGTTTCATTTTCAAGCTCTCCTATGTGAAGAGTCAATGATGATTCCAACGCTGCAGATTCAGACAGAAGGGACTCTTCCTGCTCAATGCCAGTTTCGGTCGTTGCTTTATGTGTCGACTGAAACTTGGTAAGTGCCTGCCAACAATAACAAAAGACACAATGACATCACTTCAAACTTTCTTCTCTTTTACAAATTTTGTAAACAAAACAACAAAATCCAATAATGATTGATTGATGATAAAACTGACCTCTTGAGTAATTTCCAGGTCATGGCGAGTGTTTTCATACAAAGTTTCAAGCTCCTTGTTCTCTTGTTTGAGTGCGGTGTTTTGTTCAATCAGCTTTAACCCAATCTTACCCGCTTGATCGTTCTCGGCTTTAGCCTTATCAAGTTCTCGATTGATGCGTTCTACTTCGCGCCTCAGCTCCTCGACTTCTTGCGAATTTTCCCCTTTGGTTTTGCTGGTGTCAGAGCCCGCAGAAGCCATAGTAAGAGATGTTAAATGTGCAAATACGTGATTGACTGTCGGCCTACAACATGACACTACTTTATCATTTCCTAAGTTTCAACAAATAGGTTGGACTCCTAGTTCGCTCCATGCTGAGAAAAGATGGCTTGGGTGAGAAAACACGCAGTTCTTGATTCAAAACATGTTGCAGTGAGGTCTGTCACTTAAAATATAACAAAAATCGACTGGAAGATATTGACTGTAACTCACTGTAACTCTTAGAGAATGGACACGAATGAAAGAGTTGGATGTTGGAAGGCTTCTGCATTCGTCAGTCGTCGGTGATGTACGTTTTCATTGCCAACATAGATAATTGAAGAGTTTGGATTATATGAGCTCTACTATGATATGTAACCTTACGGATCAAAAACATTGCTACCAAAAAGTTTATCAAATATTTCTCATAATTTTAAATAGTAATCGGAATGCTTTTAGCAGTTTTTTATGATTGTAAGTTATTAATCACGCAAGTCTCCACTGGAACTGGAAGAGTAAAGCCATTGGCTCCGGGGAGTACGCGAGCGCGAACGAACGCCAATGACGTCACGTCACAGTACACTGTACACACACCGGGTAGGCGCAAATTAGGTTGTGTTGTGTATGTGTAGGTCTTTGAGAAACTCGGTAAAATTCGTTCAATTTTCTATTGTGAATAACGACAATTTAAACCTGTCTTAATACAGTATCAACAATGTTTGAAGCTAAAAGCATAAACGCTGAGCACAAAGACCTAATTCATGATGTTGCTTACGACTATTATGGTCAGCGAATGGCAACATGCTCTAGTGACCAATCAGTAAAGGTATTTTGAGTTCCAAACAATGTAATTTTTCCTTAGAAATAAATTATGCTCTCGAAATTTTAGTAACATTCTATTAAAGATCTTCTTGCAGATCTGTAGCTCTAATCAATCAATGCTATTGCTATCTCACAGCCATTTGTTTATGTTTCTAATCTGTTACTTTATTGTTATTATTAACTTTATAGGTTTGGGACCAAGATGAACAAAAGAACTGGATTTTGTCTGCAAACTGGAAAGCTCACAGTGGCTCAGTGTGGAAAGTGACTTGGGCCCACCCTGAATTTGGACAAGTCCTTGCAACCTGTTCGTTTGATCGGACAGCTGCTATTTGGGAAGAAATAAGTAAGTGGTCTCCTCAACCATAAATACTACGATTACAAGTATCTTTAGTTATACCCTATTGGTACCCCATTGGAAATTAAATCAACATATTATTTTACAGTTGGAGAGACACCACCTCAAGGAGAGAGAGGCTTGAAAACATGGATTAGAAGGACTAATCTCGTAGACTCAAGAACATCTGTGACAGATGTTAAATTTGGTCCTAAATCTCTAGGGCTTCAACTTGCAACGTGTTCAACAGATGGTGTCATTCGTATTTACGAAGCTCCTGATGTAATGAATCTTAGTCAATGGACACTTCAACATGAAATTCAATGCAAGCAGCAATGCAGCTGCCTAACGTGGAGTCATTCGTTTTCAAGGTTGGCATTTTTTCTACAGCTTAAGCTTAAAATTGACTCTTCTGTAAGCAATCATGTCAATTTGAATTTATGAATCTATGTTTTTCCTGCAGGTTACACCCTCCTATGATAGCAGTTGGTAGTGATGACAACAACCCTGCAAATGGTAGTAAAGTAGCAATTTATGAATACAGTGGAATTAGATGGACCAAAACAGAATCATTAGCTTCTATTGGAATCAATGAACCAGTGCATGATATAGCATTTGCACCCAATCTTGGCAGAAGCTATCATCTCCTGGCCATTGCCACCAAGGATGTACGAATAGTGACCTTGGGCTCTCCTCCGTAAGTTGTTTATAAATGATTATTAACTCTTTAAACTGTTTGCAACATACTTATTTGTTCAATTCCCTTTCTAGGGAAGGATCATCACAAAGATTTGATGTGCAGCTCACTGCTCAACAAGAAGACAACTTATCAGGAACTGTTTGGCGGGTGTCCTGGAATATTCTTGGGACAATACTGGCATCCTCTGGAGATGATGGTTGTGTTAGGTTGTGGAAAGGTAAAAATCCCTCGCTTATTATTTTAAGAGAATTATTGGGAATGATATTACAACAGGAAACTAATTGTATTTCCTCTTCCTAGCAAATTACATGAACAGTTGGAAATGCATTGCTGTTCTACGAGGGGATGGAACACAAGCCAAAAGTGATACAAGTACCTCAAGTATGCCCACTATGGGACAGATTGCTGCCCCAAATCAAAGTTCAACTACCAGGTACTACAAATTGGGCACAATTACAAACCCTAACCAGGTGCCCAAGTACTAGTTGTAGGCCTTGCCTAGATAGGATCCCACTGTGCATTCTGTGCCGCAAGTTATTTTCAATATTTTCCTGTTGTGGCAATGCTTATGGCCTTTCTGACTTGGTCACATTGTCCTGATGTTTACAGCTATAGTTCAAGCTGCTGTTGTCTTCATGTTTGCATTCCCATCCTCTGTAACCTAACTGCCATGTTTAATTGGTTGCCTCTTCAGTTCTGTTTTAGTTTAGTTTCTGCTCCAATAATCTATTAGATGCTTATCTTACATGTTTATACTTATTTTTGTGTGCGACTTCGAATCAAACTTTTGCATGCACACTTTATAATTGGGACAAGCAAGCACACATTGTGTACATTTTTATAGTTTTTTTTTAAATCATCTGGTTGGTAACCTTCCCTTTCATTTCTTTTTGTGGCAGAAGTCAATTACTTGAGGGTATTTCTCTCTGCTTAGTTAGGATCATATTTAATGTCTGAATGAATTTCTATCTATGAAATTATGAACTATTTTTGAACTGTATATGGTACAAATCTAAAATAATTCTACTTCTTGTTAGCTTGGCATATAATCAATGAAAATGCGATATATAAAATTCTCTTCTGGCCAAGAAAAAGAAAAGAGAAAGTTTGAAACCAAGTTAGAAACATCTCAGCCTGTTAGAAATGTCTTCAGTGCTTTGGAATAAAAGTAGTTTAAATACTCCACTTCTGGATTTCTTTTATCCTTCACCTCACAGTTGCATGAAAATTTATAATTTCACCTATGGCAAGCTCATTGTACAAATTACGGTATTATTAGAATAGTGCCCTTGTTAGAAATTTAGTGCAACCCACATATACATAGGGCAACTACCTGGATGCTATTACTGAGCTACACAATATAGAAGCAGGATGGCATGATGTTAATAGAAAACTAAAATTCAATTAAGTCTGGTCAAATTTTAAACAGTTTGGTCTTTATTTCACCTTTAATCTTTGTTTTTTTTTAAAAAAGGAATTCTTCCTGAAGAAGGAAAGTTGCAT
>NW_026267131.1:2629875-2646315 GCF_000697945.3 Frankliniella occidentalis | reverse complement strand
GGGGGGGGATGTGGACATTCGCGTCGCGAGTGTCCCCCACGTGATCGGAGCAGAGATGTCGGGAGTCGGGTGGTAGGCGCTCAGGGCGGGCCGTCAGCTCCGCACAGCTGCTTGGCGGGTCGGCCTACCCAGCGTACTGCAGGCGCTACCGGAGAGCGCCACCCTCGAGACCTCGAGTGTTCCTGCTCTATAAGCGAGGCGGGCGCGTCGTAGCCCCCACCCCCACCCCCTCCCCGTAGAATTGATCATAAAATGTGACACAGTTGGTGGCGCATTAATTGTGCCAAATGCGCACTGAATTCGCGTGAAATGCTTTATCAGGCAGACACGCCCGTCGGTGAGTGCAGTTGTTGCAAATCCAAACTTACCCCGACACAGGCCGGGCCAGCGCCGCGCAATGACGTCCACATCCTCGTCGTCCTCACTTTGCGACGCCGCCACCACGACGTCCTTGTCCTCGGCTGGACACGGCGGGCCTCGCCAGTCAAATGCGCCCTGGGCCTCATCATCGGACCCCGTGCCGAACCACGGCTGACGTCCGTCGTCGCCGCCTGAAAGGTAAGATAAGCAGTGATAATGGGCTATTTCAGAGCCTGGCGTGAAGAAGTAAAATGGCGACACTTGAGGTATCGGGGTGGCACCCCGAAACATGTGTTTTCATCCCAATGGTAGAGGGGTTGGTGGCGATACCCAACGTCTGTTCCGTACCGGTTTTGCGACTGTTGTCGGGTGGGACACAGAGTGCCACAAAATCGGGAAACTTGTGCTGATCAGCCTGATAGCGGCCTTATTGCACATTTAGCCGGCAATGGCCTTCGCTAAGGGTCGGCCTGATGCAGGCCACTGCAGGTGAGAGATGAGGCCTGATCAGGCAAACCCTCGGCCTCAGCGTACTCTGGCCGTTAACGGCACTGTGCGGCACTGTGACCTCGCCGAGACGTGTTCAAACCCTGAAGCCTGACGTAAAGCCCTTACCTTCGGCAATCTCCTGCTCCCAGGCGATATAACCTGCTGATCCAGTAGGCCCGGCTGCGGCCGGCAGGAAGCCCAGGTATCTGATGAACCTACGCTCCTCGAATGAAGGCGGCGCGATGCTCGTGTGTTCCGGCAACAGTTCGCCCATGTTCGAACTCACTCCTTAATCTCAGATCCAGAGAAATGGTTAAATTTAACGCAAGGGCTGCACGGGACTAACCGGCACAATAGGCACGATGACCGTTGCTGATTCAATTTTACTGCGGTGCGATGTGTCCGCTCCGCCTACACATGCTGCCAACATGACACATTTGTGACAGGTTCTTTGTGACATCGTGCATCTTGCTATGATAATTCAATCAGCGGTTCTTCAGGATAAAACGAATCATTTTACAGAATAATTATTTTGATTGCATGTTTCTATTTCAACTTGCTAGAGTGTAATTATTTTAATGATGGCAATGTTGTCATGTTGGCTCAAAGCCAGCGCGGCCAAATGACCTCACAATGCGGGAAAGAATTGAAAAGGACTGAAACACAACATTTTATCTACTTTAGATCTTTGCCTTTCTAGATTTGAACAACTGGTGGTATAATTTAAGGAAATGGAAGTGGGAGAAATATCTTGGAAAACAACATTCAATTCAGAGTCTGTGTTTAATGAAAACTGTACAAGGATGGCTTAACAAGGATGGCTTAAAACACAAAATTTTAACGAAGACTTATAGTAGGGAAGCGGAAAACAAATGCAACTTTGTTGACATCAATAATAAAACAAGACATTTCTTACACCAATAAAATACACTGTGAACACATTTAAAGACAAGTATGGCAAGGTTGAAACAACTCAACTGAGTTTGATGTCCCTCCCCATAAGTTCACTCACACACGACCTACTCATCTCCCATGACCCGCAGTCTTCTTTAGATAATACTGTACAATTAATCTCTCTTCCTGTTCTCTTCAAAGAGATTGCTTGTTACAGTTTTGGTGACTGAAAAAGACAGAAATACTTTAGCTCTTATGATTGACATCAGCGCGCTCAAAGTAACTTGTCAAAAACTCACCTTTGTCAGCAAGACCACTCATAGCATTGTCAACTTTGCTCTCATATTTCAAAAAGCGGGGTTTGATAATTCGGTTGTAGATGACAACTGAACCATTGTCTTCAAGAGGTGCAAAGAGCCAAACGAAAAAAACGCACTACAAAAGTTCAAATAAAGAAATCAGGTGACAAGAATTATTGGATACAACTAGATACAGACCCATCTCGTAATTACAAGCATACCTTTACAAGCCAGTAAACTGGGATCCATCCAACAATGATGTTGGAGAAGAACTCTACTAATGAGAACCCAGCAAATACAGTCCAGTACGTGAGCCATTTGGTATCATCGCCTTTCTGTGGACTTTCAATGGCCTTGATTGATGCATAAGCAGGATAAGCAAATCCTACGCAGTTACACAACAGCTGGGCTCCATATCCGAAGACCAAGTAAGTGGAGAACAGGAAAAGGGCAACTGGGAAAAAAAGAAAAGAAACGAGATTTAGGTTAAAAAAATTCTGAGTAGCGCAAATAATTTAAGAGCAAGCAAAATGGGGCAACAATAAACTTATTGTGATAGGTGATAAATGAGATAAGAATCGAGGAAAAGCATGTAGCCTATCTTAAGTGGAAGATTAGTGCGAAGAGGGCCCCACCAAACAGTCATTAAAGACTGTACAATGACGAACTACAGCAGAGAAACGCCATGACATTGAAATTCGGGTAAAGGCGAGGAGGGTCCGTAATCAAACACGTATCGTCACTACAGGTAATGGTAGGTCGGGGCATCAGGAAGAGGGGGGAGGGGGGGGGGGAGAAACAGAGCGAGCAAGGGAAAAAAAATCCTTGAGCGAAACGCCTCGAACGCACTCCGCCGCCCGCTAGGTCAAAGTTCAGGGGCAGGACACTTCCAGCTGGTACCAGCGTGCTGACAGACAGATGCTGACGCTGACCCGTCAGACTGGTTTTAAAGAACAATGCGTTCACCTCAGGCTATCGGCCACGCATTCCCGCGCGATTTAACGAACGAGCGCGAGTGTCATGCGGACGAGACGGCGGCCCAAGAATATCGGCGCCCCGACGTACCTGGGCGGCCGAGGGTCCACCGCCCGGGGAAATGAATGGGGCGAAATTTGGAACTTACTTCCGAAAAGGTAGAGCCTCTTCAAACCGGTCTTCTCCTCGCCGAGGGCCAACCATTTGGCCCAGGGTTTGCTCTCGTCGTTGAGGTGCTTCTCGACGCTGGCGATGATCCTCGACGTCATTTTAGTCGTTTTATTTGTTGGTTCCAGACGATCTCTTCCACTCACACCTGCAATGTATGAACCGCTCTATCGCTACGTCCGCACCGAAAGAAACTATAATTATAGAAGAGCTGATCATTCAGTCTTCGTCTGACTTCTTGTCTTCTTCAAAATGTCTCGGCCTGTGACGAATCGCAGAAGAGCGCTGGGGTCTGTTGTATGAAAAACTGTAACAGCTATTTGGCCATAGGGCCTGTCCAGATAGCGACGGCCGTAGGCCGTAGCGCCGTAAGCCGTCACGGCCGTACGGCCGTGACAGCGCCACTGGCAGCGCGCGTGGCGCGGTTTTTGAATAACATCCCATACAACTTAGTTTCCTTGATGATTAGCGAAAATTTAAACTTGTCGACACAGGCATAGCTAGTGTGGAGTGATAAAAGGTGGAAAAAATATCTGCAAGTAGTCATCAAGTAGAAAAATACAAATTTTCTGATCTCATGTTGAATCTAACCCAACCTGGTCACCAACGCCTATCTTTCATCGAGCGTGTATACGCTGGTGCATAATACCTGATTTTTGTGCTATCTGCGTAATCATATTTAGTTGTTCTGACGTTGCACTGCGTTGCAAAATGTTTATTAGACGATAACTGTCGAAGAAATCAAGTTGTTTTAGATGTTATATTCAAAAATCGCGCCGCGCGCCGCCGGTGGCGCCGTCGCGGCCGTACTGCCGTCACGGCCTGCGGCGCTACGGCCTACGGCCGTTGCTATCTGGACAGGCCCATAGAGTCCAAAATATCAGAATATTTACTCACTCTTTAGAATAAGAAAAACAGAAGAAAAAAACGTTTCACTTCTTCGTTTTGCTTGTGCGTGGATTTTCGCCTGTATTTCAAAGTTCAAACGATTTAAACTTGCAATGAGCAGTATAGCCTTGCGCCTTGCCAATACAAGTTTTGGCATTTGGACAGTAATGTGAATCTGCAGGGAAAACTCCGGTCCTGTCTGCTGTCTGCTATTTCCTTTCCTTTCAGCAGATGTACAATGTTATTGTTGTCAATTCCGCGTTTTCCATGAAGCGACTTTTTCACATTAAAAGGAAGAACAATTCATTTTCTAGGAAATGATTTCAAGGACTATTCGGAGTTTGATTCCACCATTCACACTCATCACAAAGAAGCACTGTTTTCCCCTAGTTCAATGTAAGTGCTGAGTGGTGCTTGATTTCCTTGAGTTGTCAGCAAGGGCTCAAGGGTATTTGGATTTTATCCTTTTAGATTGTCATTGAGAGGGATCATTTTGTTTCCATCCATGATTTGATTTACTTTTAACCCGACTTGTGTGACAGAATGGATACAGCTTCAATTGGTGGCCTGGATAATACCGTCCTGATACTCATTTTTTTTTTCCAGGTACAGTGTCGAGGTTTATTTGTGACCGAGCTTTCCTGAAGTTGGATAATTATGACAAAGAAAAGGAAAGGTTTGCATCGAGAGTCAGTAACATGGAGTCCTTCTGGCTTCGACTCTTGTCAGAGAATAATGTTTTTGAAGAGGACCTCAAACTGGCATGGATTTTAGCCAAAGAACATGAGTTATCAACAATAGTAGAGTTATCAGAGAAGTGAGTGTGTTGCCATTTGTATTCTGTAATCAACACCCTGAAATATTATCTTAACCAACTTTACTTTCAGGTACTTTGAAGAAACATCTCTGTTCACTTCATTCAAATTTGGTCCTGTAATGATGAGGACATGCCACTATTTAAACAAACCACTACTAGCTTTAGAAGTAAGCATCCACCACAATTTGAATTTCTTAATATTTTTTTCTGTATATGTGAATTCTTTATGCAAAATCTCTTTCAGATTTTTAAGAACCCCAAATTTGTGAAACAAACTGATGATGCCATGTCGGTTATCATTCTTATGGACTTGTTGATCGAGACTGGATATTTTGAAGAGGCAAGCTCTGTTTATGAATTTTTGTGTGATAAGGAATGGTACTATGTTCTAAGACATCCATTAGTTCCGATGCTGTATGTGATTAGTCTTTACAAACAGGTAATGGTCATGGTGATCATGTGATATTCTAGCATTTTTTAATTTTCTTTCCAGCATTTCATTGATTTTAATATTTTTATCTATAGGGCACAAAAGATGCTTTGGACAAGGCCTTACTGTGTTGTAAGAAACTTTATGTAAATCCTAATTATAAGGGAAAAGTAGAAACCATTGTTGCTGGTTTTGCTTTAAAAAACAAATCCATAAATACTGCCATATCACTGGTGGCCAGGAAAGTCATTGAGTCAGAATTGGCATTCAACATTAAGGTAGGAATTATCAATTTGCCTAATGTTAACTTTTCTTTCTAGAGCTCTTCCAACCACTTACAATTTTATTGTTTTATTTTTAATTAGGTTCAGGGTCATGTTTTGCTGTCTGAATGGGACAGAGTATTCAGAGATATTCATAATGTAAAACACCACAGCTTGTATGAAGATACAGTTCAGTTGATACTCAACTCCGGTATGGACAGAGCTAAAACTAATAATCTGAAGTGTTTGAAAACAACAGTGAGTACACGGAGGTTTAAGTGTGTCTATATTTCTAGTCCATAAACTGAAACTGTGACTCTATGCCACTTTTTTAACAGGTTGAGGAGAGAATTTTGGCCCCTCTGACATTAGGAGACAACAAAGAAGTAATGACACCCATCAAAAAGAAATTTTATAATTAATAATAAATTTACTATCCATTCGTTATGAAGTGTTTTCTCATCACAAAAAGGCTGGCCCCTTTTACCATATACTCTGTAACTATCTGTAACATGTACTGCCTATAATTAACAATAAAAACTATTTTTGTTGACCCGTTACTTCACATAAGGCTTTTAAAAATTCTGACTAACGAATGAGAGGAGGCCAGTCCACATAACTTAACAGATAATTAATGGTTTATTTACAGTAAATTACAAAATTTGAACTGGAAGTCAAGTCTCTTCTTCGCTGTCACTTTCAAGCCTCTTTCTTTTATTGACTCCATTTCCTGAGCCTGATTTTATTTTAGCCTGGCCAGGCTCCCATAAGCCGCTAGTGACAAACCGCTCTGCAGCTTCTTTATCTATCCTTGGCATGCTCTGTTTCTCACGGACTTGTTTGGCGCGTGTCATGTAACTCTTCACCCGGTCGAGCTCATTCTGTAAAGGGATCGTTATCAAACGGGTGAAAAAATAATTATTTACATTAATTTGAAAAGAACATATTACCTTGACACCATGTTTCAGAGGGTCGACTCCTTGTGTTCGAAGATAACTCCAAAACAGTGAATTAAGAGAGTAAGAGAGAAAAAGGTCATATTCTACTCTTTCTTCTGGTGACAAGTCTGCATAAACATCCCGACCACAGCAAAGTTCTAGAGCGTCTCCGACTTTGTCGACAGACATATGAAATTTATTTATAACAGATTTAAAAGCTTCGTCTTTCGCAAGTTCACCCAATTCCTCTGTTGGGATAGCCATGCTGAAGTATTTCTACAAAATAAGCACTAACTTTAGACCTTTGATTATTTTAACGACTATGCTAATATTTTGATTGAGAGATTAAAGTTTTGGGACATACACCACGAAGTCAAAGCAGCTTTCCCCTTTTTCAATTAGAAATTCTATGTAAACATTGAGCACCCTCGAAGAACCTAACCTTACACCACCCACCGTGCGTATCTCGTGGAAATAAGCGAGGTGTGGAAATAGGGAAAATGACTGCGAGTAGCGAGCTGCCAATAGCTTAGCTTGTCCTATCACCGGTGCGGTGTAATTTGAACTGGTTGCGGGGGAGCAATTCAAGTTGTACAACGTTTGATTCGCAGTTTGGTCTGTCTAGGAATCTAGCATCGTGTGACTTGAAAATGTGCTCCGGCCTCACGGTAGACCAGCGCCGGGATATGCGCCTTGATTGTTCTAGACTGTTCGAGGAGACGCGCGGTGTTCCAGAAGTTTTGAGACATGCAGCAATTCCTGCGGGCTTCAATCACACATAAATGTTCCGGTCACCCATTTTAGGAACAAATCACACCACACGCATGTTCAAAAGTCGAAAGTTTATATTTTCTTTACGTTTTCTTACTTAGTGCATTGTAGGGATCGGCGGCATTAGCGGCAGAGAGACGATGAGAAAGATCTGGAAACGTCCGGTAAAGGCGCGACCGTCTCGTCGAGAAGTTATACGAACTTGGATGGAGCGAACAAAATAATTGCACATCAGTACGGTATACAATACTTTTCAGGCTCGAGCCTTTGGTACAGAATAATCGAATAATCATGGTAGAGGAGAAATTTCGGAGTAGACGCTACAGTGCGAGACGACGGGTTTCGGTACGATGGGATGCCTACCTACCCGGCGTCCCAGGCTGACAGGACGGCGTCAAGCAAAATATCGCTAAAAATCAAAAGAAACTTCAGTAAACACGGAGAGTCCGCGAAGAAGCGCATTCAGGGTGACAAAAAAAATCACGTTCCATTTATTTGACGTCAATTTGACATAAGGGATTCGAAATAAGTTCAACTTCGAGTTCAACTTGGCCAATTCTGTTGAGTATTTCGTAAATGGTGAAATTTATTTGGCATATTTAACACCGTCGGCGGCGTGATCACCATGTGATCACAATACACCCTGTTAAATAACGCAAATACCATATATGAAATCACTCACGTCAGTCATTAATGGGTTCCTTATGGCGTGACCACTTTGTGGCCACGCTCCCATGTTATGTCAGAGGTGCAAAAAATGAGCCGGTAGGAACGTGTTAAGTGTAAAGATTTTCTGTGCAAAATAAAAGAAGATATATAGTCATCTTAGGTTGTAGCCACCAAATTTGATGGTACAAGGGCTTATTCACTCTTTCACCTCGTCCACACGTCATCTCGCGTTGGTTCGGTCATCCATGAGATTGTTCTCATCCCTATATTCATCTCTTCAAGTGATAACGATAAAACGTTAACAGTAAATATTGTGAGAGGGTGAGCCAAAAGGCGTCGCTCTCGACGCTTCCACCCCTCCCTCTTCCCTTTTCTTCCCCCTCGTAGGTGGGTGGTGGGGAGCGCTCTCGTCGGTTCGGGAAGTTCAGGAAGCTTCGCGGTGTTTCGCCCTTAGCAGCGCCCCCCTCCCCTTCGCTCCGCCCATAAAAGCGTTCGCTCGCCGGCCGGCCGGCATCAGTCTCTCCTGAGCCAGCGTGCCAAGCGGATCACCGAGTGACGCTCTAGTTCGCCCTCCGAGGGAATTCCCTGCGATACCTACCTCTGCGGTTACGCCCGTCGTTGTCGACTCTTCATTCTCTCATCGAGTAAATTGCTCACGGTAAGTTCTGCTGCCATCAGGTCCTTCCCCATCCCCCTTCTCTACGTCGTCACCCGAAGTGACCATCATGTTCCTGCTCTCCCGTTGCAGATGTCTCTCCTGCCCGTTCTGCTTAGCGAGCTGGACAGCCTCCGCCGCCCAGCCAACCTCTTCGACCAGTACTTCGGGGACGTGCTGCTCCGCGACGACCTCTTGTCGCCGTCGCTGTCCTCCGTCGCGGCGCCCCTGCTGTCCACCCACTACCTGCGGCCCTGGCGCGCCCAGCACCACCGCCAGAGCGGCGTGTCGCACCTCGTCGACGACAAGGACGCCGTGCGCATCAACCTGGACGTGAAGCAGTTCAAGCCGGAGGAGCTCGCCGTCAAGGTGGTTGACGGCTACGTCGTGGTGGAAGGGAGCCACGAGGAGCGCCAGGACGAGCACGGCTACATCTCGCGCTCCTTCAGCCGCCGTTACAAGCTGCCCGACAGCGTGGACCCGGACACCGTGGCGTCGTCTCTCTCCTCTGACGGCGTCCTGGTGGTGACCGCCCCCAAGAAGGCCCTGCCGCCTGCAGCCAACACCAGGAGCGTGCCCATTACCCAGACGCAGCAGCCGGCAGCCATTCAGCACAAGGAAGGCCGGGCGCTGAAGCAGGATGATGAGAAGATGGAAAAATAAGTGGTTTGAGAGTTTCACGAATCTTCTGCATACTTCACGTGTTCTGTTGCCTTAATTTAAGAAGCAATCTTGTTTTTCGAAGCCAAATTCCATATGCCTAGGTACTTTATTTTCGTGTAGTCTAGTGCGAGAAAGTTAAGACTGATTACTGACTTATTTCATGCCACACATTATGTTATTATTAGGTTTCTTTTTCTTTAATGCTTAGGAAGTGTTCTTTGATATTTTAGAAATAAATAAATCACCTTTCATGTCTATCAGTTTGTTGTATTTGGTACCCCTCCCTTCTCTTGCATTTTGAATCGCGCGCACAACTCGTACCACCGTCCCACAACACAGTCACCATATTCTCATGCAAATCAAGAGACGGGTGCAATCAAGTAATAACATGACAAATACTTCCAAAAATAAAATTCAAGATGATTAAAGTAACTTCATTAAAATTTCTACCATAAACGTTGGAATTGTTTACATACATGGGATGGTAACAGTGGGTCTATTTGGAGGGAGATTTCTCTAGATGTATCTCGACCGATAAACTGTAAATGCATTTTAGACTTCCTATTTTTTGAACACCAACTTTTAACACTTTCTGAGGTTTGCATTCATGTGAGTATCATACTTTTGCCTTTCCATAGTTTGATAGTTCTAGTTCTTAACCATGTCTAAACGGTAGTGCCTAATCTAACCTAAACCTTTTCATGGTTGTTGTTTATGTTGGTTAATGCACTCTGAACAAATTTTCAAGGTATTAAAAATCTGTTTATTATTCATGTTTTATGAGCCATTTCTTCGTTTCGAGAATTAATTTAACAGTACAGCACTGTTCTTATTGTCTTGGATACACCAGCCTTTCCTCACTATTCCAGGTAAACTGTGACCATGTCTAAATCTCAACCTTCATCTCAACGACTGTCTCAAGGCTCTCAAGGCACCCCACGATCACAGTCTCAATATGTCGGTACTGGTGAAATTAAAGAGCTTGCAAGAACTGCTGTAAGGTATATGTTGATGAATGACTTTGACAAAGTTCCGATTAAGCACAGTGATATTGTTAGGAATGTGACGAAGAACATTTCAAAGAATACTGGGCAAGTGATACAGTTGGCTGGGAAAATGCTTAAAGACGTATGTGTGAACTAAAATTATTTACTTGCCATGTCATAAATGTGTCCTGACAATTGTAGAACTTTTTTCTTATTGCCACACTTAATCTGTTTTCCAGGTGTATGGTATAAAACTGGTTGAAGACCACTCCAAGAATCCTAAACAGTACCTGTTGATAAACAACATGAAATTCCAAGAGCATATTGCCCTCTCACCAACTACTCAAGCTGAAATGACGCTACTTACCATTATTTTAACTATTTTATTCATGCAAACTAATGGAAGGTGGAGAGATTGTGGGGTAGAACAAAGTAAGTTTTTTTTCTTTTTTTTAAATACAGATCTTTTATAGAACCATTGTAAAGCAATGATGATAAATTATCTAACTGATTTTGAGTGATGTTTGCAATTTATATTCCTTACTCGTCTAGTTTAAGTCTGAGCTTATGCAAAGCTAGTCTGCTTTACATATACATTTTTCAGGTAATTTAAGTAATGATATGTCTCTCTTGCTCGGCAGGCAAAATCCATGGTTTTTTACAACTACTTGACATTGATCCTACAGAAATTCATGATCATTTTGGTGATGTTAAAAAAGTATTAGAGGTAAACAAGTTTTTTGACTCTAGTTTCCCTTGCTGTATAATAACAGGAGCAGTATGTGTATAACATGCATCTATGTTGCAGTTGTTTAAAACTCAGAAGTACCTGGATGTTGTGAGAATTGACAACACTGACCCTCCTAAATATGAATATCGTTGGGGTGTCCGAGCAATTGAAGAAGTGTGTCCTAGGGAAACATTAAAATTCGCTACAGAAGTAAGTTTAAATATGCTTAACCTGTTAACCTTCTTAAAAGATATCAAATTTGAACCCTTTGATGTGTTTTAGATTTATGGCCGTGATAAAATCGAATCTTGGGCTGCCCAGTACAAAGCTGTTGTTGAGTTTGAAGCACTGAGAGGACAATCTTAATGCTCTACAGATTTTTCCTCATTCCAAAGACAATTTTCTTAAGTTGGTTGTTTTCAGTATTTTAGTTAAGTAAAATTTGTTTTCCAAATAAAACTGTTGAAGTCTATTTCATATTTTTAGTAATAACCAGACTGATATACTGTTTTAAGTGATTTAATAAACATAGACAAGTTAATGAATTTAATCGTTTCCTCTGTTGTATCTTTTCCAAAATCTTTTCACATCATCATGCCCTCCTTTGGTCACAACCATTGTTCTCTGTCGTTCATTTTGCCATATTAGTACACCTTGGTCTTGAGCATGATCTCGAAGTACCTAGAATTGACAGAAAAAGGATTATCACCCAAAAATATACACCACTTGGTAACAATTTCTAGCAGGAATTAAAGAACAAACCTGGAAATCTTGTTGCGATAGGAACTGGCTATATAAAACTCCCTCTGAAAAGTTAAATCTATCACGCTCATTTTCCCACAATTTGATCTGATCAACAACAGTGGGGGGTAATACTGGGGGCCCATTTGCCACCATGCGAGGATGTGCATGCAGCCTCAAGAAATTAATCATTTGTTCTGCTGTGATTCCACTTCTCAGAGCTTGTCGCACTGAATCTCTAGTTAGAATACCAACAGCTAAGTTTGGGAACCTGGAAGAACCATGCATGGTGAGGGTAAACAATTCAGCTCATGAATAGATCATTCATGCACAATTCTAATATTAATTAATAAAGTCTCACCTGTACATCATCTCACAGAACAGAGCAACTAAAGCCACCTGCAAATTTGAGTCTGTGTAAGCATACACTCTGTAGTTAGTCTCTACTACAATGTATCCCACACGCTCTATGTCCCCAGGGGCACTAGTTTGGCCAGCTGCTATATTTAAAGCCAAACGAGTGGGATAAAATCTACCTCCCTTCCTCTATACAACAGTAAGAAGAAGAAAAACATTATAAAAAAACTCTCCAATATACACACAGAGAAAATGCTTCAATTATTAATTGTACAGACCTTTCGTTGGTAGACTAATCCAAATTCTCGAAGATGTTGTAAGAATTTCAACATTGCTTCACTCATTCCCTGAGTGCTATAATCCTGAAATAACAACATATATAATGTTTACTGAAAATCATTGGGTGGTTGGTAACTTCTGGTGGACACTCAATGATAAATTTTCTTTCCTACACACTTACCTTACCAAGTGTACTAAAACTTAACTGGAAGAGAAATGTAAGACATTCCACAAGATCTAGATTGTGTTCTTGTACAGTATCAAGATACTGCAAAATAAAGTGCCAAACTTGTTGTGCAGTATCCATCAGAAGAAACTGAAATCCTTCTCTTGTGATAACTGGACTGCCATCTTCCTCATCTCTAAATACAATAATTATTAACAATACATAACTAATTTGAAAAAGATACAAATCTAATCTAATCGGAGTCAGGTATCAAGCACATTGGGCTCACCGTTTCATAAGTCTGGCATGCAGCAGTAATCTTACAGCATCTGCTGATATTCCCTCCTGCTGTTGGGATCCTACCATGTAGTGCAAAACACATTCCCATCGCTCTGTAGCATACTGATCTAAAAACGGGATGTCTCTTGGCTTACTGTCAGCATCAAGCTGAGATTGGATGCAATTGGCTCTCCCTCTGTGAAAGCAAAAAAATAAAGTCAGTACTCAAAAAGATTTTGGTGAATGAAAAGAAGATTTTCAATCAATTTTTACCCTCCCAACAGTGCCATGCGGCAGTTCTTCTTGAAAATTGGATTGAGAATCCATCCAGGAAGCCCACCCGGTATGGGTGCCTCTTGCCACACTTGCAATTCCTTGAGGACTTTGGTAACCTCATTGTGTTCTCTAAAATAGTAAAATCAAATTAATAAAGCTAATGGGATAGGAAATTTAAAGATGACTCACATGACGGAGTACATCTTTTTGGCTATACTGTTGGAGACAAATTGCAAACATACTTGGAGTTTTCTTGTGACAACCATGAAGCAACAACTGCTTGAGGAACTGGTTGTTCAACAAACAAAATTCTTATCACATAATGTCGACCGATTTCTGGCAATTCTCTGAAATAAAAGAACAGTTTTTAGTATAAAGATGGCAATTTAACCAGATTTGTGGCAAATACAAGTCCAAGTGCAATAGAAAAAAAAATCCAATAATTTAACCGTGGTATTTTGCCTGAAGATTATGCTTTCGGTCTTTCGACACAGAACTTTGAAAGTTCCAATGAGAAAGAATAACACAAACTTAACCTCACTATCATGCCGGTGCATTGCCGGCTAACTCACCTGTACACTGCAAGACATGTGGTTGGATGATTGTACAATCTATCCAAAGTTGATGCAGGTAAAGTTTTCAAGTAGTCGTGCAAGTTTTTACACTGAAAAGTCTTCGATTGGTTCTGTTTAGATGCTTTTCCGGCATCCGCCATTACTATACATTTGCATTTGATCCCGAAAGCTCTCCCGCCAGAGCCCGCTGCTAGCGTCACAGCGGCCCGCCGCGTCGATACCCCATGCAGCCCGCCCATACCCCGCGGCCCGGGGTCATTGGCCTGCACTTGCACCTGAACCTCCCGGCGCGGCCGGCGGGCCCGGGGCGGAGCGGAAGAGGGAAGTTCACAGCATCGCCCGCTGAACGCATTGGGACAGTGAGGCTCGCAAGCTGCGCCTCACGCATCGGACACGACCACAGCGACCTTGTCCAGTCACAATGATCGGCACCTGCCGAGTCGTGCCTGTCAGGATCAGCCCCTCCAGGGGTCAGGGGTCACGGGGTGGCGAGCCCGGAGGTCTGGGGTCATGTTTGTGTTCCGATAAGCACAGTGTGCGTGGCAGTGGTCAGTGGTCCTCACCCCCCCACCCCCTTCCCACCCACAATTTCTACCCCCCTCTACGCAAGTCTCGGCCCGTGGTGGAAATGGCCACATGTCCAATAAAAGAAAAGTTCTTGCTGACCAATCAGAAAACTCGAAGGGCTGCTCTCCAGAAAGAAGCGGTAAAATCGTGACGATCCGATTCGTTAGCGTGCACGCGACATGTCAGCACTAGTGAACCATCTATGAGACGTACTACGTGCTGGACATGTACGGGGTGTCCGAGAGGCTCTGTATTTTATTTGTGTAGTTCTACCGTACCGCATTGTTTACACGCGGGAATATTGCTCAACTCACACTAAATTCTTATGAACTTTTTTATTCATAGCTTACTGACATATGTTACTGAGTTCTGTAAACATGCTCTTACGCATTTTATAATACGCCTGTATGAACAAATTTCTTTATACTGGCGTATTAATAATACGTAAGCTAGGCACTACAGAACTTAGTATACAGGGACACAACTAGGAGCGAGCTTTTCTTATTGAAACTCTTCTTAACTACTACCTCTTCAGCTACCGCCGCAACACATGGGCCGGCTGTGTCCTCCCGCCTATCCCTTTGCGCGGACCCTCGGCTGCAGGTAGCCAAGCTTCCACCGCAGCAACATCTCCTCAGAAAAGCTCGCTCTTGGGTGTGTTTCTGTATACGCTATAAATAAAAAGTTCACAAGATTTTCGTGTGCAGATGTGTGAAGAAATTCACACTGCTGTAGGTGTGTGACAACAAATTTTGTCACTCACCTAGAACATTGTGAATGTTGTCGCTGCTCCTGCCTGCAGGTGTGTGACACTCTCTCACTTGCGGTCCATATGGGTACTCCCCAATGACACCAGAACGTGGTATCCGAGGTGGTATCTTCAACGGAACGCAACGCAAATTTTGAAAGATTTGTAATCTCTGGGTTATCCGAGAATTATCTTATTTTTCGCCCTCAATCATTAGTTTGGGAGATATGACAAGTAGGAGATACGCCACCACTTAAGTTCGCGTTTACCCGCGCTGTGTAAGTTCGGCGACACCGAAAATATTGTAACACTGCACTGAGAACAGCACTTGTTTTTCGTAGGGATCGTCTAAAATGTACGTCCGTATTTCTCAGACCTGGGCGCCTGCGAAACTCAGGGTAGACAACCCCGCACTACACGCACGCGCGACAGGCAAGATGTTGCCTACCCATCAGGCGCTATTAAACCTTGCACTGTCTGAACTCGGCAATGTCGGAATGGCAAATGACGGACGCACTTTCTGGATAATCCCACCACATTAAGGGCGACAAATTTAAGTTACAGAACGAGTTTATTCCGTCTTAGCATGAAATTAATTTTGAGCTCTACTTCCCCCTAGTTTTTTTAGGATGCCTGTGGATGCCTGTGGGACACCTTTGTATAATAAAGCATTCCGGTAAAGTTGAAATGCAGAAGAAGGCAGGGACCAATAAAACGGAAGTCACCACGTTGAAGCATAGCGATTTCCGTTTTCTTCTTCCCCGCATTCTTCTGCATTTCAGCTTTACCGGGATGCTTTATCAACATCCGAAGAATTTTCTCTCTGTTTTCAGTTTGTCCCGATTACCTCAGCCACAGAGTACAAAAGTAAAGCTGCGCCAGCACTTCTACGTGTGTCAGTGTGTCAGTGCCGCCCACTCTCCTTAGTGCGCCGGTCAGATTAGATAACCTGCCACGGACGGCGCTAAGGGCGTCATCGTAAACCAATCAGTTCACGTGATAGCAGCTGGGAAACATCTGTGTCGCACCACTACGAGGAGCCTGAGGGGGGGGGGGGGGGCATGATCAACGTAGTGACGAACACTACATTGCCTCTCCCAGTGACGAATCGAAAGTGATATGCGAAACTGAGTTGAAACGATATCAGTACAGTCATGGTTCCTAAATTCGGACTTGCGCCCTAAATTCGGACATTTTGCCGTATTTCACTATTGTTGCCTCCAAATCCATTATGCGTTGACAAAATTTAACTTCTATGGGTTTGATGGAAAGATATGACCACCAAGTTTCCATTTCTGCCAAAAAAATAAATGTGTGAGTAATATTGCTTCCTCCAGAAATTCCTGAAATCTGTATTTTTACCCCCCAAAAACAGGCGTTTTTAAATGTGTCTTGCAAGAATTTGGGGCTCCGATCAGTGTAAGCCCGGGTTATTCTGACCACAACATATGTGAAAC
>NW_026267131.1:2626480-2629825 GCF_000697945.3 Frankliniella occidentalis | reverse complement strand
GCCGCGCAGAGCTTGCGCTACTCCGCGGGGTGCCAAGTGGGTGACTGCCGCGCCGGCCCGCCCGTATTCAAACAAGATTTATGCCGTCCGTTATCGCTGTCCGGGCCCGCCCCGCCCCGCCCCGCCCCGGCGCGCCCCGGGGGGAGTAAGTTGTCGGCGGGTTCTAATACCGACTCGGCGGGGCGCAGTGCGCAGCGCAGTGTGTGTTTGTGTGTAGTTACTTTTTGTGCCGCGCCGTCTGGCCGCACCCTCAGGGACGCTTGTGTGTCTCGTCCCGCGCGCCGTCATGCTCCCCCTCCCCCTCCTCCTCCTGCAGCCCCTCGGGTGTTGCCACCGCCTGCTACGAGCACCACGTGCCACTCCGGTAATTTATAGGGCGGTGAGATTGGCGAAGGGGGAAGAGAGGCAGGGCCGAACGCAACGCACACCAGGGCGGGGCGGCGGCGGGGGTGTGTCTCCGGGCCATCGCGGGGGCCTCGGGGGCGGGCGGCGGCGTGGAGGCGCGGGGTGCGCGGCGCTGACCGATTCACGCGATTAAATCCCAATTTATGCACGGGGTCGGCGCCGAGGTCGGAGCCCAAGCTGGGCCAGACACGCCGCCGCCCGCACGCGGGTCCGGATGGGGAGGCGTGTGCGCGGGAGGGATAGGGGTCCGGGACCCGCCCGGAGGAAGTGCGGAGCAGGTTCCCCCCGCTAAAGACTCCCCGGTGTTTGTTAATGCGGCCGGACTGTGGGCGGTGCGGGGCGGGCCTGTGTAAGCCGACCGAGGGGAGGGGCCTCCGGAGGACTGGACCGCTCCCGCCGCCCACCGCCCGCCGAGGATGCTCAGGTACTTGTTCGGCGGGTTGGACCGCGCTGCGGTGCGCGGTGCGCCGTACCCACATACGAGTCCATCATGATGGGGGGTGGATTTTCGGAGCGCGGCGCCCGCGGAGCCGCCGCCGTTGGTTCTGGTCAGGGGGTCCGGCGGGTCCGGCCGGCGCGGTGGGGAAGAGGTAAAAGCGCCACCCGGCTACGGTCCTCCACAACGAGGAAATTACGCCAGAGAACACGGAACTGCGATGTCCGGCAGCGTCCGTCCGCCCGCTCGCCCGCCTCGCTCTCTCCCTTCCTCTCTCGCTCTTTGCCCCGTTTGGTCAGGTGCGCCGTGCCGGCGGAGATACGTCCGGGATGTCGCCCAGGATGCCGGCCGCGAGGAGACTATTTCCCTGGGCCTGGTCTTGGCCATCCCGAGCTCGATCCCGAGAACCCACTCCTGCCCCCCCCCCCCTGCTATCCGACCCGAACCTCCAGGCCGGTCAGATGCAGCCCTTCCTGCAGGACGACTCGACGGGAAATAACGTATTCCGGGACTACGTCCTCGAGTTGTGCCGTCTCCGTTAAGTGTGCGCGTGCAAGGAGGACCGGGAGAGAGGGGGAGAGGGAGAGAGGGGGGCACTGCTTGTCGGCAGCCCGGTGCGGAGCGTGCACGAACACCACCCCCGAACGCAATCCTCTCTTCTTTACGGTCTCAGTCAGTAGAACATACCAATCAAGTTCAAATCAAAAAAACATTACAGGGGGAGAATGTTTGTTCGTTCACAGTAATTATTCTTTGTTGAACTTGAATAATTCGAACTGACTCTTGTACTAGGGTATAGGGGACGTCCACCTGCAGACTTATTCCGAGGAGCACTCAAGGGGTGCTGCCCCATGGTCAGTCGGCAGGCGCCCTAGAGGTACCGCCTGGTAGGTAGGCAACAACTGCTACATGTCTGTTTGGCTGGCTGGCCGACACTACCCAGTGTCAGGGGCTACTACAGTAGTGTTCCAGATTTTAAAGATTATATTCGAACAAGAAGATAGAGCTCTTTCGATTGGCTTACTTTAGCTTTTTGGATACCTGACAGTATCAAAAGTGGTGTTGTCCCTGGCAGGATGACAGAAGAAGACAAGTAATTTTATGAACAACAGAGTATCGTAACATGTTAGCTCAACACCTAGCACTTGAAATGTACAAATTTTACCACTGATGAAAGTTATTTCTCTAAACAGGAACTAAAGGAATTCAATTCAATCATAGGTAGAAATCCGTTATGGTACAATGGAACAATCTCATAAAACTTAGCCATGCCGAATTGTTACTGCGTCTTCAAGTTCATGGGGCAGGATTCAAAACTAGAAGTCCATGTGTGAAGATATTTTGAGGGTAACTTAGAGTTGGTATGAGGTACTTTCAAGATGTTTTTCACAAAAAACAGTTCTTCTAAGAAATTCACAATTGAGATACTCCAACCTGTACATTTCATAAAATCATATAAAAAATTGTCTTTATTTGGAGTCACCTTGATGTCTTGGTGCTAAAGTGCTGCAACTTGAAACTTGGAGAGTGTATCCAATCTATAAGTCTACAAAAATATGTGCAAAATCAGAGAAAGTTTTCTGAAGCTGCCGGTACCAAGTTCTTCCTTTTCAAAGCAGAAGGAGACTTGACGACGACGGCATTCAAGTGCAAACGACGATGTTCTAGTTCTGCTACTTGGATTCACCGCCAGGTGGCGCTGTACGCTAGTTCTTGCCGGAACCCCGGAAAGAAAAGAACGGAATGTCGAACAGTGTTTCATGCATGGGTATTTATTTTTATTTTTCGCTTGTATTTGGAATTTTTTCTTGTGTTTCTTTTGAAAACAGTGTTTTCTGTTCTAAGGAAAATCCCATAACATCTGATATGGGCAGATCAGCCGCGAAGCGAGTGGAAGTGCCGCTGTTTAACCTCTTTTCGGCCGCTGCTCACATCATGGTCTCCCTCATATCGGTGAGTAAACCTGCCATCGCGTGATTTTCCCGCAAGACTTTGCGAGGAGGCTGATCGTCACTCGATCAGTTAGGTGCCCCAACGTGTTTCTGGCCTTGAAATGTTTGCTTCCGACCGAACAACCCGACAAGTCACTTTGGAGGTTATGCCGTCTCGCACCGTCCGCCTCGGAGCCGTCCGCGAAGTTTTTAACGTGTTCAGTGCTCTGCTCTGCGAAGTAGAAACAACAATCTGTTACATCAGTTTTCGTATTCGTGCCCAACTCGTAGGAAAAATATAGAAAATACTCAAATTGGAAAGAAATAAAAATAACGGTACCATGTTACGTTTGCATTGTGCGGAAACCACCCCCAGAACTAAAGCGCATGACCACGACTAGAGTAACGTTTGCACTCATTTGGTGCCTCACATGTGATCAATGTTGCGGGTGCGGTGCGCGCCCGCGTCACGTGCAGGCTCCCGGCTCCCGATCACTTCCATACTCCCGCGACTGGGAGGTCGACGTACCCCCCCCCCCCCGCCCCCAATTTGCTCCGGGTGGTGCAGGCGAG
>NW_026267131.1:2625127-2626430 GCF_000697945.3 Frankliniella occidentalis | reverse complement strand
CAACTTCAACATTAAAACAAAACAAGTAAAAAAAATACACACTTTTTAAAATTACAAAACAATACTTTTTTGAATTACCTTATCTTGTCTTCAGCCACATCTCCTCACTTCTTTCACTTACATTCAAGTGTGGGGACTCAAGAAGTAGGAAAAAATGTTTTACTAATTGAAACGGTCTCCACTCGGAACGATTTCTTTCATTACAAATGAAAAGATTCAGGAAAATGACACATCCGAGCTAAATGCAAGTTTCGTACAAACTTTTCCATCATAGACATGTACGTTTTAAAAATATCTTTCCTATGCGTGATGTACATGATTACATTTATAAGCTACAATACAGTCTTTTTCGTTTGGTAATCTGCTGTGACAGCCTCAAACAATAATGAAAACAAACATTAAATAAAAAGAACACACACATACTATATGTTGTTATCTCGTAGCGCCCTCTAGCTCCCTCTACTGCGAATTCGCTCGCTACTCCGCAGAGCCTTTTCCAGCAGGTAGACCATCCGTTCCAGCAGAACTGAAGCAAACACAACAAAAACGGCCAGAGATTAGCGAAAATTTCACAAGCAGCGTTTGTGGAGCACGTGCAGGTAATGCACAATGCATAGTAACAAACGCGGTAATATGCGATCAATGCTGTGTTCGACATGAGTTCGTCGCGGCTGGTCGCTTACCCTTCTCTCTCAGCAACAGCATCTTCTGCTTCAACAGCAGCACACATCTCTCCATGTTCAACACCAACAGCCGCAACTTCAGCTCCATCTTGTTGACGTCCTTCCTGGTGGTGGCGTGTCCCAGACCCTGCTCTAGCGCTCTGAGCCTGGCTGGCTGGTTGTGTTCTGGCCAGCTCGCCTGACCGGGCTGTCTGCTGCCTCGATCTCCCCTCTCACCTTGCCTCCCCGCACCCCGCCCGCCGCCAGGCCGCGCCACAGTCTCGGCGCCAATTCCAACGTCAACTTGAACGTTGCAGGACACATACGGGCTCATTATGAAACTTTGTCGCCTCTCTCTCACTCCGCCGGCCCGCCGCCCCCCTTCCCTCTGTCTCCGCCCCCGTCTCTCGATGACCGGAAGGGGTACAGTACGGCCCCCCGGCCGGGGCGCGTTTCCGCTCGCGACCCCTTCCGGAGACAACCCCACCCTCCGGCGCGAGTTGAAAAGGCATCCCGGACGCGTCCCGGATGGCGAGGTGGCGGCCGAGATAGGGCACGGCACGTCCCCGCCGGGCGGCCCGCCGCGGGCCTCTCTCTGTAGGCGAGCCTACTCAACCCTTCAGCCCCTCCGCCCCCCCCCC
>NW_026267131.1:2624265-2624691 GCF_000697945.3 Frankliniella occidentalis | reverse complement strand
CAGCTTCAGAGTTATAGCTATGAAGCTTTGGACACTTAAAAGTGTTCAAATTTACTGTTAACACGTTTACGTATTCGAGTTTCCATAGTCCAACACCTACGGGTGGTAGTGTTCAACTCATATTCATTCGACTAATTACGGGTGCTCGGCTTGCCTACCTTACCTAGCAGGCGCTATGCGAGCACGAATGTCTCAAGTTTTGCCTCTGCGAGCTCTCGTAGCGCCTGTTAGGTAGGCAAGATCTTGCCTTGTAGCGCATGCGAGTACTGGAGGGTGGCCTACCCCGAGTCTCGCAGGCGCCGAGCATACCCCGTGATTTGCCGAATGAAAATGAGACAACCGGACGTACCTTCTGGACGATCTCGTATGGTGTGGGCGCCTCGGTGGGCGCGAGATTTACGACGACCTCAAACAATTAGAGGAAGA
>NW_026267131.1:2622708-2624215 GCF_000697945.3 Frankliniella occidentalis | reverse complement strand
GGCGGGGGTGTGGAGGCCATGGTGGAGGCCATGTCCAGCGGGCGGCGCGCGGCGTGGCGCCCAGTGATAAGCGTGCATTGAGCCGCGCGGCGAGCGGCCGAGCCACGCGGCGCGGGGCTTAGCTGCGGCTGTTCCAGACCACTGCACCGGGGCGCGGTGGGGCGGGGCGGAGCGGGGCCTGGGACGTAAGGGTGGGGCCGGCGGCGAGGGCCGAAGCTTCACACCCAGTCAGACCTATTGCCGCACCGATAGTGATTTTTTATTTAAAAATTCAATGTTTATATTCCCCCCCTCCCTCCTTTCAGCCTGTTTCCTTCCTCCCCTCACCCCCTCTGTTTCCCCGTCCTCCCGGGCGCCAGACCGCCTTGGTCCTGGAGTGCCTCCCCTGGGTGTGTCTCGGACGAGGCGTAGCTGCTGCCGCCGCTGCTGCTGCTGCTGCTGGTACCTCCCTCGGTGTGCGACTGAGTGGGGCTAGAGTTGAGTGGGCGGGGGAGAGGGGGGGGGGTGAAAAAACAAGGAAAGGAGATTGAGGGTAGCCAGCGCAGGGGAGGGGGTGGGAATTCCCCCGTCGGCTGCCCACCTCATCAAATTACCATGGATAGGCAGCGGCGCTGGTCCGGGCGTCGGCGGGTTGAAGGAGCAATGGGTTGTTTATGCTCATAAAATTGGCGGTAATACGTTTTTACACGCCGCCCGGCCGCGCCCGTCCTCTGTCTTATTCACAAGTGCGGGGGGCGGTACGCAAATGGGGTGGTGGGGCGCAGGAGGGAGAGGTAATGTCTTTGGTGACGCCCCCTCCGGGCCCCGGGGGCGCAGTGCCCGGCACTGCCGTCCCGCGCGCCGCCGCCCGGGCGCACTGCGTATTGTTTTTGCAGCAGGCCCGGGGCCGTAGCGACGCCCTCTGCGACGCCAGCGGCACGACGACGACCCCCGGCCGAACGTGTTGTGCTGGGACTTGTGTCTCGGCTGCGCTGCATTATTGAGCCGAGTGCGGGCGGCGTGGCGGCGAGTGGCGCGCCAGTAGTGACCGCCTCCTGGCCGCCTATCCCAGGCCGCCCATCTAACACGCCTATCCCGGCCGCCTATCCCGGCCGCCTATCCATGCCAACTATCCTCGCTACCCCGCTACACCGCTGGGGTCGTCCAGAAAGTACGTCAACCGTCGTTACGGAAGTTACCGAGTTCAGGCATACAAGCTCTCACGGCGCCTGCTAGGTAGGCAACATCTTACTTACAGTGCATGCGTGTACTGCGGGGTGGCCTACCACGAGTCTCGCAGGCGCCGAGCGCCCGTATTTTACCAATTAATCTTGAGAAAAACGGACGTACTTTTTGGACGAAGCTTATCCTTGCCACCTACCCTGGCTGCCTAACCCGGCCACCTATCCCTGGCCACCTATCCCTGGCCACCTATCCTGGCCGCCTATCCTGGCCACCTATCCTGGCCACCTATCCTGGCCGCCTATCCTGGCCGCCTATCCTGGCCGCCTATCCTGGCCGCCTATCC
>NW_026267131.1:2620753-2622658 GCF_000697945.3 Frankliniella occidentalis | reverse complement strand
AGGACGGTGCAGTGTTGACGGGCTGCAGCCAGCCCCCCAATATGATAATGCCCTAGCGCCGAGGGCCCCGCTCCGTCCCGTTACGCTAGCGCATTGCAGGTCCTTTTGAAAGGACGTCCCTCGGGTCCCTCGGACACCCAGTGGACGCGGACGTGCTGCGCGGAGCGTGATAGCCAAGACACTGCCGCAAATGTCGACACGCGGGCATGCCGCGTCTGTTGCAAAGATTTTTATTTGCGAGGGGGTAAACGGGAAGGGAAAGGGAGGGGGGGGGGGCGACACCTCGACATCGCAGTGCGGCAGAGCGGGTCTCTTATTTCTGTCCGATTCTCCGTCAAATATTTGCGGAGCGTCGTCGTCGGTCGAGTCAGTCCCGGGGGAAGCGCACCCACCCCCACCCCCATCGCGAGTAAGGGGAGTGCTCGGGGCGGCCGAGGACGCCGTCGAGCGGACGCTGCTTGGGGTTTCGGTGGCGTCGCGGCCGCGGCGACCTGCCGGGGCAAGGGCACGACCGCAGTTGGTCTCGCTTCATCACCGTGGCCAGGACAGTTGAACATGATATTGCGTAACTCTGCGGGGCGGCAGGGCGTGGGCCAGGGGCCTCAATACCTGTCCCCTCCCCCATCCAACAGCGCACCGCCCCAGTCGGCCCCTGCCCCCGGGCCGCCCGCCGCCGAGCCCTCGCGCCCCTCAGTGCTTGGGTAATACGCCGACCGCTGAGATTTACGTAAGACGTTACGACACTCGCCCCCCTGCCTCCCCTTTGCGCCCCTTCGACTGTGCGGTGTCCTTTGTGCGGGGAGCAGGTCTTCTCCGAAAAGAAAAGGGCAGCTGCCGGCGACTACACGCCGGCTCATCAGACCATTCGACTCGAAAATGTGAAAGGAAAAGAGTCGCGCGGGGCAATGTTTGGCAGAGACATGCGATCCCATTGGTAGGTCACGTGGCGCCAGAGAGGCTGCGCCTTTACAGGCCCACGGGAAAAAGGCACGGAGAACAAACGCGTAATGATGTCCTTGGAGCAGAAAGAGAGAGAGAGAGGGAGAAAGAGTGAAAAAACCTTTCGGTTGGCTCGCGCTCCGCTCGCGCCTCCTGCCGGCCGGCGCGCGTCTCCCCGACAGGAGCCGTCCTCATATTTCGGAATTAGCGATTATGTAAGTCCCCTCGGGGAGGGTGTAATGGCACATAAATATCCGACCGGTCCGAAGCGGTCCGGCGGCTATGCGAGCCCTGCAGAGGCGGCCGAGGCGCTCTGCCCTACCCCCCCACTCTGTCTACCCCTCGCTCCCTCCACTCCGCTCCCGTTCTGTCTCTCATCCTTCCTCGGCCATATGAAAAGAGAGCCGGGGGCGGATGGGGTTGCCCGATGGAGCCAAGTACCAAACGGTCCCGGGTTTGTGATTCCGAACGCAAATAAATAATGACAAAAAAAAAATACAACAACTTTTTTGGATATGAAGTCAGGGTTTGAAGCAGAGCCCAGTCGCCGCTTATACACCACGATACAGCTCCCGTTGTGTCGTTTAAATTTTTTTTTATGTGATTCGTTTTTGCTCTCTACATCTCTCCTCCTCTCTCGTCGATATACCGACAAGAAGCGATAGGCGGGACGTACGATCGCACGGGGCGACGATGGAGGGCCTACTCCGGCGGCACATAGCTCGCCGGGCAGGCGGGGCGGGGCGGGGCGGGGCGACCAAAGCTCTCCCGATATACGGTTTTATTATTCAGAGGTCGGTACGGCTTCACTGCAGTCTGCAGTCTGTGTCTGCCGCGCCGAGCGGGAGGCGCCGCCGCCTCGTGTGCGGAGCAGTCTCAAGTGTGCGTGATGGATATACGCTTTTGTTTCCGAACCAGCGCCTGCTCGTCTGAAACCAACCCCGGCGTGCTTGTGGCTGAGTTTAT
>NW_026267131.1:2619162-2620703 GCF_000697945.3 Frankliniella occidentalis | reverse complement strand
CCTATCCTGGCCGCCTATCCTGGCCGCCTATCCTGGCCGCCTATCCTGGCCGCCTATCCCTGACAACCTATCCTGGCCGCCTACCTCGACCGCCTAGCCAAACAGCCTAACCCGGCCGCCTACCGGCGCGTCGCCTGCCCTGCCGAGCTACCCGGCGTACCCGCGAGCACCCGGGGACATGCGATATTCATCGTGTCGCGTAAACTCTCGGCCGCCGCTGGCTGTGCCCGTGTGTGTGGTGGTGACCCGCCCTTCCGGGTGCAAGCGTGGATTATCCTCCCCCCTCCCCCCTGTCTCCCCATCCGAGTCCCGCATTTCCGCGCGCGGTATTCAATTTAAGGTCAGCCCGGCGGATACCATATGAACATGGCGGCCCTGACAGTGTAAAGCCGAATGTCAGCGCGCTCCGCTACTGGTGCCGCCGCCGCCATTCGCAATAGCAGAGGAGCGCAGCAGCGACGCGCCCTGTTCGACCCGCCTCCTGCCTCCCCCCGCACCCGCCACCCTCGACATTCCCGCACGCCCAGCCGGACGGGCGCCGCCGCCTGCCGCGCAGTTTATACTACAATTTTACCGCTTCATTCATATTTGAGGGCGACGCGCTGTTCGGCGCTGCTCGGCGCTGCTCGGCGCTGCTGCTGTGCACGAGGCCGGGGGGCCGCCGGGGCCAGCAGAGCCAGCCGGGGAGCGGCGCCGCAATCTGGAGCCGTGTCGTGCTCGCCGCCATGCACGTCAACGAGGGGAGCACGACAGGGAGCGCCTCCTCGTCGTCCCCTTTACTGCTCATTGGCATCCCCGTTGCCTCCAGCTTCTCTGACCGACCCACCCGTGTTAGTTGTCTTCCCAATCGTCTCCTTCCGCCTTCCTCGACGACGTCTTCAGCCTCGTCCTCAGCCCGAGGTGTAGTGTACAGGAACATTACTTTGATCGAGTCACAGTGCAGGGCCCGGACAAATCGATTTCCCAGTCATTTTCCAGCCACCTGTTACTCTGGAAAAACAAAGGTGCTATCTAATGCCTTTTTACAGGCGTTAGTGAAAAAGTGCCTTTACAAAGGCGCGACTGGCCCCTAAAGGTGCTATTTTTGGCCATTTTAGTGCCCTTACAAAGGCATTAGTGCAGATAGCATCTTTAAAAGGTTTCATATAGCACCTTCGTTTTTCCAGTGTAGTCGGGAAATTCGGCATAAAATCACATCCAGAAGAAAGGCCAGTCACTTTGCAATCATTTTCCAGTTATCGAGTCTGATTTGACTGTACAAGTCAGAGTTACACCCTTTTCTGAAATGACGTACGGGTGTCTATGCTAAGACATGACAGTACGTTGGATTGCATATATGCACTGGGTGCAGGGGCTGCACGCGCGGGGTGCTGGCGGGGGTGTGGAGGCCATGGTGGAGGCCATGTTGGAGGCTATGGTGGAGGCCATGGTGGAGGCATAGCGGCCACTCCCTCCACCACCCGCCCGGCGCCTGCACCCAGTGCATAGGCAACCCAACGTACTGCGTAAAGTCTTAGCCAGAACACCCGGTACCCCTCGCC
>NW_026267131.1:2609796-2612317 GCF_000697945.3 Frankliniella occidentalis | reverse complement strand
AAAAAAATACGCCACACTTGTTTGCGAACGGTCTTTGTGTCCCGCTATCCGGTCGGCCCCGAGCCCCGTGACGGGCGCGGCGTATTAATACAGGCACTTGCCGCCCCCCACCCCGTCGCATCCCGCCTCCCCTCATGCTAATGACACTCGAGGCAATCAGAGCCTGGATGAACCCTTTGACAGTGGTGTCAGCCAGCCCACGCTGGCCCGCCGTAGGCCCGCCCCAGGCCCGCGGGGGGACCAGCCCCTGCCAGCCTGCGGGCCTACGGCGGGCCCCCGCTACGTGCGGCCCTGGGCGTGCCTCCGGCGGGCCTTCATCAGGAGACAGTGTCGACAACATAATCTGGACAGACTGCTGCGGGGCTCGGCCTCGCGGCCTCAGTGTACACTGGAAGAAAAAACGACCAAAAACCGATGTAGGCGATCCTATTTGTCGAAAATGTGTTTCTGGCGGTCGACTAGAAAGAAATATGGGCGCGTATTTTGTCCGTGACGCTTCTTTCTGTTCGCAATTTAAAATATCTATTTATATTTACTGGATATTGATAGTTTGAAACAAAGTTGGCATGCAAATTGACTGCCGCCGCAAAATAAATTTCTTGGAGTACAGCACTTATGTCCGACTTGAGTCACGGTACACTGGTAAAACAAGTGTCCAAAATTTGCACACCAAACGTATGCAAGTCATGATTTTGCACATTAATTACATGGTGTCTGAATGAAGGTGCACACTTGGACACACACAGTCCCATGCTATCAATAGGAACCAGATGTGCGTGCATCTGCTATACTTTTCGGAAATATTGAAAGTTTAAACACAAATTTTTCTACGAATGTTTAAGTACAAAATTAAACACTTGTTTTACCAGTGATCTTTGCTGTGGGTGGGTCTCTATTGTCGCCTATTCGAATGAACTTTTACTCCACCGCCCGCCCCAGAGATGGCTAGACGCGACAACAATACTAATAACAAGTGACACGAGAATTGAGCACGATCTTCGGCCGCGCGAACACAATTTCTCTCCCCCCAGTGACCGGTGCGGGCCCACCCAGCCCTGCGTACATTTTTGATTCGACTTGATGGGAAACTGGGCGAAAACTCTGTGACTGACGCAGCAGCAAGCCGCGAGAAGTTGTGAAAGAAAGACGTTGATTTCTGTCTCTGCCCCGCCCCGGCGGCCCCGGGGGCGCGGCGGCTCGGCGCTGCCCAGAGCATCAGTACGGCTCCTGTTGTGGTTTTGTTTTTGCGTCGGACGCGCCAGCCCTCGCCTCGCCAGCGGCCCGGCGGGCAGCGCTCGGTGACACCAGATGACGGCCCGCGCTGAAAAGCGCTGCGAAAAGCGCTGCGAAAAGCGCTGAAAACTGCGCGCCGCTCTCAATTGAGCAAATGAGGCCCGGCCTTCATAGTCGTTTTCGGCCCTTCCCAGTGGCTGAGGGCGACTGAAGGTGGCTCACGAAGTACTGTCTGATTAACTGATGTTTTAAGCTCCAGAAAAGTTGCAAAATAGTGCCGAAAAGGTGTAATCATTTTGCGCGCTAGGTATCTTTCATATGGCGTATCCTTGCATTAGTGGTGGGCTGACTCCGACTAACTCCTTATTCCTTTTTCTGTGTACACTGTAAGAAAAACCTACAGTTACTTGCTGTACAATTCAGCGTTGTACTTTGAAATGTCAATATCATATTGTTATTCCAGTGTTTTTAGCCCACAATCTACTATGAAAATTTCACAATCGCTTACTGGTTAATAATTGACAGCACCAGACTGTTGTTAGATTGTAGGTTTTGCTCACAGTGCAGAGCGACGGACCGCCGCCGTGGCGGCCCATCCCCTTTCTTTCTATATCACAATTATTCTGCTTCCCTCTCACAGTCGTCATTATTTCTATTTTTACAGTTTTCGTATCAGTTCGGTCACGTGGCGTCGTGGCGCGCTCTCCCCGACGTGCTCCGCGGCCTGGGCGCTGCGGGGAGCACCGGTCGTCTTTATGCAATACTGCGCTGTGTAACACGCTCAAAGGTGTTCGAACCACATCACGTTTCGTGGGTCGATGGCACAACACGTTATCAGGGACCAAACACCGTGCTAGAAAGAGAGACACGGTCACCACAAAGGGAGTGATTTTCTTATCTGCGTTTCGCACCTCCTCTCTGTCTCTCCTCTTTCGCGCTCTCCCTCTCGTGTGCGCGCCCTCTCCTGTCTCTCTCCTTTCTCCTCTCTCCCTTGTCTGGCTGGGACGTACCCGCCCTGTCTTAAGCTCTATGCTGACGGCAGGCCTTCTGACCACTGACCTCATTTCTTTCCTGTCCCTTTTTTCCTCCCCGGCACGCCACCATGGCGGAGCCGCCGCGCCCCGTCTGCCCCGCCCGGCTTTGTCGATGCCCAGGCGATACAAGAGAACTCGACTTTGAGGACGTGGTGGGGTGCTTCCCATGATACGCCCCGCCGCCGCCCGCCGCCACTGGTCACGGAGATATGCGCGCGCGTGTGGGATGGAGGGGGAGAGAGAGAGAGAGAGAG
>NW_026267131.1:2609159-2609746 GCF_000697945.3 Frankliniella occidentalis | reverse complement strand
TGTTAGGTAATCCCACAGCGGGATAGGGTGGTGGTGGGTGGTGGTGGTGGTAAGGGAGGGGGGGGGCATTAAATCTGTGGAAAGGCCAGAAGTCGGCCCGCGTGGCCGCCGCTGCAGTTTGTTTGGTTTGCCTGCAGGGCTGTCGCCTCATCTGTGCTGTCGCAGCCTTTGTCGCAGAATCACGACAGTAAATCGGGAACAATTGTTGGAAATATCTACTTTATTCGGCGCAGTTCTTATTACGGTCGTTTCTTTCCATTTGCCGTCCTCGGTTCCGTCATTGAAAAAACTTTGCGGCCTGTAGCGTCCAGACGAGAGAATGCCACAAACTCTGGCGATCAAAGGGGGACACGCTTCGGCACCAGGCACCACAAATATGGCCAGATGCTGGCGTTGTTCTCCTGTTTCGTTGTGCAGAATGCAGCACTCATGTACCCGATGTGGCTATGAAAACCCCCCGTGGCCAATCTGTCTGTGCATGCCTGTGCGCTGGCTGCCTGTGCGGACGCCGCCCTATGACACGGACATGGGCTGCGATTCCAGGCCGACCCGTGACCCGTGCATCACTGATAGATAAAGTACGCAGC
>NW_026267131.1:2603597-2605529 GCF_000697945.3 Frankliniella occidentalis | reverse complement strand
TTTTTTAAAAAGGGGTTGGCGTTAACGGAGAGAGATATTGCCGGTAGTAATTGCGTGCAGTGTGGCGCCTGGTCAGCACTTCCCCCTCCACCCTCTTCCCCCTCCATCCCCCTTCCCCCTAGCCCTTGTCACACGACATGCTCATGTCTGCCTACGCATCCCACGAGGAAAAAGTTGGCGCGAAAATTAAATACAGCAGCGCAGCGTGGGCGGAGGGAGTGAGTGCTCCGCTGTGTAGCGCGCGCCCCGGCCCGACCCACCTTGGGGACACGCGGAACACACACTACACTGCCGCAAAAGAAACGGAAACGAACGGAACATGGTTCGGCTTCACACCGCAGAGCCCGCACTGGAAACGCAAGTGTGTGGATGTTGCACACTCGTGTAGGTGTGTGAATTCCCATTTGTACATCTACACTGAAGGTAGTAATTAAGGTGTGCACATTTCCCCATGAAAATGCATCGAAATGCACACACTTTTGTTTCTCCATGTGTTCGAAACGAATGGCGTTCATACACCTCCAAGTGTGCGACATTCTAACACTTGTGTTCCGATGCGTGGTGTCGCCATCTCATATTATGACGAGCACAGATGGTTAATCGATGGCCTTTCCACACTTTGAAAGAGAGAAAGAAAGCGGCGGGTTTGTTTTTGTCGGTTTCGAATGGAGGCGAATGTTGTTCGAATTTCGGCGCGCGTTTCATCTGTGGACGTGGTGTCGGGTGGCGCATGGCTTTAATTACAGAGCACGCCACACAAACAGGCTCTTCCTGCGGGGTCCTGTTAAAAATATTTTGTGCTTCGACAACAACACTTTGCTCGGCCGGTTGGCAGCAACTGTGCAATCCCAAACTCTTTTTCGTAGTCAAAAATCGAGCATTGTCCTATCTCAATTTGAAATCGTTGTAGTCTAGTCGAAAAACTTCTAAAGTTAATACTTTTCTGGTAACATTTCTGGCCATTTTTTTTACAACGAGTTTATTTGTGAAGTACTGACTTTTTTGTGCTGTTGGAGAGGTCACAAATGGATCTCTGCGTTTTACTGTAAACGAGTACTGTTAGAACACCGCGAATATGGAGGAGCACATTGAGTTTAACATACGCTTTACTCATGTACTCATGATACGAGCAGTCGTGAATACGCCTGTGTACACATGAGTTGCGTCGAGTACAACATGAATACACTCGAGAACACCTGACCTGATTAAACATGAGTACATGTAGAGTACAGGGTGAATACTGCAGGAGTACAGGGTTAATTCGGGCTGAGTACATCGCAAAAACAAAAATGTAGAGAATGAGTACACTATGAGTAGAGTACACTGCGAGTGCAACTAGGATTACACGAGTACAATTTGCTTGTACGCAACAGAAGTTGATTCGCCCTTCGTTCTCTTTACTGACGGTTCCGAAAATACTAGTGAAATTAATAAAGAGGGATCTACCCGTACGCAAGACTACATAACTTCTCGTGAGGCTCGCTCTATCTTTTTCGAGGTGCCTGAATGACTCGGCTGTATTTTGAGCTATGGTCTGTATTCGATGCAGTTAAGACCTCAAATGATACCTCCAAAACGAACTTAAAAATGCCTTGAACACCAGAGTTGCAGGCTTTGAGGCTTTGCTATCGCGTAGGCTAGTTGAAACTTTCAACTACCAGGAGTAAGCCAATAAAACTCTATTAAATCACTATGGACACTTTTTAGCGCTGCATCGTGTATTGTAGCAGCAGCGTAGGGGGGGTGTCGGCACTTGAATTGACGGGGATTGTCTGTGTTCCCCACTCATCGAGAGCTGGGTCGCGCGGAGCGGGGTGGGGCGGGGTAGCCCCCGCGGCTAAAAGGACAAACAGAGTGTGTGTTGCCGCTTACTGCAGTGCACTCACCCCTCCCCCTCTAATCATTTTGCGCGCTAGGTATCTTTCATATGGC
>NW_026267131.1:2600680-2602002 GCF_000697945.3 Frankliniella occidentalis | reverse complement strand
CCCCCCCACCACCTCACCCCGCCCCTATTCACACCATTCGCAGGTCACCCGTCTCTCCGCGCGCACCTGGTCCGCTCTGTTCTCTGGATATTGAAAACTTTGGCGCCTCCGATCTTACTCAGCCATGTTAAGGACACGTCGCGTACCTGGAACCAAAAAAAAAATAAGAAAAAAAAGAGAAAAGTAAAAGAGGAAGACGCTGTAAAAAAAGTACTCTAGGGGTACGATTTCTTTCTTCCCTCGAAAAAGAAAAAAAAAATGCCGAGGAGGTAAAGCTGAAAGATGGTGGTCCATGGTCCTGTCAGCTGAAGTGCGAGTGAGTAAGGAACAACTTGTGCGGCAGTGGCGGGGCGGGGCAGGTGTGGGGGTGCGGCGGTAGCTGCGAGCAAGTTTGGGGTGGCTGCCCGCGCTCCACTCGCGGCCGCATCCGAAACCTGCTGCAGAACGAGGCTCGGCCACTTGAGTGAGTGCGGGAGCGCGGGGCTACAGTAGCGCGCGCTCTCCGGAGGCGGCCCTCGCGGGAGCACCCCCTCCACCCCCCCTGGAGGATCCGGGTGAGGGGCGGGGGAAGGGAGGGGGACCCGGAGAGCCCCACACAACTTAATGAAGCTGCTGCAGCCACAAATGAGGGCCTCGCCACGCCGTGCCTCACAGCTTTGCTGCACGTTGCAAATGGGGCAGAGGCAGCCTGGACCTGGGACGGCAGGCACGCTCCGTATTCTTAAAAAATAAAATATGGTATGGACCGAAAGGCGTGTCGTAAGTGCGAAACGAATGTAAATGAAGCAGTGAACACGGCGCTTTACTAACGCGGCACTAGAGGGGCATACGGCCGTGGTGCCGCCGCGAGGTCCTCAAATGATTAATTAGAATAATTTTAATCATCGCGTCGGCGTAATAATGTAAGTTTACTGGAGGAGTCGTCCAACTGCTCTCTCGGCGAATATGGATGGAATCCACTTTAAGTTCGGTCAATTTGCGGGAGGTCCCTAATGACGGCCTGTCTGTCTGTCTGTCCGTTTGCCTGTCTCTTTGTGTGTCCGCGTCTGTCTGGCCGTTTGTCTGTCCGTCCGTCCCGGTCTGTCTGTCCGCCAGCCAGTGACGACTGGTCGCGGCCGATTGATTTGGTGATGTCGACTGTCATGCAGGGGCGGATGATCCAATCTTGAAGTGGAAGTGATAGTGTTTCAGGATGCACGCGGTGCACGCGCGCTGGGGGAAGGGCGGGCGGGTTAGCCACTCTGGGCGCTAAATAGCGTGGAGGACGAGGGGGGGTGTGGTAGGTGTTGATTGGAACGCGGTGCCGCACGCACACGTCCCGC
>NW_026267131.1:2589575-2590874 GCF_000697945.3 Frankliniella occidentalis | reverse complement strand
TCCCCCCCCCCCTCCCACCACCACCCCTTCACTCCCCTCTATCCACTCTGCTGTGAACAGTTTGAAAAGCCATTTCCATAATTGGGTTTTTTCCTTTAAAGAAGTCTATGAACTGGCTATAGTTGGACCCGTTCGACCGGTCCCTAATGGCTTGTCAGCAAGGCGCTCTCTGCCAATGGTTTCGAAGAATTGGTTCGTTATTCGACGAATTTTATTTGCAGTCTGCAATGGATATCATCTGATGTTTTTAAATTTACAAACAATGAGGTATGAGGTTATAACCCCAACCTGAAGTTGGGCTAGTTATTGCTCTGCTAAACGAACAATTTCTCAGTAATACAATAAGTCGAAATTCTTCAAAATGTGGAGACGGATCACAGTGGGCACAAATTTTCAAGTGCGGTCGAAGTGCTTCGAATACCCCCCGTCTCCGAGAGTGCATTTTTGTCAGCCATCTCTGTCAGTCCCGACTTCTTTACTAATCCAATAAGCGTGAAGGAATCTCGAAACGGAAGGGAGTCCTCCATTGGCCTTTCGCTTGGGGAGGGGGAGGGGGGGGGCTTGCCTTCTCATGGCGGTCACGGCGCGGAGACTCGTCCTTCCCCTCCCTGGCTCGGGGTGACAGATCCACAACCTCTCTCCTTTTTTTTACGAGGTTCAATAAAAATTCGACTAATTCGGAACGTCTCCCCTGTTTCCTATCGCCGCCGTCCCGATCCGAATGGTTAAGGTCGCCTGGGCCGGCCCCGGTCTTTTATGGCGGAAGTGAATGCCGTCGACGTATCGTTTAGAAAGCGCCGGCGCCCTCTAGCCCCGCGTGGGTCTCGCAGCCTTTTTGTTTTTATGATTAGTCGTCCGTGACGACAGTGTTGTTTGTCGTTGATAGCTCAGTGGGGTGAAAGAATATTTCGTTTTCCCTCGCGCAAGCAATGAGCTCATAAATTTGGCGGGTAACTGCGTGGCGGCCAACCTACGAGGTTTCTATTTTTCGTCCCCTTGTCCCTTTTTTTTCGTGGTAAAAAAAATGTTGACGGGGGTGAGGAAGGGTTGTGAAATGCCTTCGTTTGCAGTGTTTCTAAGCGATTTGTTGCCCGCGATACCGCGACTGAGTTATCGCAGGCCGAGTACATTAAACAATTAAAGCTCGAGATGTGTTTTTTTTCCTGTTGTTCAAACCCCCCAAGTATCAGGCATTTTGCGCAATTTTCATTTTTACATGACGTCGGCTCGTTTTTTTTAAGCTGGTCGCGAGTTTGACGACGGCGCAGACAGAGGGCCCCCCTCCGGGGGCGGAGGGAG
>NW_026267131.1:2585537-2589525 GCF_000697945.3 Frankliniella occidentalis | reverse complement strand
GTAGTAGCATGCGACTGGGAGCAGACGAAGCAGGCTGTGGCCCCTGCAGTAAGGTGCGCGGGGTCAGAGAGTCTTCCGCAGAAGCAGAGGGCAGGGGCTCCGTTCGATTCCTGGAAATTGTTTCTCCTCCGTGCGTGACTAGCGCCGTGTCATTGTGTCCTTTCGTCTGTCTTGGCGTGTCGCCGTGTCTCGGGAGGAGGAGGAGCGGGGGGCAGGGTGCAGGGCTCAGGGGGCTGTCCCTCCTTTCCTCTCCGCGCTTTAGATAGCGTGTTAGGTACCATTTACTAGCGCTTCCCGCCGAGGAGTAGCGCCGGCCCGTCACCTCGCCGGGGGTGGCTGGCGCTGGCGCGCTGGGCGGTGTGGGGGGCGGTGGAGTGGCTGGCTGGCGCGCCCGCCCCCGGCTCCGCCGCTCCGCCTGGCTCAGTTCTCCGCCAGCGCCCGCCGCGACAGGACCGCTCGCCTGACGCCGCCCGCCGTGCGCCGCCCCCGCCGTGCGCCGCGCGCCCCGTCGCGACGCCGCTCTCGTGCCGCTCTCTCGCGCCGCGCGCCCCCTCAGCCCCTCTCGACGCACTCCAGCCCAGCTGCTCGGCCCCGCACCGGTAAGGGCCACTCGCTCGTCCGGCGCGCACTCGCCGCAAGCTGTCTGCTGGTCATCAACCGACGCTTATTGTGTGCGGTGTGTGAGGGAAAACTGTTACTGCGTTAGCTATCGTATTGCACTGAAAAAACAGTTTCTCACTTTAGGAACACTTTTTATTAAATTTTTTAAGCTTGTGTTCTTGTTTTAACCTCTATTTTCTGGTTTAGAAGAGAGTGAATATTGGTTAGTATTACAGCATTTGCCTTAAAAATAATTGTGGTGTTACTAAATCGTACTAAATTGATCTTAGAAGTTTTTTTCTTTTTCGGGTTGACCCAGGCTTCCAAAAACTGATACACGTGTCAACGGCGCGATTGCAAAACTTTCGCCTTTCTTTTAAAGTGCAGAGCACGTTATGAAAACGGAAATAATTCGCTCTCTATGGGTGGGTTATTTTTTTTTCGGAGGGGGTAGACGGGGGGGACGGAGGAGTGATTTGACTAAACCGTTGGCTCCCCTCCCTCTTTGCTCTTGTATCGGACGACGGACTGGAAAAGTTTGGTCGGTTTGGGTTCGGGCCGAAAAGTTTTCGGGAGCCGACTGTTAATACTGGATAAAATCAAAGTAGTGCTTCGGGGAAGACTTTGGTAACGCGTCCCCGTGCTGGCGCGCTGGGGGAAGGAGGAGCAGGCGCAAGTTTGCTATTCAAATTCGGGCGAGGCAGGCGTGTGGCGGAGCGTGGCGGAGCGTGGCGGAGCGTGGCCACCCGAGTGCACGGCTTTTACGATAGGTAAAATGTCGCGTTCGGCCGCTCGAGTCACTGCGCTCGGAATAATGCCCGCCGGTCGGTGTGGCGCGTCGCGACCCTGCCGGTGCAGCTCGCTGCTGAGATTGTTTTGGGGGGCCAAAAGAGTCGCTTGACAAGAGGAGCTAATTATCCGACAAACAACTTCCGCTTCCGCCGCTCTCTCTTTGTTTTGAATTTTTCACTCGAATATCGGCGGGCGGGGCGCAGGATCGTGTATATGGAGTACTGTTGCTCTCTCGCTCGCGCGCTTTGAGCCGCGCCGGAGGACAGAGAGGGAAAGGGAGGGAGCCGAATGGCGAGAGAATGGATGCGGAAGTGGGACGGAGACAGAGGATGACGTCAAATTAGAACTGGGGGGGCTGCGGCGGCGGCCGTTGCCACCGGCCGACTGCTAGAGAGAGTTCTTCTGCTCGGTCCCCTTATTCCCCTCCGACCTGGTTGAGGCGGGAGCCAGCCAGCCTGCCTCGCCCGCCCGGCCTTGGCGTTCGATTGCTTATTGCGAGCGTCACTGAGGACCCTGCCGGCGCTGCCCTAATTATGTGGCCATCACTCTCACAAGAAAGGTGTATATACTTTGTTCAAATCAACGCATAAATGTGCGCATACAATTTGATTGCTTAAATTCGTACAAATAAAACATACAATTCCATAGTTCCAGTGTGAATTCTTACTGGACTTGTATTTCTCTATAAACGTTGTGACGTTTAACAATGTCAGTGGCAGAAACTTTTTCCTCTCTCACTGTTGAGACGAAGATCAGGCTTGTGTATTAGTTACTAAGAAATGTGTCTCGAAGTCTTGACTCTTGGTACTCACCAGTTTATGTATAATTAAAGTTGTTCCCATGTTCATATCAACTTTTAACTTTTAAAGTTGCGCGTTGTGTGAATAATGTGAGATTTGTACATTTGTTATTCGTTCTACTGGCGTTCAGTAGCTCAGGCGCTCAAGCCCCTGTGAGGTAGGCAAGCGGAGGTGCTTGCGAGACACCGGTGCGCAGCATATTGCCTACCTGCTCGGCCGCAGGCGCTAGCCCCCGTGCGGTAGGCAAGCGGAGGCGCGTGCTAGCCACTGGTGCGCAGTGCGTTGCCTACCTACAGGGCGCCCCAGTCTGTAGTTGCCCTCCCAGCCGATGCGGATTGTTATCTGAGAGTCCTGAGCTTGAGCCCGGCCGCCGGACGGACTGAGTTTCGACTCTCAAGGTGCACTCTACGCGCCCCTCCAGATGATCAAACGAAGGTTGCAATAATATTTCAAGTGGGCCCTCTCGCTCAGAGGAGCGCACCAAGGAGTCCGAACGTTTTCTGGAATAAGCGGGCTCGTGTTCGGCGACCCTCTAGCCTCTAGCCCTATGGCATGCTGTCTTATTTTCTGCTCCGAATGACCTGTCTAGAGTTGAGTTTAAGTGTGGAAAGCGGACGCAGGAACGCAGGATAGAGAGAACGAAAGAGAGAGAGAGAGAGAGAGAGAGAGAGAGAGAGAGAGAGAGAGAGAGAGCGCTCGACGGCAGGAAACAAAGACTCTTGGCCTCGTTCTCAAGTCGTTATGAAGATCGCTACGACCAATCTACAACAAAGGGGTGAAATTGAAGAGAAAAACTGGAAAGGGAAAGTCAAGAAAACTCTCAATGGATATCGAAAGTTTAGGACCGGCGCGAAATTCTCTCGACTCTACAAACGATCCGGCGGTTAATTCGCTGGCTTTTGAGGTCGGTGGAGTGCCAGCAGGGGCAGGGGCCTTGCCAAGCCGAGGGTGAACGCCAGGGGAAAAGGGGGGGGAGGGGGTAAGGCTCAAGCCGGCCGACGGATTTTTTTTCGTTTTATTTTTTTTCACCTCATTTTACATCGGCGCTCCTTTCTCCTCTCCTTCTCTCTCTCTCTTTCCAGAGTCAATATCCCAGCGCGTGAATGGCGACACTTCTGGATGAATTTCTCCCTTTCTCTCATTCCTTTCGGGCCGCGAATGTGCGGCCGCGAAAAATTACCAAGTGCGGTGCTGCAAGTGAGAAGAAGATTTTCATTATCTGCGGCGACGGTTCTATTCTCATTTTTTATTTATTTTAGGGTTTTGCCGTCACGCGATTGTTTTCTGTTATTTTCCGGGGAAATTAAAAATCGCTCGTCGCTGCGTGTCTCTCCCTCTCTCTGTCTCACTGGCTTGTAATGGCAGGCGGTTTGGAAAAGCGGGAGGGTGTGAGAGACAGAGAGAGAGAGAGAGAGAGAGAGAGAGAGAGAGGGGGGGAGAGGGAGGTGGCCCTTTGGCGCGGTGGGACTCTGAGCGAGTCTGAGGCCTGCCGGCCGCGCCGGTCCAGCATTCTGTGCGCTTTTGTTGTTTTAACCGGGGTAGCTTGATTGTTGAGCTCGGTTTGCGACAGACAGCCGGGCAGGAGGACGGACGGACGGACACTCGGACGGACATTTTCTGGTAAACCCGCAGCACATACCAACCACCTCTGTGTCGCCCCGGGGGCGCCTTTCTGCCAAAAACGTCACTCAAAAATACGCGCGCCCAAAAGCGCGGCTGGAATGCTCGCTGTTGTGCTGCGGCGCCCATCGGCCAACTGAATGCCGGCCGTATGTAACGGGCGGGGCGGGGCGGGG
>NW_026267131.1:2584953-2585487 GCF_000697945.3 Frankliniella occidentalis | reverse complement strand
CTCCCTCTGTCACTCCACCTCTCTCGCCCTTCTCCCGTATTCGGCAGGCGACGCGAAAACCAATCAAAGCATCATCATACTACAATGGGAACGCCTGCATCCATGATGATCCAATGCAACGGCGGTGCGTGTCGTGGCGCTGCGTGGCGCTGCGTGGCTCAATACTTTCTACGCCGCGCGCCACAGTCAGGCGTAGCCGGCAGCATCAGCGGAGATTTGAATTCAAGACGACGGACTGATTTCGTCAAAAAGTTTGATTTGCATCCGTGATTTTCGTTTGGGGCGCGCGCGTCGCTGCTGCTGCTATGCTGCCGGTACATGACTGAAATAACCAAATGTGACGCACATTTACAACACAAATTGTCATGAATAAATGTTTTGTTTTATAGTATCATCAGTCAGCTACTTCTCGGTGCATCGCGTTGCGTTACGCGGAAACCAAAATAACGGGGCGTGCATGCTTCTCGATTGAGCGGGCTAATTTTGTATCAGCGCAAACAATTTGTCTGTTCACGCAGTGGAATGATATGACGC
>NW_026267131.1:2577994-2584903 GCF_000697945.3 Frankliniella occidentalis | reverse complement strand
GAGCGAGCGAGCGCGCTCGCTCACGCGTGTGCCCACCGTGGTGGTGCTAGTGTGCCTATAAGACAGCAGGACCTATATGTGGCCCGAACACATACTCGAAAAACTCAACCGTAGGGAGAGTTACTTCGTCGCAAGCGTTATGCGCAAGTTATGACGTATGTTTTCAACGGCTGAAATGTCTTCGTTACGTACAAATTCCTATGTTGGATTTGTAGGATTCCTCGCATCAGGCTCAGTATAATTTTTCAGTGTGAGTGGTAAATTCGTGTCTGCGGTACGGTGACATATTTTTATATCGGTCAGCTTTTTACAGTATGAACACTGCGATATGTCTATTTGGACTCTCCGACATAGACGTCACTCGACGACGTACATATCTAATTCTTACTTCATCATACGTTCTGTTTACAAAGCACGCTTTGCCTCTGGGCTTTTGTTATTTTCTTTCTTTTACGCGGCATTAGATTTAATGCTAGTATGTCACGTATTTGACTTACCCGCAGCTCACCTTTTTTTTTATGCCCTAATTTTTTTTAATCGGTCATGGGGATGACCCCCTTTAGCCCTCTGCGTGACTATGTGTTTGCCGACTAAACTGCAGGGACGGTTTAGGAGTTTTTAGGGCCAATGTGTCGCATGTTTGGTCAGCGCGGCAGCAAAAAAGGGGAAGCGTTGAAAAAAAAAGAGTGCAATCGATACTGGGGTGCTTTTTACCATCGCAAACACAGGTCTGTCCTCCCCTAATGACTGTCGCGGACGCCCACCCTACGCCGCTTGAGCCCTAACGTCCCCACACTGCAAAAGTAAAAAAAAAAGGTGCAAAAAATGTCAGTAAAAAGTTAAGCGTGCGCTTCCGCAAATCCCCCTGGTTTTTTTTTATACTATCTGCCGCCTGCCTGCGCACGCGACCCAAATTATAAAATGAAAACAGGTTCGTTTAACGGTGAACACGATATCCAGTTAGCCCTACCCTGCCTCCCCGCCACCCGGGTGAGGATTCGGCGAGGGGAGGGGGTGGTGTGGAAGGGAGTGGTCGGGTTCACTCGCGTGATAACGTCCGTCCCGGTTTAGATCGGAGGCTGCACCGCTGCGGGCTGCGCTGCGACTATGCGGTCAGCCAGTCCACGGGGAGCAGAGGAGACACGTCGGGAGAGGTTGACAGACGACTGGAGACGCGATGAATCTCCTTGCCCACTCTATCCCCGTGCCTCTGTACATCTTAGGAAGTAAGTTTGCTGGTAAATGAGGAAATTGTGACACGTTCAACTTTTGAAGGAGTTACTTCGAAGAAAGCTGTCGATAACTGGAGTATGCTGACCTGGGGCCAAAGTTGTCATAAGGGACTGGGAGTGTACGTCCGCGCAAATCGACGCACAGTCGCTGATTTGACTCAGCCCCCTCCATCTCCCTTTGCCCTTCTCCCCCGTTATTTGTACCCTGCCTGCCCCCCCGATTAAACGAAATGAAAGCGAAATAATGGATAAGCAGAGTGGGGGAGTGAAACAGTAATTACCCCTGGCCCCCACCCCCTCCACCGCCACCACTGCGCCGCCACCCGATCAAAGATGTATGCAAAGTCCAGTCTACTATCATGAATGTGGCGGTGTCATAGCTGAGCCAGGCGGAGAACAAGTCGCAGAGGGGTCCCGTCATCTCCCCGTCGTCAACCGGTCTCTCGGCATTCGCGTCGCGTTGTAAACCGTTAACAGTGTGCACTTTTAAAAGTTGTCAATTAATTATACTTCTCAATGATGCATTTGTTTGAAAGCGAGAGTTGTTTCAATCAAATATAATCAAAATCTTGTCATTTTACTTGTGCCCGATAAAAGTGCCCGATCCATGTCCTTAGGTTACTACTTCTGTGTTTTAAACTTTCTTAGCATTGCAATGTATCAATGATTTCGTTTTTAAAAGAGAAATACATTACAAATTCTCCATGCGTATCTTTTTTTAATGTTTTTATTTCGGAATAAGTAACTTGTTGAATTACAAAAAATGTTGTAAGAAACGTTCATAGCAACACTTTTATTCATGATAGTCCTTTGTACCATTAGCTGTCTATCTTCTATCTTAACCTAATTCGCGTTGTTTAACAACCGGCGGTGCATCTTGTGTTTTAACCCATTTCGCGTAGACTGACGACATTGCACGGAGCCCATAACGTCCGCAAGTCATATAATCTGGGGAAAAAAAGAAATGGCCTGCGGGTCTGCATCCTCCTGGCCGCTGGGTGCGTTTGAACCCGTGGCGTGCGGCCCGCGTGGCCGCCCTTGTTAGCCGGGCCAGCTGACGCCGGGGCAAAGCAAACAAATCTGGCCCGGGAGGAGTGGTTTATCGGTCGCGGCACGGAGCTCTCTCTGTCTCTCTCTGTCTCTCTGGCCGGGGGGTCCGTGCGACAGAGCGCGACGGAGCGCCACCTTGGCGGCGCCTTCCTTATGGCTTGGGCCCGGCACTGCCACCAATTTCATTTCCGGATTCGATTCCCGGCGAGCGAAGACCATTAAAATTGGTGTGAACTATCCCATCTGGTGGACCTGAGCGGCCTGGCGGGCTGCCTGCCTGCCCGGCGCCCGGGAATTATATTGCGGCGAAGCACGCAGTCCGGTCCGTCTCTGTCGCACCGGCACGACGGGGAGGGGCGGAGAGAGAGAGAGAGAGAGTGAGAGAGAGAGAGTGAGAGAGAGTGAGAGAGAGAGAGAGGAGACGGTCGGGTCGGGTCGGCGAGCCGGAGTTCGCGGGACACTTTCACGGAGAAACGAACGGGGAGAAGGTGGGAAAGGGGAGGGGGCGGGGGGTCGAATCAGTGTCGCTGGGCGCCAGTGTCATTGTAGTGGGCCTGCTCTACAATTTTACCTCCGGGTCGGGTCGGCCCAGCCCGAGCCCCGAGCGGCCCGGCCCGCCCGAACCCGGCCCATAGCTCGGCCGAGCCGCACCTGGCTCTGGCCACAAGTTTAGTCTGTGGGAATTCGCGTCGCGGAAGAAAGTCTTGACATCCGTGTACGCATTGCTGAATGAATGCACCTAGAAAAGCGTGTTACTATGTGCGTGTGTGCTATGTATTCAATAATCGCAAATGCAACTGTACTTGAGTATTCGGGCTCGAATCAATCCCCATTTTGTTCTCAAGTTGCTGCCTTGAATAATAATACACATGTTCTTGGTTCAAGGCTAAAGTGGGATCGGGAAAGTGCTGGGAAATCACACTTTCCCGATCATCACTTCTTTGTAGTCAAAAATAGTGTATTTTGCAATCTTACTTGGGAATAGTTGTGAACCAATCGTAATCATTTCTGAAGTTCTCAATTTTTGACAACGAAGAAGAGTTGTGATCTCTCAAAGAGTTCTTGTAACTCTTTTCACAACAAATTATTCGTGATGGTCTGACGGTCTGACTTTTTATTAAGCAGTGTAGCGCCAAATCTTACTGTAGACATGTCACTTCTCCCTCCTCTGGGTACGTCTCGCACGACTTTGGCTCATGATCGCAAGGCGACTCTCGTTCCCTATGATGGTAGTTTCCTTTGTGGCTTTTAACTGATTGTGGTGTGTTTTGTGTTGCAGGTAGGTGTTATTTTCTCGGTGTTTGCGTCGACCACGTGGTGCAGGGAGAAAGGCAGCGATCCTTTAGCAGCGACTGTAAGTGGATCGTTTTCCTATAGGAGTGAGCGTGTATATGTATAAATTACAGTCAGAAAGAGATGGCGGGAAGTGCGTCATTGGCGGGTCGCGCAATGGGACGTAAAGAGATATCCGAGCCTCGCGGCGGCTTGCGAGAAACAGGCAAGAGGGAGGGGGACAGAGAGAGGGAGATGGAGCGGGAGAAAGAAAGGGAAAGTGCACCTTTTTTCCCGTCTCGCACTCTTGACGCTTTCTTCGTTGTGTAGTACGTCCATTATATTAAGTGCAGCAATATTATAGTTTTTCTTTGTCCTCCTTTTTATTCCAAGCCATTGCAGCTTGTTTCTTTGTGCCTGTACCGAACGGTGGCTGACGGCAGGTGTCCCGGCCGTGGCCCGTGACGAGGTTGTTGTGTACCGTTGGATGGCCGCCCCACCTGCTGCCTCCTGGCGCTGCAGTTTGGGCGCCACCCTTGGAGCCACCCCTCCCTGTCAGTAATTAGGGGGCCAGAACCGCCGCAGAGATTCCACAATACTGTCTCACGACCCGCACGCGCAGGCAACGCCGCACCGCTCTGTTTTAATTGCGAGATGCCACCAAATGGAAACCATTATAAATTTTTTTTTGGTCGATTGCGTTGCGCTTTGTCTCCAGAGGTTGTGCGTGAGGTACGCGTGTCCTGATTTTTTATTTTATTTTTGGCGTTCTTTCAGACATTACGTGATAGCGTTTCTTGATCCGCTGTGCGGCTTCCGTAATTACTTTCTCATTTTTCGTCAGTGTACCCCGTCCTCGCACCGCACCTTTCTTAATTTTCTCTTTTCTGGCGCCATCATTCCCCTCGCTCCTTCACCCCTCCACCTCTCTTTCACCCCGCGCCGCATAACGAACGGCCACAAAAAACAACAGCGAAAAAAATGCTGGAAAAAAAAAGAAAAGAAAAGAATTACGGATGTAAATAACAAGGTGCCGCTTTAATATCCAGGGGCAGCAGGGACATTTAAGCGCGCCGTTTGATGAGTCGCACGGGCGCGCTCCGAATTAGGTTTTGTGTAAGGGCCTAAGTGACGACGCCGTCGTAAAGGGAGGGACATGCAGCTCCTTTTAATCCTTCCGTTTTGATTCTCCCCCGCGGGACGGTTTAACGAGGCTCCCGGCCCCGCGCTACCGTCGGCCGAAATGTGCTGACGTAAAAACTCTTTCCTTTTCTTTTTTCCTCTTTCAAAACGACGTTTCACTTTTCAAAAATAAAATAACGGGATGCTGTGTTGCGGTGCGAGAGCGAAAGTGGGTTACACAATACGGCTGGGATATTGAGTTAAGCGTAGTTCATGCGTTCATTCGATACGCAAATAATGCAAATAATGCTGTGAGATGGCTGCTTCCCCGAACAACACCAGCAAACCTTGGCCAGCATTTTTCATACGGCGCCGCTCGATTGAGGTCGGCTCGCCGAGAAAACAAAAGTCGCCGCTGCAATTACCATTCAATCGGGCCTCTGATTGCGTGCCCCCCCCCCTCCCCCAACGACAATTACTCGAAACGCACTTTTGATTGACCTTTTACAATTTTATTTGTTGTAATCACTTCGAGCGGTGTCGCAGGTGCGTGAGTGTGCCCGAGCGTGCGCCTTGTGTGTCCCAGGTATACAGGTGTGCGTTTCGCAAAGGTAAACGGAACTGAAATTGACTGCCCTGTGACTTCAGCGGCCCGCCCTGCCGTCACGTCACAGCAGAGAGCCTCGTGAAATCGTTATTTCGTTTTCCTTTGCCCCCAAAAGATCCGTCGAGCCCTTGTGAGATTTTGAGAACACAACAACAACATTTAGAACCTGTTCATTTTTAGTTTGTTGGCTAGTCTATCTGTTGTGGATAATACTCTCAACGCGAAAATTGATATCAATTACGGTTGTTTTGGGTGTAACGCGTGGGTGTAGTGGCGGTTTGGTCATTTTAACTGCATAGGATCGTCCGTACGTTATGTCTCATTCATTCGGCATGTTACGGGAGCTCGGCGCCTGCGAGACTCAGGGTAGGCCAGCCCGCCATACACGCATGCCCAGCAAGCAAGATATTGCCTACCTGTCAGGCGCTATGAGACCTTGCATGGGCTAACTCGGAACTCGGCAGTTTCAAAGCGGCAAATGGAACTGGTGACTTATGCACTTTGTGGATGATCACACCAGTTATAAGGGAAATCATGTAAGTCTTAGACCGAGTTTATTCGTAAGCGCAGAACTTGTGTTTTCCTTCCCAGCCGTTCCTTCACACGTCACCGCATAGCAAGGAGCGATACGATTCCAGTTATGGGATCGACTAAAGAACGCCTCGCGTAAAAGTATCCTGCGCGCACCTCGCGGGCCGCCGTGCTGGGCCTCCTAGGGCTTACTCGCCAGGCTGCTGCCGCGTGACACAAATTTCCCAATCACGTTTGGCGCGTTTTTCATGTATACGACGTCATAAATTGCGCATCCCCGGCACACGCCCATCTCCCGCAAACGGCGTCTGCTGATTCGCACCGGGGCGCGCGCGGGAGCGCGGGCCTCGCCCCTGTTCGCCGAAACCGGAAAAATGCACCTCCATTCTTCCGACTTTTCTTGTGTTTCCTGCTGTAAGAGGATTGATTTTGAATTATGGCGTGTGTGTGTGTGTATGTGTGTGTGTGTGTGAGGATAGACTCCTGGAGAAGAGGGGGGAGCGGGGCTCGTATCGTCTCAGCCTGACTTACGAGGCCATATCACTGAACGTAGTTAGATGGGATAAAGTCGAAACCGTCATTGCGCGAGTGAAGCGTCAAGTCCAACAATGACAGAGACGAGTCGATGTGGTTCAAAGGTATCGCGAAAGATTCAGGGGGTGCACTTCCTCTTCATTTTTTATAGCAACCCACACCCAGTGCACTCCAATGTAAAAACTAGCGAAATGCGGATCCGGGCTGGCCCAATTGGAGGGAGTGAAGCACTGCTAGTTGCTTACACGGCAAAAGTGACTCCAGTCACTGGACAAAGGAAACCAAACCTTTTTGCCTACTTTATAGGCCAAAAAAGAGTGATTTTCGGCAACGTATCGTGCTTTGCTGTCGAAGATCTCATCGGGTGGAGAGAGGTGGTTTCCTTATCATCCCTGGGTGGATGTGCTCCTGAAGCAAAGCCTTATTTCATAGTTCTTTTTTATGTACTAACGCTGAAAAAAAAAACCACCCCTTTCTGGGGAAACGAAATTTGGAAAGAGTTTCTCGTAACAGTGAAGCAAAGCGAAGCAGTCCGGCCCAGCAGTCCTCGGCGTCATTCTG
>NW_026267131.1:2576298-2577944 GCF_000697945.3 Frankliniella occidentalis | reverse complement strand
CTCACCGCCGCGCCGCAACCCCTCCAGCCCGTCCTTGAATTCGTCATTGTTACCAACCTTGTCATCGCCCTTTCTTTCTACCGTCGCTGTCGCCCCAGTCCTGTACTCGAGGGCCCTACGCTCCCGTTGGCTGACGTTGGCGACCCCCCCTTTTCTCTTCCGCCGTTCGCCATCGTAGTCGGCTACCGTGCCCACGGCCACCTCTTCTCGTCGGCCACCCCATCCTTCCCGTCGACCGCCTCTCCTCGTCGGCCACCACATCCTTCCCGTCGACCACCTCTCCTCGTCGGCCACCTATCCCTATCCTCGTCGGCCACCCTATCCTTGCCGTCGGCCACCTCTCCTCGTCGCCCAATCCATCCTTGCCGTCGGCCACCTGTTCTCGTCGGCCACCTCGTCCTCTCCTCGTCGGCCCCCAATCCTCGTCGGTCACGCCGCGCGTTGTGATTTGGCGATGCGCGTCGGTATGTATAGGTAATGTGCCCACGGTGGCCGCCCTCAGTTGGGCTCGATGCGACGTGACACGGCCTGGATGTCCCCTGGGAGCGGCGGGTGGTCGCGCGGCTCCACCGGGACTAGCAGGGGACCGGGGCGGGGCGTGGCGGGGCGTGGCGGGGCGAGGCGGGGCCACCGCTAATCCCGCGTAATTGGCTGAACTGGTCGTCCGTCTGGTGCCGCGCTGTGGGCGCTCGAGGCGGGGCGGCGGCGGCTGGCTGGAACACCTCGATGACCTGCCAGCGGGGTGCCGGCCGGACGCGGCAGAACTATCGGCCACCGACGGGTGGCCCTGGTGGTGGTGGTGATTGGGGGGAGGAGGGGGGGGGGGTCAAGGCGGAGAACCAAGGTCGTGTCTGAACAAGAGCACGGCACGGCGACGGCACGGCACGGCTCGACTTGGCCGGGCGCAGCGGCAAGCAATACTCTGAGAGTTTAGTTGCGTAACTAATCACGCTATTTACGGCCTGAAAATTAGTCGGGCTCGGAAGCGGACCGAAGCCCCGCCTCGTCCCGCCCTCCAGCGCCACTGCTGCTGCCGCTGCGGTTGGTAGAAGGGGTGGAGCGGAGCGGTACACTTGAACGCGCCCCGCGGTGGAAGGCGCCGCCGCGCAGATCGCTCTGGCCGACGCCCTACAGGTATTCGGATGTAATCCTTCAATCGTTGTGCCCACGGCTCCCCACCCCCGGGGCTGTCACAGGTGGTGGCGGGGCGGGGCGGGGCGACAGAACTGAACAGTGGCGGCGGCGTCCAGCCGGCCCGGGCCGCCGGGAGGTTCACTTCACTCTAATGAGGCCCGCTTTGGCACGCAATCAGAATGAATTGGGATGAAGGAACAGGGGGCCCCAGCTCCCCAGCTTCTTGCCCCGCCCGGGCTGGTGAAGAGATATGACTGTGGCCAGGGATAAATCACAAACAGAAATCAAACAATGGATAACTAGTTACATGCTGATTCAATTTAATCAAACACATTTGCCAAAGAAATGAACGCGTTTGTTCCCTTTTCGAGCGAAATTTTGCAGCTCGGAAATGAAACAGTATACCTCTGAGGGGAACCCTATGCAGGCCGTCGTTGGGAAGGTTCCGCCTCCCCATGTCATCTCTCTCTCTCTCTCTCTCTCTCTCTCTCTCTCTCTCTCTCTCTCTCTCT
>NW_026267131.1:2559896-2565663 GCF_000697945.3 Frankliniella occidentalis | reverse complement strand
CACCCCTTTCTGGGGAAACGAAATTTGGAAAGAGTTTCTCGTAACAGTGAAGCAAAGCGAAGCAGTCCGGCCCAGCAGTCCTCGGCGTCATTCTGCCCACATGGCGCTATCCCCCGGCCAGACGCTGCGCCCCACTCTGCGCGCCACGCCTCGCCGCGCAGCGCAGCGCCCCGTCTTGCCCCGCCCCATCCCGTCCCGCCCAGACATTCCCCCCATATTACGTCGGTAAGGCAGAATCGGATCGCCAATTCTTACACACAGCCCGCGGTGCGCCGGCTACCTACACTGTTCGACGGGTTTCGCAACATAACGACGACTAAATATTCATGAATATTTATCGTAACTGGAAGTGACGATTATGTTTCGTCCATTTAGAAAACAAACTGCTCGTGCTCATTACGCAATAAAATAGTTAAATCGACGACGATTAACTTGTATCAGATTGACACGTTCATTTGTGGACGAAAACTTCATGAGTAAACTTGCATAGTTCATTTTTTACTAAGTGCCATGTATGGAAAGCTTTGTCTTACCTTTCTGTAGCAAATTTCTTACGGCTTCTTGAACTCCAGATTAATTTTTTTCCGCTCTAATTCCACAAATCGCTTACCATTTCAGAACTATATTAGTCACTTTAAGAAAAGCGGTTATTTTGTTAAAAGTTATTCCAGATTATCGCGTCAAAAATTCCGACAGTGCGCTTGTGGTCGCGGGAGGGGCGGTTGCATTGGTATCACATATCCGGAAGCGATTCCGAACACGTTGCTTTATGCTGACAAGATCATAGAGCACAGCATGGACTCTTTATGTTACTCCACCTCTTCACCGTTCTCCTGCTCAATACAAATTCTGCTGCGTAATCCGCCCAAAATCCGTCGCAGAAACTGTAGTGGGGTGGACGAAAAAAAATACGTAAGAAAGGCGCAGTCGGCGTTCGCGCAGATCCACTGCAGTGCAGCAGGCACTGTGAATCAGTACTGCGGCACGGCGCCACCTGTTGGTTCAAAAAATATGTAAATACCTTTCGGGGCGCTGACTTGGCGGGGATGGAGTCCCCTTCCCTTTTCCCCCCTACTCCGAGATGCTTATCCTTGTCTTCGAATTGAGAAAAAGACTCGATTTTCCCCCCTGAAAGCTGAAAGCGCAGCCCGGACCGGCCGGACGGCAGTGGGAGAGCCTTCATTAAAGACCTCCTCCCCTCTCTTTCTCTCCTTCTCTTTAGCCAATCTGTTGCCTTCTCCCTCCCACTCAGACGCCGCCTCAGTCGGATAGATAATATTCCGGATCACGTCAAGCGATCGCACCACGCCACGCCGAATTATGCCATAAAATTTTATGTGTTCACTTCGTTAGCACAGAAATGGTTGTTCGATAGAAGCCGCCATAACCCCGAGCTCTGCCGCGCCCCCACCGCGCCCCACCGCGCCCCTGTCACGCCCCACCAGCCTGCCCGTGGCTGACGACAGTGGGCCGCGGGGATGCTCAACAAATGCAGCTCCACCAACACCAGCTTCCGCCCTTTCACGTGCCGGCGAACCTGCTGCCAATCTAGGCAACACAGTGGCTGTCTGCAGCGCACCGTGCGCGCTGCAAGTTGGCGGCTCCAGCCACTTGGCTCTCAGGCTCGGGAACCAACCCGCGCGCCACAGCACAGCGAGGAGCAGCGGCAACGCATTCGCGCGGCTCAGTTGCCAGTCCTGGTGCCTCTCGTCGCTCTGCAAAAGACAAATAGCCGCCAGTGCCGGGCGGGGCGGGGCGGGGCGGGGCGTGCCGGCGCGCAGGCACTACACAACTACAAAAGGCCCCTCCCTACCCGCAGCCGTGCCCCGGCCCGCCACGCCCCGCCGGTCCAAACCCCTCTAGTTAAAACTTCCGATGGTGGTAAACAAACTCGTTTCGGGGATCCTAGGGAGAGGTCTGCCTCTCGCTCCTCGTTCTCTCCTCTCTCCCCTTGCACCACCCTCTCCCGTCCTTCGTCTCTGCTCGGTCCCCCCCGTCTCTCTCTCTCTCTCTCTCTCTCTCGCTCTGCCTTATGCTGCGCCGCGCGGCATTTGTATTCATCGCAGCCCCGCCTGCATCGTCTAGGCTGCGCGGGAGGCTGGAGGTACCAACCAGCGCGTTCAGCAGTCCCTACTGCCCTGCTGGAGGTACCAACCTGCGCGTTCAGAAGTCACTACCATGCTGGAGGTACCAACCTGCTCGTTCAGAAGTCGCTACCATGCTGGAAGTACCAAACTGCGCGTTCAGAAGTCCCTGCCCTCCCCCCACGGTAGCACGTCCTGTAATTTACAAAAAAAACTGCAGTAAACAATTATTCTGCAACGCTAACCTGTGTCAGATGACGAGCTTTTTGATGTAAGCCTTCGTTTTGTACAACGCCGCACCCGGTGTTTTGGTGACCCTGCCGCTGCCTGAGCTGTGAGCAGCTGGGCTCACGCCGCTCGCTCGCTACCTGTAAATAAGAAGGGAAGCAGCACCCCGCTGAATAAAAGCTCTCGCAGTACGTCGTCCCCGAGGGGCTCGTCCCGTCTCGGCCGTTGTTGTCCTTTAAAAAACAAAAAACAAAAAATAACTGGCGCTACTCCCCACTACGCCCCGCCCCGCCACTCCGTACAACAATCTGCGACCCACATTTTTATCGCCGTGACCCACCCTACTACGTGTCTCCCTCCCCTCTGTCTCTCTCTCCTCCGTGCCCTTCCCTCCCCCTCTCTCTCCCTCCTCCCCTCCCACATAACCCGCCACCGACGCCGCCTTACGGCCCCAGCAGCTGCGGGCAACGTCTCGCGCCATTCCGCGCCACAACGCCATCGGCCTCAAGTTATCACGCTGGAAATGTTTTCATCATTTTAGAGAAGCGTTACAACGACCGTTCTAGTGGTCATTATTTCCATGTGAATAGTAACAATAACGAGCAGTGATGCGGCATGGCAAGTACATTGACACTTAACAAGGAGTTGTTTCTCTGCACCAAGCTAGAAAAGTCATTTCATTAGACGAAACATTTGATCTCTACTGGCAATAATATGTTCGTCTTGATCAGGCAGTGCTTGGATTAAGTGCAATTCTTGCAACAGGTTACTTGATTCAAGCAATAATTTTTGCATCAGTTAGATTTGAGAACATTTGTTCGTGTACGTAAAATCTCGTTTTAAAGATGTGCATTTTCAATTCTCCCGCAATCGGCATCGATGGCACAATGTTTTCAGAACAAGAGAGTGTTCGCGTGTTTTTTTGAGCAGCGTTTCTTCTCTGTGGGCCCTCATATCTTCACAACCTGCCACGCTCCGATCCAAGCCGCCCGGGAGTTGCGCGCGCCCGTCACATGGGCGGCCCTCGACTGTTACGCACATTGGAAATGAGTGAGTGGTTTATGCCCGCCTAAAGGGCCGCGGGGGCCGCAGGGGCCAAAGGGGGCGGACTTGATGTTTAAACCCGCGGGCGTGCGCTGCGCGGAGCTGCGGGGCCGCGGCGCAGGCTGTTTCAGCTCCTGCCTGCTGGAAAAAGGAGGGGATGCCTGGTCGTTGGGGCGGCGGGGGTTTACACGCGTAAACCCCTCAATCCTCCGCGCCCCCTCCCCCATCACGCTCACCTACCCTCTTCATTTTTAAAACCGCATTTCCTGCCGAGTACTCTCGCTTAGTGAGCACCAGCGGCACGCCGCTCGGGCTGGGGCGCGGCGTGCCGCGAGGTCTTACGATGCATGCGCCCTGACTTTTAAATACCTCGGGGAGCATTCTGTTTTACGGGCAACAAACTAAAGGACATGTCAAGTGGCGAGGAGGAGGAGGAGGAGGAGATGGTGGTGGTGGTGGTGGGGTGCTTTTGGAGGCCACGAGGACGCCATCCGGGGGTCGTCGAAACGGCCGTAGTTGAATGCAGCATTCATGGGGGAGAGCTGCGTGGCGTCGCTGCGCTGTTCCGCTAGTTCGCTTTTCCGGCCGCTGGAGTCGCAGCGGATTTCCATCCTTTGGAGAACTGGTGAAAATTTAAAGACCGTTCTCCTCCTTATTCTTCTCCCTTTTCTGTCGTCGCGGGGGCCAAACTCAGTGGCGCTCTCGGTTTACCAATTCATAGGTAAAGTCCATTTGCAACTCCATTTTCCTCCAGCCCCTGCGCCTGTGCGTGTCAATGCCGCCCTGTCGCTGATTGCGCTTCTTTACTTTATCAAGAAGAGATCCTCCGGCTGTTGGTATTCATAGAATTCTCAAAAACGCTGTTGGTGTATTTTCATAAACTCGTTTTCCTTATTTGCATGTCTATTTTCGGCGGTGTGTGAATGTGTGTGTGTGCGTGTGTTGGAAGACAAACGGGATCCATGTTCACGGCTGGCTCCTTCTCACCCCCCGTGCCGACCGCATGAGGATCCATCACTCGGCAACAAACATGAGATTGCAGGGGGATTTTCCAAAAGAGCTGGCGCGAGAGAGTGCGAGAGCAAGGGGGGCGTCGTCGGGCGAGCGAGAGAAGAAAAAGGAAGACGGAGCGAGAGAGGAAGAGAGGGAAGAAAGAGTTGGTAACAGCCCCCAGAAGTTTGACGGCCCTAGCGCGAGGGGGTGTTCGGCCGGGGTGCTGCTGCTGGATGCCGCGCCGTCGCTGGAGTTGCTCAAAGAAAGTGACAAACGTATCAAATTCCTCTTTGCCGCCCCTCCCCGGAGGGGGTGTGACCTTCTAGCGCCCCGTGCGCCGCTCTCGGTGGCATGCATGCCTGCTTACCCGCCTCCTTTAGCCCCGTTACCGCCGTGCACGCGCGCCGCGCTCCGCCCCGCCCTAGACCCCCTTAGTGTCCGCCCGGCCGGGGCCGGGCCGCCACGGTGCGGTTGTAATCTGCATTCGAAGGCGGCACGCTACCGCTGTGCTGTGCGCGCCCGCAGGTTACCAACCTCACCGACAAAGACGTCAGCGCCGCTCGTGATTTGTTAGAGAGAGAGAGAGAGAGAGAGAGAGAGAGAGAGAGAGAGAGAGAGAGAGAGAGAGACCGTGCAGATTAAAGGGATCCGAGCACTGTACTTATGACCCCGGTTCGGCTGTTGTGGTTTTCCGTTTCCCTCCACTTCTCGCCCGTGAGAGCGCCACATCGGCATCCTGCCTGAGCGACAGGCCGCGCCTTGTCCCGTCGGTGGAATCGCTTATTGCGTGGGTCGAAAGAAGTGTACTCTGGAAACACAGATGTGAGGCAGTCTCACACTAAATGGTGTGAGGCAAAATACCTCACACCAAACGCACTAGAAAAACAAAGACCTACTTTTAAAAGGCACTAAATGTGACCTTTTACCTTTAGAAAGGCACGAAACTTTAGTGCCTCAGAAAAGCCCTTGACGTTTAGTGCCCCGGGAAAGGTGTTGTTTAGTGCCTCTGTTTTTCTAGTGCAGTGTGAGACTCTCAATAAAAAAAATATGTTCGCTGATGCACACTATATTTCGTAATTTACTATTTACCAACTGTGTTAACTTATGTTAGCAAATTTGTACATGTACAACATCGCATTCTTGCTCGTATATGAATTTCAAGTAGATACGCAAGTGCTTGTAAATTCACAATTTCTTAAATTGCAGTTTAATGGACAAGTTTTCCTGTTCCCGATATACATTCCTCCCCCCGGTGTCAGAGCGGTGCCCGCGGCGGCGCAGGGAGGTGTGGCGGGCCTGCCGGCCCTGGGCCTGCCTGGCGGGCGGGCGCACGGCTGCGGGGGATTACTGACCTGCTGATCGGGACAGCGCGTTACGTGGTGGCCGAGGGGTGGGGTTTGTTATCGCCGAGGGAGGGG
>NW_026267131.1:2557309-2559442 GCF_000697945.3 Frankliniella occidentalis | reverse complement strand
CGCTTGTCGACGCGACACTATGGGAAACGTTGGCCCAGTTGCGCGTGGCGCCTGTGTTCAAAATTGTAAGCGAATTCTTTCAGGAGGTGATTTGTTTTCACGAGCCGTCGATTTTGTCGAAATGGTTTTTTCTGCGGCGCAGCAAGGGATTGTTAAATTTGAGAGAAAGGCACTGTAAACTCTCGTCTTTGTCTGAGAAAGGCTGCCAGTCGCGCGCTATTCTTGTCGTGCTCGCGTCTGAATAAATTCCGACGCCGAAACGCTTTTTCTGTGGTTCTGCGGCGCACAAGCGCACCGTCGTCGAGCCTACGTCAACAAGGAAGAGGGGGGGGGGGAGGCGGTCCCAAACACGGCGAATAGATAGATGTTTAACACTAAACACGCCGGCCCAGCAATCAATGTTAAGGGGAGTCGTCTCTCTCCTTTTCCTTCCCTCACGGTTCCTGCCGCGCGGCCGCCTTCGGTAGCGCCACGCTCCGCCCCGCCCCGCCACGCCACGCCCGGCCACGCTCTGCATCGCGCGGCTTATAGCATCGGGGCAGGCAAGGCTGGTTGGCAGGCGGCGGGCGCGGCTCGACCAGGCTGGTTGGCTGGAATTATTCAAAGCACATCACCCCAGCACTGTGCTCTCAGCCCGTGCACCCCTGCCGCCGCGCCCCGCCCCGCCCTGTAGGACGCCCCGCGCGCTGCCCAGTTAAATTTTCATCTCCCCACGGTGAATTTTGTGGATTCGAGGCCGGGCGGGAAGGCGGAGCTGGCAGGCGGGTGGGGGCGAGCCCGGCGGCCAGGCCGAGCAGGCAGCGTGGAGGACAGCGTCCTTTATGCATGGGATCAGTAATTTGTTTTCGTCAGGACCTCATCGTGAGGTCGGCATTAAGTCTGAACGGGCTGGTGCTGTTGCCAAGAGACTACCATCCACTCTCTCTTACTGCGCCTGGCCTCCTCTTCTCCCCTCCCTCTCTTTCTTTCTCTCCCCTGTCTCACTATCTCTCTCCGGCCCCCGCCCTTCTACTCGAACGCCGCCGCGCCACCGCGTGGATCGGAAAGCACGGCAACCTCCCTTACCCAACTCACTTCCCGATTCTTCTCACGAGAAGGGTGGGTGGCCGCCCGGGAGAAGGACCTTCTCGTTCTGCCACTCTCCTTACACCTCTCTAGTCTCTCCCTCTCCCCCCCCTCTCCCTTCCCCTCTCCCTCTCTCTTCCTCCCCTTTTAGCCCCCCTCTTTTCTCCTACTGTACTGAAAAAAGCGCCCTCAAAATATCCTGGGCCTATCTCGTTGTCAAGTTAGTTAGCGCTCAGTTCCTGGATTAGGCCTCCCTGGCCTGGGAGGGGCTGCACCATCGTTGTTACTCCCCGCCCTAGCCACCCCACCCTTGCACTTTTACTCACCCTGTCTCTGTTGTTTTTGTTGCAGGCTCCGCCCCATGTGAGAGCCGAGGTGTCCCTGGGTGTTCCTCGGGTGTTCTGCACTGGGAACACCACCGCGATATGTGGGAATGAGGCACCGCCATAGAATGGGCCACCGTAGGACGGCGACCTCCTCCTCGGGGTCGTCGTCGTCCTCCTCGTCCTCTGGGTCGTCATCGTCGTCCTCATCGTCGTCGGCCTCGTCCTGGCACGGCCCGCTGGCCGCGTACGCGGGCGTGGCCACGCTCGCCCTGGGCTGCTACGCCAACGGCCTCCACGGCGAGTTCGTGCACGATGACGTCCCCGCCGTGGTGCGCAACCGGGACGTGCTCGGGCTCACGCCGCTCCACGGCCTCCTCGCCAACGACTTCTGGGGCACCAGCATGGCGGACCCGCACTCGCACAAGAGCTACCGGCCCCTCACCGTGCTGACCTTCAGGTGAGTCGCGTTTGCTGAGCCTGGGCCGGCCCTGGGCCCCGGCTATGGCGTTACGCTGATGAAGTGCTTCCTTTCGGCAGCCGGCCTCCCTCCTCCCCCTGCAGCGCCCCACCCTTACGCCGCCGTCCCCAAGGAGTAGCTGCGGCCGAGCGGCGGCGGGGAGTCAAACCGGGGAGTTGGGAAATTTGGCACAGTGCTGCGCTCTCTGAGGTCAACGGCCATACCCCAAAGCGGGCCCGCGGGGAGGGAGCGGGGGTCAGCGGGTAGCGAGAGGGGAGGGGGTGG
>NW_026267131.1:2552193-2556237 GCF_000697945.3 Frankliniella occidentalis | reverse complement strand
CGCACAGGAGGTTAGGGCCAGGGGGGCGTGCGTGGCGCCATGCATGCATTCTCTTTGAGACTCGCGCCGGCGAGAAAGGCTGCTGCTGCCAGTATAGTACGTCCGCCACTTTAGCGCCGACGCTGTGATCCTTGCCGGGCTATGGCCTGGCCCTACAAACGAAGCGAGCAGGCTTAACAGACCGGGGCCTCGCGCCCGTATACGTCACTTGCACTGAAAAGCCTCTCCTTCCTGGTGCTTTCATTTTACTTCGTTTGACGCCTGGTGCGGTTCCCCAAGCCTGCTGCTGGGCAAAACCTCTCAAATAGCTGTCCAAAAATGTTTACTTGACGTCAGCGTTTGTCCAAGCACATGTTCATGTGAGTGAAAAGGTTCAAAGCGCTATTCTACTCCACGACGCGGGGACGTTGGTCTTCGAGCAACGCACTTGGCGTTTTACCGGCGTCAGCGGAGGTAGTGGGCCAACCACCGTTCGCCCCTGATGTGCTCGGCTCTGAGCATAAGGCGTTTTCTTTCGGGTGTCACATCGCGCGCACGGGTGCGCATGCGCGCGCGCTGCTCTGCCTCCCCCACCACACACGCGTGCGCCTAAACGCTCTCATAAAAGCAATATGTTTGTACACTGCGCACAACAATTGGTCGCGCGACGCAGCCCGGCCGGCCCGCGCTCGTCCGCACGCTCGCCTGCCCTCCGAACGACTGGCATAAAAGTTGTGGGTGCGCCCCGCCCCGCCCTGCCCCGCGCGTATGGCGTGGCTCGCCGCAGTGCAGTGCTGTGCTGGTGTGCCTAACTTGGTCGAATGGGCGCGTTGGTATTGGGTTGGGGCGGTCGTCGAAATAAAATTAGGAACGACCGCCGGGCCTTTCTCGCTCGGGGAGAGAGAGAGAGAGAGAGAGAGAGAGAGAGAGAGAGAGAGAGAGAGAGAGAGAGAGAGACGAAGTGGGAGAGAGACGAAGTGGGAGAGAGACGAAGTGGGAGAGAGTTACCAATCGTCCTCACCAGCTTTAAGAGGATGCGACGTGCAAAGGCGTAACCACGAGTAAAAAAAAACTCGTGGAGGGGGGAGGGGGTGCTTGTCAGAGCTCTGGAAAAGTCGCCTATTCGACCGACCGAGCTGACCAGGACGCGGTCGGCGCCGACCGGCTGCAGGCACACTCTAAAAAAAATTAATACAAAAATTTGTAATTTGGATATGCAGTTTTTTCAGCATCCATGATACAAAAAATTGTATTCTTTTGGATATAAAAATAAATTTGTAACGTGGATACAAAAATTTGTACCCATTGATACAGAATAAAACATTTTGTTGTATGGTCTGACACATAAGAAAAAGAGATTTTTTTCTCTTGGATGTCTTATTCTAGACGTTTCACTCTCATGACAGACGATTAACTTCAATGTAGTACTTTACCTTACCGGGATTTGAACCCTGAACCTCTGGGTCGGGATTTGACGCCCTAGACCACGCGGCTAAGGCGACTACCTGCGAGCAGTCGTGCTCCGACCCGGTGTCGTTCTCACCCGTCTACTGGTTTGCCCCAGAGCCTTTCCCATAGCCATCGAGCTTTCAGATGACAATTCTATGTTAATGCTTTACTGGAACAGATTTTATTTTCCATGTTGCTGCAGTCAGTCTAACAGCTACTCGAATCGTGTCCAATTTGAACGTTAAATCGGCGAATCTTTGAACGTAAATATAGATTTCTGTTTCCATGTTACAGAAATTTGTATTCCGGTTACAGAAATTTGTAATCCGAATTCTAAAACTTTTAAAATAATATTAAATTTTGAAATAAATGTAGAATTTTGTATTGTTTACAAATTTTAAAAGACTATTACAAGATTCTGTATCATCATTACGAATTTCTCTATCACAGTGCCCGGATACAGAAAACTATATCAAATTTGATACAAAAATCTGTAATTTTTTTTAGAGTGCAGGTAATATAAGGGGTGAGGAGAGGAGCTCCCTCGCTGTCCCCTCTCACCCCTCACCTGCAAGTAAGTGGTCGGTCGAAGGCGACTTCTGCATGGCTCTGGTAGTTTGTGTGCACTGCTTGCATGAGTAACTACTCCTCGACTTTTGTATTACGCGCCGATGGGACCTATCATTGGCTTACGGAGTAGATCTGCCGCCAGGTCAGTTATTTTTGTTTCCGTCTTTGCACTGCGTCGGCGCGACTGGAACGGCACACGTCGACGGCCGGCGGGATGTGCAGGAGGATTTCCAATTCAAGTGGGTAGCTGGCTGGGCTGCTGCAGCGGTGCCGGCGGATGCGGGTGGCCGAGAGAGAGGGGGGGGGGGAGTCACAGAGCGCGTGGGTGGTAAAAGTTCAAAAGGTAGAGAAAAAAGAAGGCGCGGTAAAACGGGGAATTACAAAAAATAAGTCGCAATGAAGTTAAATTAAAATAGGAGTAGCAGGAAGTAGAAGTAGGGCAAAATACCTGCGGAGCAGGGGGTGGTGTTTCAGCTCGCATTTTGGGAGGCGAGGAAAGGAAGAGGGGGGGGGGCGTTGGGATGAGGGGGGAGATGAACGACCAGCAGGCATGAAACCATTTATACTTTCGTGATTAGAGATGAAGAGGCGAGGAGAGAGTTCGGTGCGGCTGGGAGTGCGCCCGCGCCGCTCCCGCCGAGGGTCAACATATTTCAAAGGAGCCATCACCATCACCATTAACTTCGAAGGAAGGAAAAGGGCTTCCCGGCCGCTCACGGGGAGTGAGGAGGCAGGGCAATCTTAATCTGTTTGTCCGAAATGCCGCGAGCACCGTGCCGACGTGATGCACAATTTGAAACTACCGTTTCTCTTTGGTCTGCTTGCTTTTACTTTTTCTTCGTGTTTTTGATTGTAGTATCTGAGTATCTCTGCTATTTATTTCTGCCGACCTCGATTTTTTGCGTTCCTTTTCTTTTATGTCGATGATCGAAGTAATTTGTACTATATCGTATGTTTTTATTTTTTATGCTTAAATGAGGAATTGTACTTGCATCGTATTTTCTGCAGTACTGTATAGTTTGTCTCCCACAACCCCACCGCACACACGACGGATTGACCTTTTGATCGGCACCTTGTAGTTACCGCTGAGGCCTTTGCATTCCCCGGGGGAGGCCGTCGGGCCGTCGGGGAGCGCGGTAGTAAAGGAAAGGGTGTGGGGGGGGGGGCGGTGGTGGTAAGCACACCCCGACCCCTTCTGGGTGGCGTAGCGTAGCGCGGCCGGGCCTAGGAGGAGAAGAGGAGACGGAAGTTGGAGAGCTGGTGCGTGCGCGCCCAAGTCCAGTCGTAACGCGGGAGAGTAGACGGGGGTGGGGAGAGCGGGCAACACGAGAGAGGGAAGGAGGGAGGTGTGCTCACCTATGAGCGCGAGTCTCCTTGTCCTTTTTGGCGCCGGGGCTGTGAGATAACGCGTGGCCGGGCGCGGCGCGCACCTGGGATTTCTTTTATAGCGACCTGGTTTCGCTTCATTTGTTTGCACACACCACGCCTTTCTCTTTCGCTCTCGGGGGGGATAGGTTTGGCTTTAGGGAGGGGGCTGGGGAGGGTGAGGGGCTGTAACGTGTACCCGCCGCCCCACTCACGGACCGTCCCGGGGGTCAAGCAGGCTAGGCAGGTAACCCAACGACCTTGCTTTGTTCGGCGCTGCCCTCCCTCCCTCTCTCTCGTTCTCACTGCGGTTCTGTCCTCCTCCGCCCCTCACCCCACCCCCTCTGCTCGCTATGCCCGACCCCTCCGCCCTCCGTGCACACAGGCGCACCAGCAGATCGAACCGAAAGGGTACACGACCAAAAAGGGGAGGATTAACCAGGTCACTACGTATAAAAAGTACCAAAATGTCGGTCAGAAAAACACATCTTTCCTTTGACGGGAAATGCGTCGCGTCTCCGCGTCGTGGTAGTCTGGCTCCCCGCCCTCCGCGCACGGCCGCGTTTCGTTTCTCCTCTTTGGTGATTTCCTCCTCACACCCTCTCCGTGCTTCTGGACTTTTTAAATCTCTTAACCCCACCCCTCCCCTCCCTCCTGCCCTCGTTCCGGGTCACTCGCACG
>NW_026267131.1:2550176-2552043 GCF_000697945.3 Frankliniella occidentalis | reverse complement strand
CCCCCCACAACCCCCGCTAACTACTGTCCGCTTCAGTTGTTACTTAGCCGACGTTTTTGCTTCCCGAGCTGAGCCCGATGTGCGACGTGGCGTGGTGGGGCGTGGCGAGGCGTAGTGGGTCGCGGCGGGTGACGCAAAAGAGGAACAGCTGTTCGTCCGAAACAGCAAGCAGCGGAAGGAAAAAGCGACTGGTTCCGGATTGGGCGGCGAGGAGGGCGGGGGCGTGAGGCGGGTCGCTGGCGGCGGCGATATCCAGATGGACGGGTGGATGACTAGATGGATAGTTGGATGCCACCCTTAACCACAGCGCTTCCCTTTAGCCCCGTCGCGTCGCAGTCGCAGTGGGCGGGCGAGGAGAGAGAGCAGAGCGATGGAGGGAGGGGGGGGGGCAACAGAATTTATCTTCTTGTCTGAAAGTCGGGTAGACTCTGAATAAGAAGACCCAGTTTGGTGTGTTTGGGTTTTATGGAGGGGAAGCGCGGGCGCGTGGGCGGCGCGGAAGGGGCGGGCCAATGGCCCATCGCAGTCAACTTTTTCGTCCTTGGCCGTGGATGGAAGGGGACTCAAACCCGCGGCAAACGGGTGCCTTGTTCCCTCCCTCCGAACCCAATTCAGGCTCCGTTCAAATTCAAGTCCCAGAGACTGTCTCTACCAGCAGGTAAAAGTTTCGGTGAATGACGTTCACAAGTCATTTCTCTGTTTCCCTATATATTTGTCTCCCTCCGACCCCTGCGCTGCGCATGGCGAATGGGTTCAAGTCTCATCGAGGGTGATCTTTTCTCCTGCTCGAACCACCCGCGGGGCCTGTGGGGGCCTGGGCCGCCCGCCCCTGACCACTCGCGCCGCGCAAGTGGGTCAGGGGGCCCACAGTATGGCCCGGGGGCCCCCTCCACCGAGGCGCCCCGCGGGGGGGCGAGCATCGCGATTTATAGACGCACCCTCCGAAGGGGGCCGGCGCCGCCCGTGGGCCGCCCGTGGGCCGCCCGTGGGCGTGGCGGGAAGGGGGCGGGGGGCTGGACGCTGTCCAGACGTCTCTGTATAAAGCCACTGGGAACGCTCTTTTTTTTTTCCTCTTTCTTTTTTCCCCTCCATCTCTCGCTCTCTCTGTTCCTCTATACTCTCCTTGTCGGCACACCTGGGGCCGGGCCTGCCTTGCGGCCACTCCCCCCCCCCCCACGGACACGTTTACCTGCTCATACCGACACCCCCCCCCCTGCCCCGCTGTAACTCATGCCCGCGCAGACTGCGTACACACACGCGCTGTGTGCGAGCCTCGGTGAGCCTGCTTGGAGGCGGGCGGTCCAGTAACGATATCATATGCAGATGGCCACTCTGTGATGACGTGTTCCAACGAAAGGAGGAAAGGAGAGCGAGGGTTGGGGTGGGGGGATTAGGGGAATAAATAAGGGATGTTGTTTTTTGACAGTGGAGGGCGCTCCCGCTGCTCGCGATGCGCCTCGGTCACGCGAAGTACACTGTCAAATAACTTATAAGCGCCCCCGCGAGATTTTTTTCTTTCCTTTGTGGGGGAGCAGAATTAAGAAGTAGCGTTGCACTGGTGTGCGGGAGGGGGCTAGGGGGAGGAGGGGGTTTGGGAGAGGGGTGGGGCGGCTGAAGAGAGAAATGGGAAGCGTGAGAAAAGATAGGGGGCGTGCCTAAAAAAGGAAAAGACAAATTGCGGGAAAATGTAGGAAGACGGGTCGAGCTTTGCAACACAACAAAGTGGTCAACACAACGGAACAAAAGAGCCAGCCATGCTTACCATGGGTTAAAATGGCGTTGTGGTAGGAAGGGTTAAGGAGGGGGGTCGCGGGGGGGGGGGGGGGAGGGGGGGGGGGGGGGGGAGTCACAGAGCGCGTGGGTGGTA
>NW_026267131.1:2546186-2549875 GCF_000697945.3 Frankliniella occidentalis | reverse complement strand
CAGGCGGCAGGCTGGCATCCCGCGCTTCAGCGGCTCCAGTGAGCTTTCCCTCCTCCCCTCTCCCCGCTACGCTCTCTGCCCCGTGCTCTGCGCCCTTGGGGCTGCTACACGTGGAGTGCTCACTCTATCTCTCTCTCTCTCTTTCTGTCTTGCGCACACATACATACAGACAGCTCAAGCGGGAAATAACGTCGTAAAAACATTTCGCTATGAACTTGACCTGGACCTGTATTTCGTGTTCTCCCTCCCCCCCCCCTCTTCTCCTCTCGCTCTTTCCAACCCTCCCTCTTCCTCTCATCTCACAATAGCGCGCGTTCTCCCCAACCCCTCGTGCTCTGATTCCTGATTCTCGTTCTTTCTTACACACATGCCCGTTCTCCCTCCCTCCGTTCACCTTCTTCCTTGCCACACTTTCTTTCTCTCTCTAATTCGGACACAATCGTCTGAAATCTACCGCAGCCAGCACCGGCACCCCCGGGACCTCATCAGCGGGCGGGGCCAGACAGACAGACCGACCTCCCGAAAAGTCGTCAGAATCGTGGCAAAAAGATTCCCAAACTAACAGCCATTCCTATACTGTATAAAGTGTACAAGAGTGCGGTATAAAGTAATATATGTAGATTGAAGACACACTCGACGTCTGCTTCAACAGAATTGCATATCAAATTTTATTTTTCATTATTTTCCCATTCTTCAGTATAATAATTTTATCGTTGGTTTTGTTTCATACCACGTACTATACCGCACAGCTGGGTGACCCTTTATTTTTCCGTCTTCACGGACTTGTATTTTTGTTTCTAACTAGCGGTACGGTTGAGAGGCCCCCGCTCTGAAAGTGAAGTGACGCCGAGCGAAGGGATCGGGCCGGCCCATGCATCATCATACATCAGAGTGTCTTTCCCTGGCAAACTGACTGCCGGGTTAGGAGGGAGGGGGGTGGGGGTGGGGGTCGGGCAGGACCTCGTGGCGGAGGGTGTTTGGGGCTGTAAGAGGGGCGGGCGCCGGCAGCCGTCCTGTTTGCTTCTTGTTACCTATGCACCCGACGAGCCAAAGGGGGGTAGTTCGGCTGGCAGGGAGGGAAGTGTAGGGGAGGGAAAAGACGGAGGGAGGGGGGTAAACCACGGCATGCAATTTGAGGGGAACAGGGAAGTTGGACAACGACTGCAGCGATGTCTCCTAGTAGGGTGGTTCAGGGTGGGCTGAGCTGTAGTTCTCGCCGCGCTCAAGTTCGTGCTCTTCGCCCTTTGCCTCTCCCTCTCCCTCAACACTTTTCCTGCGTGGCACTCCGTCTCTCTCACATATCTGCAACCATCGTGCCTTCTTACGTTTGTATTGCCCTTGATTCCACATTATATAGGTTCGAAAAAACTCGTAAGAAAAGGTAGAAACAAATAGCCACAACAACACAAAAACAAGATGAGGATTCTAGTACAATTTTACGTATGGCTCTCTTGGGGTGGTTTAAAAGGCGAGATCTGACTATGTTTTGTAAGCCTGCAGCTGGCGACCTCTTTTTATTTTGTTGTTTTCGTTTTCTACTTGCATCGACTGGCGCCCCGCCCCGCCTGCCCCATCGCGAACGCGACGCACACAATCAGATTCACATTGAGCGCAACAACGGGCCGGGTGTAACGTGCGTTGCAGCGCCGCCGATAAGCCGGGGAAAAGTAATTGTGGGGAAAATTAATAAACAAAAAAAAACAACAACAAGGAAACAAAACAACACTGGCCCGGTCGGTGGAGAGAAATACAAAATATAAAAATGAACAAAATGTATTAGACTAAGCAGGTAATACTAATACCAAACACAGCAAATTATGCTGGAACCGATATTTAAATTTCTCTAAATTCGTTATTAAAGTGGACAGGACGAGGACGACAGTCCTATCTTTTTTGAACAAAATGTTAATCGGCAATCACCTGTCAGAACTTGGAACGGGATTATCAAACCAAAGCGACTATTCTCTTTGTCAAAACGGAAGGTTGGCAATCTTCAGATATAGATTTATATTATATGGAACCGGAAAACTTTTATCTTAGGCTAGAGATAGCAACAAGGGACTGCGTAAAAACTGCGAAGGACGATCGCGGCGCGAGATGTTAATAACTGTGGCGGGGACCAGCAGGCTCGTCTCTGGTGAAAGTTCCTCAGCCGAAAGGAAGTGAAAGGGCGAAGGGGAGGGGGGGGGAGAGGTCGGTGGTCTCTCTCGACCAGGCCACTCGAACTGAGTTATGGAAGGGGCAGCGGGCGGCCCGGCCGCGCTGCCTACCTTACCGTATGTCAGCCCCCCTCTCCCTCCCCGCCACCCCTGCTCCTGCTGTCTTGAATATCCATCTTTCGCCCGGTCGGTGCCTGTTCCTCCCTCCCTCCGTCTCGCCGACCTGATCCGGGTCAACTCGACCGGCCAGCAAGCCCAGGCCCAATCTGTGTCCAATCTGGACGCGCGGCTCAATATTTGGACAGGAGCCAAATCCCGGCCCCCGCCTTGCGTCCCACCTTGGCCCTCCGAGGCTCGCCGGCCCCGGGGCGCGGGGTGGGACTCTAGCTGACGCGCAGGCAGAGTGGTTCGATCAGAAGTTCGAACACAGCACTGCACACTGGTGGAACCAAAGTCGTCCGATGACGCGGTTTAACACCTGATTTATCAGAAAGTGTAGAAGTTCGTCGAAGAATTTGCCTCGCATCGCTAACAGTTTTCTTTGGAAAGTTAAGTGAGCATGCAAACTGAAATTGAACTCTTTGATTTCCAGCACAGCAGTAAAAAACTTTCGCAATATGTTACGAAGAAATAAAATGTCTCCCCTTAAGGTCTATTTTAGTCCGAATGACGTTCGCAAGGTCCTTCTATTTTTGCTGTTCTGGTGGCAGATCAGCAGGCTGCCCCTCTGCTGTTGAGTAGGGTACCTTCGCCTTGGCGGCCACGCGCGCGCGCCGCTGTTCAAGCCGTCGGAGACCCCGGGCCGGGCTCGAGGTGGTTTCCTGCTTCGCACCGGAAGTATGCCCCCTCCCCCTTCCCCCTATCCACCGCAGCCCCGCGCCACCGCGCCCGCCCGTGTCGTGGGCGCCAGTTGGAAAGGGTAGGCCTCTGTTTTTCCTCTAAAAAAAACAACATCGGGAGGCATTCCATACTGTTCCCTTCCTCCCTAACCCTTGTGATTTGTATCCACGCGGCGGGGCGGGGCGGGGCGGGGCGGGGCGGATGAAATGTTAGACGGGCGCCGGGGTGCTTAGCGCGTCCACCCCGCTCTCCCGTTGATAAGGGTCAGTCCACCTGGGGCCTTATCAAACGACATAAAACCACCTCATCCTCTCACTGCTCCCTTTCACCATATCTGCTCGCTCTCCCCTGCCCCCCCACCCCCGTTTCTCTCTCGCTCTCTGTTTCTCTGCTTCTCTCCTAAACATTACGCTGTCGTCAGCTCGGTTACATTAATAAAGCTGGCTCACGCCCCTCTCTACCTCTGCCGCCCCTTACGGTGCTGATGACGGTGGTGATGGTGATGGTGCTGCTGATGGTGGTGACGGTGATGGTGATGCCGCGGCCATCAAACGGCGCCACGCCGGAACCGCAATAATTATTGTCATTTGTGGAAATGTCATCGGCGACACCTGGTCCACACATCAACGTGACTTTTGCGTCTGTTGCAAGTAGCCGCCTGTGTAAATTTAAAAGTAGGTCTCTCTCTCT
>NW_026267131.1:2543246-2545122 GCF_000697945.3 Frankliniella occidentalis | reverse complement strand
CTCTCTCTCCCTCTTTCTCTCACCCCTTCACCCACCCCCTAGCAGTCCAATGCCCCCGCGCACAGAGCGACGAAGAGTGAATTAAAAACAAAAGGCAAGAGAGTTGCAGATTTGCACGCCATTAGACTTTGCCTCCTTCCTCCCCCTCCCTGCTCCCTCCTCCTGACCGCTAATAACTCCTCACCCCCTTATTGCCCACAACTCCCCCCCCCCCTACCTCTGATTCCGTCTCGAGATGCCAGTTTCTCATATCCGTGCCGAAAATAGGCTCGCTGCCTAGAAATACGTTTCGGCTCATGATGAAGTAATAACAATCGTCCGTCCAGTGCCTGGGCGCCCATTAAGGGAAGGGGTGGAGAGTGGAGGAGGCTGTTGGGAATCAGGAGAACGAAAAGGATATGTCCTCATAAAGTCTCGCTGCTGGGGAACACTACTGTGATCGATAAGCTCAATACTAAAACGTCCCAAACAAAATATTTTTTCTTATATCAAGATATTCGAATGTAATACACGAAAAATACTTTCAATTGAGGACGCGCGCTGCTTTTTTTTCACCGTTCTGCCGCAAGCGGGCGCTCAAGAGCTTTCATGCGCGGGGGCTCTGTGCAGGGCCCACCAAAGTGCTGTATTCATCCGAGAAATCGTTCGCTCACAGCCGCACTACACCCCGGCACGCTCGGCTAACGCCCGCCGCGCCCCGCCGCGCCCCACCCCCACCTGCAGCGACTCAACCAGATCACTGGGGAATTTCCGACAAAGGAGGCGAAGGCGGGACGTATCGGTCTCTGCCTTTTGCTGCCCGATTCACATCACCGCCTCACGGCAAAAAAAAAGCGAAGCGTTTACCTTTATCTGTATGATCCTATTTTCGAAGTGAAATCTGTCGACAAATAATTATATTAACACAATATCGTTATTTGAACGACTAGAAAAAGAAAAAGAAGCAGACTTTCTTTCGACGTGTGGCATTAATTATCTAAAAAAAAATGGATTGATCATACCTTGGAGCATACAGTTAAAAAAGTTCCTTGAAGTTCAAGATACGGTCTTGGATCTTATGGAAAACGCCATTGACGACCAAGTCTTGAAATTCAGTTTGCAATTTTTTTTTATTTTTTTTTTAATTTTTTTTAGTGCGATCTCGATTTTTACAACCAGTGGCTGTCTGGTTTTTCTACAGTATTGTGTAGTTTCGCTTTGTGTCTCAAGGCCAAGGCTGCGTGTTTTTGCTTTGCTTTTGAGATTGTTTTGGGTGTTTGGTTCGTTTTTAAAAGCAGCGTAGGGCGCCGTTTGAAGCCTACAGGAAACTCTCTGCCTCCCGGCGCGCTCTCTCGATTATGCAGAGTGTTTGATGCTGAAAGTGAAATTGTTCGCATTGTGGAATCTGGGTCACGCAGTGCGGTAAAAAGTCTGCAAAAAGGCTCTGTCTCTCTCTCTAATCGCGAAACTTTTATCTCTTTGTTACAGGTGAGAAACCCCGCGGCGTTCGCATTACCCGCGAGTGAAAGTGATTTCCACTTCCGGCGCGGTGAGACGCTTCCCCCCCTCTTCCCCTCCTCTACTTCCGGTAAGCCACGACGGCAACAACGCGGCGCCACGACAAATGTTTTCGGGGGCAGAGATTGCGTACATCAAGCGGGTCGGGGGGCGGCGCGGCGCGGTGGCGGGCGGGGGATGTACCCGGCGCGCGGGAGAATGATAGAGAAACCAAAAACAGGCCAAAGTCTCAAAGTCTTAAGTTACGACAGGCGTGAAGGGCGAGGGGGGAACCGGGAGGGGGAAGACGAAGTGGGTCGGGTGGGCGGGTGCGGGCTCTCTCTCCCTCCCTCTCTCTCCCCCTCTCTCCCTCTCTCTCCTTCTCTCTCCCTCTCTCTCC
>NW_026267131.1:2535001-2538118 GCF_000697945.3 Frankliniella occidentalis | reverse complement strand
GGGTACGCCAGTTACACACAGTGTTGTGACATTTTGGAACTAAAAATTCTGATTTGACTAGAAAGAGAATGAATTAGGAGATCAGCGGCATGACCAAGATGACTAAAAAAAGTGTGACTTAATGACGTCCCCCTTCTGTTATCTACGCTGACCCTCGGCGTGCACTCTGGGGGGCTTCTCTCGGGACCAAGTGAGAGAACGAGCGTGCCGTGAACGCGTGAAGAAACGGCCGCAGTGAACGAACGTTCTCCATTAGCTCTTATGGCGCGTTCACTCGCGTTCCCGTTCACGTTCACTCCACCGTTTCCGAGAACCCCCCCTGGTGGCCGACACCTGTCAGCTGTGCAGGGCTGAAGGATGGCGCTCGCTGAAATGCAATGCGAGCGCGAAAGCTCGGACAGCTGCATGCAGCAGTAGTATCGCAGCTGTGCGCAGCGACTGTTGTGCTCATCGGCACAATGCATTGGTGCAGCCTCCTGTTTGTGCCGTCTCTTCCCTCTCACTCTCGCACCCCGCGTGTGTCAGCCCGTGGAGTTTGTGTAAAAGAGACGGAAGCGTGAGGGACCAATGAGAAATGTTACGTTATAAATGGACGTTCCCTCGCGCTAGCGCATACCATCGCCTGCGCGTTGGGACAGTTGGAAACGAATTCCATGAATCGTCCTTTTTCTTTTCCTCTGTTCTCTTTCTTCCTCATCCTCTTCTTTATTTTTCTTCATCTTTCCATCTTTTTTCCTTTTGCCTTTCGCCTATCATCTCGTTCTCTACCGAGCATGGTTCGTCGTGCCGAAGACAGACGCCAGCGCCGAGCAGAGGAGATAGTGACAGAAAGAAAGCCAGAAAAACAAAGAGAGGGGGAGAAAGAAAAGAGGGGAATGGGGGCAGCCTGCGTAGCCAGCCAGGCCCCGCGGGTGAATGAGCTAATAAAATTTCACACGTTGGGCCCCGTCGACGTCGCATGGCGCCCCAGTGGCGCTCCCGTGACGTTCCGCGTGACACTCGTGTCAGCCAGTGTCACAGCCATTTGTCGTGTTACAAGAGGAATCGGTGCACAATCAACTGGCCAGGACCATCAGTCCATAATCTAAGGTGGTGTTCACCAGAGGAGTTGCACAGCTGTGGAGTTGAACGCTTGCAAGAGCACAACTATGGAAAATGCAAACTGGCTTTGCCTGGAGAGGCCCAGCCTGCCCTGTACCTTCCTTCACCTTCCACCTCCCCTCACTCCTCTCACAGCCCTGCCCTGTCCCTCTCGCATTGCAAGTCTCAGAAGATTCTACAGACTCAAACCAGAGGAGCACCTCACCTCGTATACGACTCGTAAACGGAAGCTCGCCGACGGGATTGAATAGCAGAAAAACTGCTCGCTTTACTAAACCCGCGTCTTTTAACGCCAAATTATTAACATCCTCTAAGGAGCAGAAAATATTGGCGTTGTACTTCTCAGAACGCCATTTAGTTTTAGAACAGTTTTTATCTTTTAAAACTGAAATCGTTTCACTGGCTTTGAAAACGCTTTAGTCCACTGTCCACTACAAATCGGTCGTACCATCAACGGCGCAAAACGTTCGATATCGACATACCCCAGGCCCGGCTGGCACTTCATGTCCATCCTCTCCCCCTATTTCTCTCCCTCTCCTCTCTCAGCCCCTTCTTCCGCTTCCTCGCTCTCTGAAGGCAAGGCCGCCCGGGACGCAGCCCGGCACGCAGCCCGGCACAGTGGCAAGGGTTGTCTTGTCCCCCCACCCACAACACCTTGCTTACCAGGGGGCTGCGGTGGCGCCGGCGGTGGGAGATACAGCGAGGGACGGCGCTGGAGGGAGCGAGAAGGAAAGGGTAAAGGGATTCAGCAGAGGCTAGGGCTGACCACTTCTCACGACCCTCCCCCTCCCTCGACCGTCCTTGTCAGTGTTGCATCTCGCCCAGCGAGGTGGATGCATCCCGACACTACTGCTGTGTTACTGTCTGCGATGCGGGCTGCTGTTCACATTCTGTGAGAACTGCTATTCATGCAATATTTGGTTATCAACTTCATAGATCGCTGTTATCACTGTAGTACCGTAAAGGAGTACGGTTTGCATATATTTTAAGTACGGTCAAGACCGTAAAGATTTGGACCGTACTTCAGTGTGTCAAGTGCTGCATTATTTTCAGTACAGTGGTGGTGTCGTCATGGGTTTTTTCGTCACGATGACAAGAAAATCCTTTTCATGTGACGAAAAAACCCATGCGACGACACCTCTGTACTAAACATTGGCCATGGTATTTTCGTCCTGGTGACAAAGAAATTTTACAGTGTCCCTGAAGAACCAAAAATGAGTCAAATTTTCAGAAACATCTGAAATTTTTACGTGATTTGGTACATGGTACGCCGTATATGATGTCTGTGATTTAATTTGAAATATACCCGTACCCGTTTAAGCAGATCTTACGATTACAGAGGTACATATTCTTGTAACATAATTCGTAAGGCAAAATGTAGTTGTTAATTTGCACACGCCCCTTTTTGTCTTAGAAAACGAAATTCACCTCTCCCTTAGTGTTTCCAGTGTGCACAGGCGCGCGCACTCTCTCGCGCTCGCGACCCCGAGCAGAGGAGAGACGTACACTGCCGTACCCTGAATGAAGTGGGGAGGTTAGGTTACGCCCCGACGCCGGTGGCCCGCCGCGCCGCGCCCCGCCCCGCCACGCCGCCATACCCTCGCGCACTGACACAAACTAGGCTGGAAGTTGGCCGTAATCACTGGGCCGTGGCCGTGCACAGCACAGTGCTGCGCGCTCCCAGGCCGGGCCCGGCTCGGGTTCGAGTACCGCGCGGCCTGAATATTTCATATAATTATTTTGGAAAGGTCGGCTCGGCCGGTCCACGACGGCTGCTGCTACGGCCGGTCCTTTCTGAATTATTCATCCCCGCTGTTTGTTTTTTATTCAATTTCTGTTATTCAGATGTTCGCAACAATCTGCATTATAGTCCGATGCATCAGTCACTGTTGCTCGACAACGTCTTCGAGTGCGCTCTGTGCACGCTGCTGCCGCGCTCTCTTTGTATCTCTTGCTCTCTTATTCGCTCTCTGCCCCCCCCCCCTTTTCTCTCTTTTCCTTCCTCCCTCTTCCTCT
>NW_026267131.1:2529144-2530952 GCF_000697945.3 Frankliniella occidentalis | reverse complement strand
CCCCCCCCCCCACCCGCACTGCGCTGTTTCAAATAACAGCCCGGGGCGCTGCTGGACACGGACACACTGTCTGAACACACCCGCGCGACCTGTCGTAAGTGAAATGTTTCGATCAGCGGGCGCATGTTGGCGGCCGCGAGTGTGTGAGTGCGAAGCGGTAATAATTAAAAGCCAATCAGAGCGCATTTCGGACGCGGCCGGCGGCCGCCCGCTGCCGTCACGGATACTAGTTTAGTCCAGCCCCGCCCCCTTTGGCCCGGTCAAACAAATCGAAATTCTTTAAACAAAAAAAACAAAAACAAAAAAAAACCCAAAAACAAACAGGGTCTCCTTTTAAAACAAGTTTTTGAGGTTTACTTTCTATCTGCTCCCTGTCACACATTTACATTCTGGCACACTTTTTGGCACAGATGACAAATCGATTAATTTTTTAAACATTTTTTGTGACCTTTTTCACAAAAGGCGATTAGCCTGTAAAAGTTTTCTCAGGGCGTCAGAATATCTATCTTTACAGCTTGACGCGTCGAGGTCGGCGGGCGCCGCCGCCACCACCTTCCTCGGCCTCCGCAACCCCGCAAAACTGGCCGCGCAAACTAATAAAAATTGACTTGTAATCCATCACGTGGTGCTCTGGCGCCGCAGCCGCCCCGCTTTGAAATGCATTGTTTCTGCCATCATTCCTACAACGCCGGCCGGGGCGCGGCGGGGCGGGGCGGCGGGGACATACTTCCATGCATATTAATTTGGTTCGGCACGGAGGGGCGTGGCTTGTGAAATACATCAGCGGCGTCGCGCCGGAGAAGGGCTGAATCATGCACGTGCAGGGCGCGCAGGTCGGCCTCCAAGTTAAAATAAAAAATAAGTTGTAATCGTGTCTCGTTTTTCCTTTTTTTTGGGGGGGGGGCTCCCCGCAGCTCGTCTCTGTACACCCGCGCGCTGGCCGCGCCGGTCTCTCCGACATATTGACTTTATATTTAATATTACGGAACTCTGTTCGCTGCTGTTTGCACATCCGTGTTGCGCACTCTGGGGCCCGGGAGTTCCCATGGAGTTTTTTTTCTCCCTTGGTGCGTGTTGCTTTTTTTTTTCATTTATCGTGGGAGCTTGGAAACTAGGGCGACGACCTGCGCCACATGGTTGTTCCGCACATGGTGGCTCCACATGGTGGCACCCGTGGCACCGCATGGTGGCTCCACAAGCTGGCACCCGTGGCACCACATGGTGGCTCCACATGGTAACTCCACATGGTGGTTCCACATGGTGGTTCCACATGGTGGTTCCACATGGTGGCTCCACAAAGAGCATTTTGCTTTTGAATTTTTAGCCTCTCACTTCAGGTGATCTAAGCACTAAATGCATTTCTCTTTTTCGTGGAACTCAGTCTAAAATAATGATCTTATAATGAGTTGAGAACTGGTCTGTCTATAGACAGCGATGCTGTCTACCAGTTCTCAGAAAGAGCAGTGCTGCAGCGTTGGAATTAGAATGCGAATTTATTGAGGTTCGGAGGGAGAAGTACTGAGAGGCGGGTGGCGGAGGGAGGGGGCGTTGGATTGGCTAGACAAGGGGTTGAAGGGGTCCTAGCCCCGCCCTGCGCCCGCCCTACGAGGAGTGGCTGCCTGCCTGCCAGGTGCGACACAGGAATTAGGGTGAAGGTGGAACGCCTGGCATGTGGATAAGGAGGTGGCAGGGAAGAATGCAAGGGCCACGCCTGCCAGCTCTGCCAAGGCAGCGGCGGCGGCGCCAGGCCCTTGTTGCACGACATGGCCAGAAACGCAGCGCAGCAACGCAGCAGTTGACCGCTGCTA
>NW_026267131.1:2520380-2523319 GCF_000697945.3 Frankliniella occidentalis | reverse complement strand
GGCCCGCGCGCTTCTCTCCAAACAGAGCGCGGGGGGGCTGATGCGCGACCCTTTAATGAAACAAGCGCACAACGCTGTAGAATTTCTTTCAATATGGAAATTTTTGGGAGGAGGATGTTGTAGACAGTTGAAAACTTGACGCCGCGTGGCGTGGGACATTGTGTGCGAGAGTAGGGATAAAGGTTAAATCTATCATCGGTTCTCGAACGACAGATATGGCGTACAGGAAAAGGATGATTGTTTTTGTTATTTGCCGCAGACCGCAGACACAACTCAAATACGCTGCTTTACGTAATTTACGCTCTTGATAGTGCTAGGTCTGTGGTGTAAGTAAACATGTGTAGTTGACTCTGCTATTAAAATGCGGCTATGCGTCAAGTTTATTTATACCCTACTCCTACTGTCGCACAACGATGTTGATGATTCATCAACGAAACCGTCCATTGAAGGATTGTGTGTGTAGTTTAAGCCCTTAGCGCGCATTGCTTTCAGTGCAACGGTAGCCCGTATATCTCGTTTTTTGAACAATCGGCAGCGCGACGCTCATAAAACGCGGAGAAGCGGAGAGGCGGCATCCGAGCGGGTAGGAGAGGAGTGAGGGAGAAACGCACTGCCTCGATGCCTTATACGTCTTCCATACGGCGGAAACCGAGTCTTTTTTGTTCCATTTTCTCCGCTGAATGGCCGCTGTGAGTCGCGCAAGCACTATTACTGTCTGAGCCTCGCTAGGAGATGAGACCCCCTCTTTGCCCCCTCGCTTACGCACCGCCACTCCTCTCCTTTCCCCTTCCCTCCTTTATCTTCTCCTCCCTTTATTTTGCTTATTTTTCTCCTCCTATTTTCCTTTTCACTTATAAAAAATGAAATAACTTGCTGAGAAAGTTTTATTTCCCACGGCCTCCCTTTGTGTCGAACCTCACCACTGCAGACTTTGAGGTAAACTCGTCTCCGCGGCGACGTTCCCGTTCAAACGGTTCAAACCTGGCTCAACTTGAAGTGCAGCCCCTGATGCTCCCGCGGGCTTATGAACACCCTGAGTGCGGTCTCTCCTCCCACCTGCCGGCCTACCAGTCCTACGAGTCCTAACACTGCAGCCAGAGCCGGATAGCGCTTCGTGTCTTAGCCAACTTTAGGTGAGCAAATTAAGGCTAACTTAGCCAATTTCACGGTCTGGAGGAATGTTCGCGCTCTCGGCCCTGCAGGCTATGCGTCGCAGGAGAGGTCGCGCGCGGGTGGGAGATGGAGAGAGAGAGAGAGAGAGAGAGAGAGAGAGAGAGAGAGAGAGAGGAGGGGGGTGTAGTGGGGCAGGGGTGACTCGATAGACCGCAATGTGCTTGATTCTCGATCCTTTCCGTCTTCCTTTTCCCTCCCACCCCCTGCTTCTTTGTCTCTTCACCTGCCACAGACACAAGAATACCAAAATAAAGGAAGGAGCCGCGGGTGCCAAAAAAAGAGGGACCCAAAAAATGATGTATAAATATAAATTTCCGATTATACTTATGGCTACATAATCGACTTTTTATCATCACCTTTCTCGCTCACCCTCCTCCTACTGCTTTTCGCAAACTTATTCTCCTTCCGAGCGTCCTTAAAGAAAAGCCATTCCATAAGAATATAAAAGGGTCGCGCCTGTCAAAAAGCCGAGGCTTAGTCCCTTTTGATGGGGTGATATCTCATTAGGTGTAGAACTCACCCACCCACCTCTCTCTCTCTCTCTCCCTCCTTCTCCTATCTCTCTCTCCCTCCTTCTCCTTCTCTCTCTCTCTCTCCCTCCCTCCCTCCCTCCCTCCCTCTCTGACTCGCCTCCTCAAAGCGGCTTTCCCCTTCCTTTTGCGACCACCACAAGGTTGAGCAGGGCTTGAGGAGGTCGCCCCCGGGCGCGCGCTGCATACCGGAGCGAGGGGGTGCTAATGCAGCCCTCTCTCTCTTCCTCACTCACACATACACGCAGTCTCGCTCTCCCTCGCCCCTCTTTTGCCTTTTCTCTCCCCTCTCTCCCTCTCTACTCTATCCTATCTCTCGCACTCTCTCGGACGTGCGCCGGGATATCCTCCGGGGGTAACCCATTCATATTGGCATGATTTCGTCGCGCACCCGCCAGGAAAGTGACACTGTCGTGGCGAAAAACGCACGATGTCGTGGGGAAAAAGGAGAGAGTGGGTAAGAGGGTGGGGAGAGAGAGTGAGAGAGGGGGGGGAGAGGGAGAGGGAGAGGGAGAAAGTGGGTGGGTGGGGTAGATGTGGGAAGGGTGGGGCAGGCAGGGGATATGGGGAAGAGGGCGTCATTTATCAAAAAAATCAGCTGGCAGCCCCGCGCGGTGTATGTAAAAAAGGGGGAAGAGGGGTTGGTGCGATCAAATTAGCATAAAACACCATGTTCGTCTGCTTCGTAATATATATTTGCGAGCAATGCTTGGTGTGCACGCGTCGCGTTCGACCGCCGGGCCCGTCCGTCCGCCTGTCCGTGTGTCTGTGCTTCTGTGCTTCCGAATCGCTCTGTGTGTGCCTTTCAGTCGGCGCGGCTTAGCGTCGGGCTCGGCGAGCGGAGCGGTAATGCGTGGGGACACACAAAAAGGCCGCTTCGGAGACAGTTGTGCGTCTCTTTTCGAACGCGCGCGCGTCATGCTCTGCAGCGTGGGGGAGTGCTGCTGCTGCTGCTGCTGCCTCCCGACTGTCTCTCTCCCTGCCGTGTTTCACTTTACGTCCCTGGCGCAGCAGCTTCTTGGTGGCGTTTTAGTGTCTCTGCGTTTGTGTGAAATCTCTTTAGAGTCTCATCGTCTGCCTTGGACCTGAGAGGAGGAGGTGTATCGTCTCCGTATCCCCTTGTATTTTGAGTTGATCTCGCTGTCGGAAGTGTGTCCCTGCCACATTACGAAAAGGCCACGCCATCGAGCGCGCAAGATGCGAGGTGGTATGTTTTGGGTCAGCAGAGAGGTGGTG
>NW_026267131.1:2511204-2520257 GCF_000697945.3 Frankliniella occidentalis | reverse complement strand
GCGCTGGGGGCCGGGGGCGGGGCCGGGCTAGCAGCGGCTGCACAAGAGCGGCCTACAACACAAACCTGGAGCGTTGGGAGCATTTTGGGCCCATTTCCGAGACACTGTCTCATAAGAGTCCCACAATTTCCCATTAGCTGATTTTATTTCCTTGTCAGGAGGTCGCCCACTGCGCAGTGCCTTGCAGTGGCCATTAAATTAAACCACAATTTGGAGAAAGCGTCCCCCTGCCTGCCTAGTTTTATTTTCAGTGACTTGGTGCGTCTTGTGATCCCTGGTCTGCGCGGACTGCGCGGGCCCCCCCGGCCGGCTGCCCGTAGTGCCAGCACGCATTAAGTTGGACTATAGTCACCTCAAAGGCGGGGGGTGGGCGCTGCGGGGGCGGGGCGGGCCGCGCGGGTGAGCCGGGCTCGGACCCGACCCAACCCTCTTACCGAACCTCCGTCGACGCCGGCGAGCGGTCGCTTGAGGACCCGAGGGCCCTGCCCGCCCTGCCAGCCCCGCCAGCCCTGCTTGCATGGAGGGTAATCCTGTTTGGGCGGACCATGTCCTTTGCTATCCGTGCGCTGGCCCATCACCATCATCACCAACTAAAAGTGATTTCACCATGGCCCACCAGTCTCGAGCTCGTTAGGGCCAGCTGGGCTGGGCCGGGGCTTGCGCGCCCTTCACTGTGGTTCTTCCCTTCAGCTTTCTGCCCCCCCCCCTCCCCCGCCTCCTCACTCACCGCACACCGCAACAGGCATCCAGCTGGCGACGACACGGTGAAGTGTTTTGCACCGAGTGGACGGGTGGCGCCAGGTGTGGGTAGCAGGGGCTCGGGGGGCCTGCCCAGCGGGGCCTAGGGGGCCTCTAAAGGTGGAGCAGCGGAAACCTCCCTATCCCATACCCACACCACGCCCCGCCCTCTTTCTTCAAGTTGCTCCCCCCCCCCTCTCTCTCTCACCCCCTTTTCCTTTCCTGCTCCCCCGCAACATCCTCGAACTCTCGCCCGCCTCCCCGTAGCGTGACTGAATGGGTAAAGAAAAGCGGCGGGACCAGAAAGATTTCTGGTCGACGCATCGCGCCTTTGCTGCGTCACTGCGGGGAGGAGGAGGTTGGCAGGGGGCCCGGCAGGCTCGGCAGCGGCGGCGGTGTAACTAAGGCCGAATGGTTGGCGGCCCTGCAGAGGGACTGGTTTCAGGCCGTTGGCGGTGGCGGCAGCGGCTGTTGTGTATTAGGGCGGGCGGCATCGTAATGTAACTAAGGCTGAGTGTGTCGAGGTTGGTAGTGGTGCGGCGGGGGCCCGAGGGTCGGGCGTGCCGGGGGTTGGTAGCGCTGCTACTCGCCCCTTCTCGGCCCGACAACGCCAGCCCGGTCAGGCCTAGTGTTGTCACTGCGAGAGAACTCCCAAATCCAATTCTGTCCTGCTGACAGCGGGCGCGCGGAGACTGTGTGTGTGTGTGTGTGTGCCGGGCGGGGGTGGCGGTCGGGGATTCTGTGGTGGTCCGTGTGGTTCAGGTGAGGAGCCGTATATTCGTACTCAGCGAAAAGGGCCCAGTGTTTGAACCCACGACAGAGATTGAGGCCCCGTCATAATGTATTCCGAGGCGTCTGACCCTTGTTCAACTCGGGCCGCCGCTGGACAAGGGTCCCTGCCGCCCGGGCCCTGCCCGCCCGGCCCCGGCAGGGCCTCGGCTCAGTGGCCTGGCCTCGACTCGCCCGCCCGGCCTCCACTCGTTGGCCTCGGCCCGCCCGGGGCTGCCTGGGCGAGGCCTCGCGGCCTCGGCGCGCCGGACATGGGGAGCAGCCGGCGGCTCTGAATTATGTAGCGGGATTCATCAGACATCGCGGCAGTTAGCGGAAGAGGAAGAGTTTAGCGCTGCTGACCGCTGCTGACGGGGAGGTTCTGACGCAACATGTCTGCAGTCAATGCACGGAACCTTCTTGTGTTCTTGTGTGGTGTTTCGGCTTGCTCTTCTTCTCGACGTGTTCTTCTTTATTTCGACTGCTTAAGCTTGGGTGGTTCGCGCCATGGTTTGTGCCTAGGTCCGTGACGAGGCCGGGCAGGTACGTTTCTCGGTGTGTCTGCGCCGTGGCGAGGTCCGTGCGCGCGCCGGACGACGCACCCAGCTCAGCTCTTCGCCCAATGCACGCAGACTGACCGCGCAAGACAAATATTTTGCCTGCGTGCCTCTGCGTGGCGCTCATCCATAAACATGCAGATATTCCTCCTCATGTCCACCACTGTGTACTGTACTGCCGTACGTGCGGTGCGGCACTAGCCACATCTTAACTTTATTTTTTGGCATTTTATACCTTAAACTTGTAAGCTGCGGCTAGTTGTTTCAAAACGTTTTGTCCGGTTGCGAGTTGCGAGGAAAGTAACGCGCTGGAGCTGAAACCGACCGATGTTTTTAGTCTGAAACTTCGATAATATTCAGGCGACTTTGGCAGCGTGCATTTCCCTTGTGTCGTTTTGTGTGCGCATCGCATGTCTGAGCGTCAAACAACACTGACGCGAAGTAACGGTAGTGGTTGGGACGAGACGCAACGCATGGGATACACACTCTTTGCGTATGTGCGGGGGTATTTCACTCGCTGTAGTTCCCATTTTTTTTGTAACTTATCTGAGTGTTAGTTTAGTTATGACCCCTAAGTTTCGGTAGATGGGCAACATTTCCTAACTTCCTCTTTGTCAGGGTGGAGTGCTAGAGTATAGGTGTGTGGGTTATACAATTATCTAGGGTGCAAACATTGATGGCATGGCAATGTGTCATACTCGCGTCGCCCAATAATATAATATGTGCTGCTGAATATGGGTGCGTAACAATGCAGGTAATTGGAACAGCCGTCATAGAAAAGTAGGGGGGATGGGAATCTATTACACGTAAATAGAGTAATGGCGAGGTGTCAGGCCACTATTCCAGAGGCGGGAACCCAACCCCGGCATAACGCTTTAGCTCACCTTCATAGAGTTTTTCAGAGCAGTCGCGCCGCGCGGTCTGAGAGATGAAGATGACGCGATTCTTGGTGGGGCCTGTCCCCGGGGGACGCGAAGCGGCGTGCTCGGCCGTGCGCTTGTAGTGCGTCATCAAAAGCTCTGTCCGGCGTGGCCTCTCCGGGCCCCTCCCCTGGCCGGCAGCAGCGCGCAGCAACGACATGTGCGAAAAAGTTGGAGATGACTTTTTCTTTGGCGCGCTCGTCGCCGCCGCACATCCTACACACGACGACGAAAGCGACCCCCCCCCCTCCTTTCCCGCGGCCCCACCACCACGCGCTGCTGCCGCACCCTTCTGGGCCCGGCCCCGCCGCCGCGCCCGGCTGCAGCGTGTTGCGGTGGCTGCTGCACCCCCGCCACGCCCCGCTGCCATATCCAGCGTGTTGAGTTCCCACATTCGCTGTCGCTGCTGCACAGCGGGGAGCTGGCTGCATAGAACGCCTCCTGCCTGCCCCCCCTCCCCCCCCCGGGGGGTGTAGTGAGCGTGAAACTGGAGTGCCGCCCCCCCCCCCCTATAAGGGAGAGCAGGGGGACACTCTCTCCGAGCGGAATGCTCTGCAGTGTTTTCGTTTGGCCGCTGGGCCCCGGGAGCGGCAGCAGGCGTAGAGAAAGAGAGAGAGGGACACACGCTTTGCGATGGATCTCCGAACGAGGAGGTCTGTGCGGCCCTAACTTACTACTGGCCCTGCTCCGGGCGCGCCCCACTCCACACGACCGCACGTCCGGCGGCCGCTCAGCGCTACGTCACTCGCGCGCCACTCGAGCTGACCGCGACGCTCTGTCGCTGTAGTGCCCCGGGGGTGGGCCGGGGGGCGGGCCGGGTTCGGGGGGTGCTGCCGCCCCCGTGCACGTGCCCAAGTGGACAGTCTGGCGGCGCCGCCAAACTTGCAGCTTGACGTCATTATTTCGACCCGGAGCACCCAATAAGGGGCTGCACGCATACTTGTCCCCCACCCCACCAGCACTACCACCCCCAAAGAGTGTAGTTCTGTTCTGTGCCAATTTGCCGGGCCCAAAGTGTGTCCGCAGCACGGATAATTTCGCGCAAGGGCACTAGAGCTCTAGGGCGCATTTTTATTTTTATTACCGTCAGGATTATTTCCTGATGGGGAAATGAAAAGTTCTTTGAATTGTTACAGGTCCTGTTTGGAAGAACGGGGTTAAGATGATGCTGGCGGGAAAGCATTTAAATTAAATCCAGTCCCTCTTCCCTCTTCTCTTCTTGCTCTCTGGATAGCCTGGAGGCAATTAAGGCCCCTTCGCGCGTCCTCCTGTTGCGGGGCCGGCCGTTCGGCTGCCATTATGACTCGACTGCTGGCTGCCATTGTGGGGGATTGTTGAGAAGAAAGTTTACTCTGTATGGCGAGTGTGTGTGTGCGAGAGAGAGAGAGAAAGAGAGAGAGGGAGAGGTATTGAAGCGAGAGGAGATTGGCGGGTGGCTGGGGCCTTTGTTGACGCGTGCATCGTACGCTCTTTAGCCCCCTTTTATATTTCCATCTTGCGAGACGAAGAGCAACAGCAGCGTGCAGCCAAAGGCAGCCTTTCTTTTTTTCCTCTCCCGCGTTGACTGCTGCATATTGCTTCCGCCGCCACGCCCAGGGCCCGTTGAGTGCCTTTGGGGCCTCAGACAGAGGCACACATGCATCGTTGTGGATGATTTTGCTGAGCCATTGGTGTGGGCCCCCCTTGCACTGTTGTACAAAATTATGTTGTACGTTAACTTGAGCTTTTTTCTCGGACTGGTGTTGTTGACATAGTCCTTTAACAACGGCAGCATTTGCAAGAACAAATATAGTAGCGTCATCCTCGTTCAGTTACAGGTTTTGTTATTGAGTGGCATCTAAACTTGGTTGTTTTCAACAATTTTGTCACTATTGTTAAACAAACGCTGTTATTGTTGTCAACACCTTCAAATAAAAAAGAATGTTGTTTTTCACAGTGTAGCTTCTGCAGCCAACTGAGAAGACACGGAACGGGTAAGGGTTGACGGACGGACGGACGGTCGGGCGGACTTGTGGTTACGTGCTGGAATGGCGCCAGCCGGCCGCGGCCTTAGCCCGGGTGCCGTCATGAGTCAGATCATATTGGTTTAACTCGCACTGGATGGAGCCAGCGTCCCCTCCCTGCCGCCTCTTCTCTCCCGCCTCTATGCATGGCTCGGGCTTGGAAGGTGACGCTAAAGTCGTCGGTCAACGTCCCCACCGCCTCCTGCCCCCGTTCCATGACTGTAAGCCCTTGTAAACGTGATGTGTGTGGGCGGGAAGGTTCAAATACCCGCGCGCTCTTCTTGCCCCAGGCGGTGGGTACGCAAGGCCTTCATGGAGCAGAGAGAGAGAGATAGAGAGGGGGATAGAATGAGAGAACGAGGGAGATACAACAGAGCGAGGAAGATAGCGCGCTTCTGGGAAGGGAGGGGGTTTACTGTTATTGCACTGAAATTGGGGCGTCTGATACCCGTTGGCTGCGAGCAGACGAGCGTTAAGTTGCGCTCGGAGGAAAGAGCAAAAAAAGCAAGGAAGGTGAGCACAGAGCTGCAAACCTACGCGGTGGACAGATTATGAGAAATGCTTCGAATTTTCGCAAGGAAAAAAACCGAAAACGCCAGAATTTATTGGTGAGTGATAGGAAGCATCGACCGACCACATATGTGAGCCGGTCCGCTGGCACTGTTGTTGCCCCCTCTCCCGCCCTCTCTCTTCCCCCAATTCATCTCCCCCCCCCTCTCGCATTTTACCTCCACGCAGCCCGCTCCCCCGCCACCCAGACTCCTCCCCTCTCTCCCCGCTGTTCGCGCACCACTGCAGCAGGACTCTGCTCACTGGAGCCGAAAATCGCCATCCCCATACCGACCCGTTCGTGTAGGGCTGCGCTCTCCGGCTGGGGAATCATTTGTCGTGCCCACGCGGCATACCGCCGAGCAGCAAGGCACTCGTCGTGCCGCACGGTACAGGTAGAATGTTTTGTTTTTTTTATTTTCTTGACAAGTAAAGTTAGAAGTGCAGGCCGAGTATTTTGGAGGACAACACTAAAATTGGAGGGATCGTTTCGTCGTCGCCGTCGCTCCACCTTGAGAGACAAATGAGTAGAAGGTGAAACCTGGCTGTGCTTTGAACCTGCTACGTGTCACCATTATCCCTCTCCAACCCCGACCGCCTAGCTAACGAGACGCATGTAGTATTGAGAGAGGTCCCTGCGAGAGAGAGAGAGAGAGAGAGAGAGCGAGAGAGCGAGCTGACTTAACGGAGCACTACTCTGCGCCCCTCCCTCCCCTCTAGCAGTCGGCGGGGATCCCCACACCGCGACCCGAATCAAGACACCACAGCAGAGGATTTGGCTTGTCTCGAGTCTTCCTGTCCCTCCACCCGCCGAAGCTATACACGCCTCGACTCGACGGAGCGACGTGACGAAACCGACTTCTTCTGTAATTTCGACTTGCGCCAACTTCTGTTTACGACCTTACTTTTATTTACGCGGCGATGTTTTTTTCTGCCTTTGTGATAGAACTTTTCCTCCCCCCCCCACAAAAAAATCTTAGCCTTGAGAGGAGAAAAACCAAAACTGTAATTTGAAATACATAATTTTATCATTTTTGCAAATTTATGCTTAAATTATTACTCGAATACTCGGTATCGAAACCACTTTTTTTAAAATTTACAAGTTTACAAACAACAAACGCATCTCTCCGCATCTATCGAATAAAACGTGGACACTACAGATATTTTTTGGGTAAGCAATAAGACCGCGCGTTTAAAACTGCTTGCGCAGAGATCTTTCCCTTTTTTCGGTTTTACAGCTCTCCAAGGTTGTGTCTGTAAATGCTCTTTCAAAGACCTATGCATACGGCATAAGGGAAAGAACGTGAATGAGGCTGTGGTCCAAATGAGTGCGTGAAGGTAGAAAAAAAATTGTTGCTCCTCGTTCATCTCATCATTAACCCATTTTCCTTCGGCCCATTGCTCAACGCAGGCCAAACAACATTTCACTTCTAGTAGAGCGGAGGCGCGCGACGTTCGGATTACCGCAGTAATTTAATGCGCAGCCTAATAAAGAAATTGCGGCCTCCAGAGAGAAGTAAAGGAATAATATAAAAAGGGACGTAAATAGACAAAAAGGACGCACGAGTGGGACAGATGGGAAGAGGAAATTGAGAGAGATTGCTGGCTAAGGACACACGCACGGGCGAGAGAGCAAGAGAGAGAGAGAGAGAGAGAGCTGGGATTGAGCCAGTGAATGAGCGCGGTGGCCGCTGCTGCGAGAGAAACATCATCAGACAGTAACCGTATTTCCTACTAAAGTTTTCACGTCCGCTAAGAATGTGCTCTCAGTAGCCCTTCGCCTCTTCTCCTTCCCTCCTCCTCTCCTCCCAAAGCTTCTTCCTTTTCGCTCGTGGTGCACTGGCAGTGGGCGGCCAGGAAGCGGCAGGCGCTCCTCTTAGTGGGCGGAGATGCGCGCAAGTGTGTGGCGGGGGAAAGAAACGAAAAGGGGGACACTGGAAAGTAAATCGGTTTTAATGTTATATTTGTTTTGCTTTATGTTCCAGGTATGTATGACCTTTTCCACCTCATGACATGGAATGACGTCAGACTGTGTTGGTGATACCACGGTGAGCCAAAATACCAATCCACAAAGCATTATTGGAAACTGGCGGAAATATGCCAGCATTTATTCATTAGAACTGCGTATCACTGGAATAGTCCCCCAGTTAGTAGTTCCAAGAATTTTTTCCCAGCGCCAGCGATGTTGCTGGCAGCGCCTGCAGGGCTCGTCGCCTCGCCACCGTTCGGCCAGAGGCTGCTACCCGCTCTTGACCGTACCGTAGCTGTGTGAGCACCAATATGCTAGCGAGTCATTTCTGGAATAACGTTTTTGATTGCTCTTCCTCCGCTCGATCTTCTTGATGTACGTGCTCTTGTATTCGCCCCATCCCCCCTCTCCCCCTTTTGTTTGAGTCAACATAGCCCGCCAGGGGACTGCAAATTCGTGCAAAAAGCGACGACGCAAGAGTGCACTTGAATTCAACGCTCGCTTGAAAATTGACATGGCAGCATTGAACTCCGACCCGTCCAATGGGTACCCCCCCCCCCCTCTCAATGACTGTCGGGTTCAATCACCATTCCAACCCCGTGTTTAGTTCCTCATAGGCTTGCGCGGGGTACTTTCGAACCGTCTCTAGAGAAATGGCGAGGTAGCGAGTCTCAGCAGGTTCGCGCTCACGATCAGTTCGGAGCCGGCAGGCCAGGGCGAGGTGTCTTGAGAGCCAACTCTTTCGCTCCCGCGCCAACATTTACATAATGCCAACCCCATATAGTGGTGCCGCACTTGTGTAAGCACTGAAATACGAGGAGCTAGACACTTCTTTTTAACAACGCGCCCTTCTCTCTCGCCAGTCCCTTTCGCTCGCCCCGCGCGCCGTACAACGCTGTACTGCTTACGCACTTTGCCACCTCGGCGCCACTCCGTGCGTTAGCCCGCTCCACACCTCGACTATCCCGGCTTCAATTACACCCACGCAACCCCAGCCACGTGTTATTACGGCTGCCTACCTGGCGGGGGCCGCCCCCATCCCCTTCACCACCCCCCGCCTCCTGCACCACCCCCTTGCGCCCCAACCACCCCCTCTCCGACCGGAATTAAGTACGCAGCCCGGAGTGCATTGCGCGGCCCACCGCTGCTGGAGGTGCACAGCACCAGCCTACTAGCGCGCTACACTGCAAAAAAAGCTATTCCAAACATCCTCTTTTTTTTCTTTGTTCGAAAATAAAAATGCTCTCGCTCTCATCTTTTTGAGGGTAATAATAATATAACTTCCAACAGTGCGAAAAGTGTCAGAGACAAACGAATGTCGCACGCCGCGCGATAAAATTTCCATGGTCATACGAGAGTAGTCGCCATTAATGGTCGCGATAAGGGCCTAACTAACTAACCGGTTTGTCATTAGCCCCGCCCGGCCCTCCCCCCCGCGGGCGCACGGGGCGGGGACCACGGCTCGGGGAAATAATCATGCGGTGAATGTCGCGCGTGGCGTGGCGTGGCGAGAGAGAGGGAGAGAGAGAGAGAGAGAGAGAGAGAGAGA
>NW_026267131.1:2500891-2511084 GCF_000697945.3 Frankliniella occidentalis | reverse complement strand
ACTGTGGCGTGTGTGCGTGCGCACAGTAGTGCAAAAAGAATAATATGAATTAAAAATGGCCAGAAAAATCGAAAAAAAAAAGCTACGACGAAATGTCAAAAACGTAGTTGGATGGGTTCACTCGCCAGTCGCCGAAAGTAATTCGGAAGCAGCACAAAAAAAATATGTTTTGCACTTTTGTCGGGGGCGTTTTGCTGTGTATAAACTGTTTGGGTGCGGCGCGCCGCAGTGCGACGCCGGGCGGGCGCCACCGAATAGTAAAGATGCTGCCGCTCGGCTACACTGCGAGAAAAAAGGGCGCAGCGCGACTGTTCGGCGTAAAGCTGCGCTGGGATAACGGGTCGTATATTCGTTTCCTACTCGTACGACCGGCGGCCGGGCGGCGCGGCGGGCGGCGCGCGCTGGAGGTGGGCAGGGGATGTATAGATTGGCGTGGGAGGCGCCGGGGGAGGGGGCGGAGGAGGGGGCACTTACGCCCCACGTCATGTGAAGAACGAAGACCTCGCCCCGGCCTGACATGAAATACAGCAGCGCCCTCGTCTGCCCCCCCCCCCCCACCGCCCCTTTCTCTGTCTCTCTCGCGCTCCCTCTCTTCTCTGTGTCTCTCTCTTTCACCTCCCGCTCGCACTCGCCATTTCCTCTTTCCCTTCCGTATCTACTTCTTTCCTGCTCCACGCCGATTTGTGTGGGAGAGCGGGAAAGAGAGAGAGAGAGCAGAGCGTTATCCATTGGTCACTCGTGGCCGCGAGGTAATCTCTCCGGCCCAATCAGAACGCCCACACAGTGATTCGGAAGATATTCGCCCGCGTTTACTCCTTTCCCTCTCGCATTATTTTCCCTCGGCCTCGGCCGCCACTGGGCTCTCGGTTCTGGCCCTGCAGATCTCTCCTCCCAGATCCTCCCCGCGGCACCTCAAAGGGCCTGCCTGCCAGGCCGTGTTGATTCTCCTGGCCCGGCCCGTCTTGTGTAGAGACTCGCTAATAACCGGCTGACAATGAAAGTCGGTCGCTGAGGTCAACCGAACCGTGGTCGTCCTACTCGCGAAAAAACAAACATGAAATGCTCTTTAGTAAATCCTGGGAGCTGTCTGCCGAGGGGTCCACATCAGTCCCAACACTCATAAATTTCCTGTCCTGCAAAATATTATTCAAAAGTTAAACATTGGTACATATAAGTGAATATGACGTGAAGATAAAGTGAATGAACGATGAAAAGCTTTTATGGAAACAACGTTGTGAAGACCCTGTTGAGTGTTGATTGCTAGTTTTTTGCTTGAACCGTGAATATTACAAGTTGTTGACCGTAAGAGTGCTCTTCTTCGGGAAATCACGAATACATGTAATTTCTGTGAAAGGGGTACTGCTAGGTAAGCAGGTAAGCATCATATTTCACAAAATGCGTAGAGAACATGAAGGTGAATCTAGCTTTCTAGTAGAGATCGGTGGGACGCCCTCCTTTTCAGCTATCTGTGTGTGAGGCTACCCACCCAGGGGCCCAACAGGTGCACCCCCCCCCCACCTAGTTTGGGCTTGGCTAGTTAATGCGGTGCCCAGTGTGCAAACTCGTTAGGGCTAACCGCCCCCTCTACTTTAACTTATTTACCCTGTGTTCAATGAGTCATGCCGTTGGGATTTGGCCTCGCGTCAAGTTAGTTTGTGTCACACATAACGCTTTGATGTCGGGCGCTGGCTTAGCGTTTGATCAGCGTGTGCGTGCGTGCACGTGAGCCAGCCCGGTCACCCTGCGGCCTCCGCTCGAGTGTGGTCCTAATTGCACCCCCCCCCCCTTGTGCGCCCGCGCAACAACAACTTTCCATTTTAACGTGATATAGCCAAAGTTTTGGACCGGCCTTATCAAATGTTGATGTGCGGCCCGGCGGCGGGCCCCGTCCATGACCAAAGTTTAACCGTACCGACCTGGGCCGGGCGCGGCGGCGGTCCGCCCGGATTGGGTGCCAAGTACACAGCGAGCACGGCGAGGACGCTTGGTGCAGAGCTCATTAAGCAGCCGCCTTCGGATTGCGCCTTCGGGTCGCGCGCTCTAACTTCCGCAAAGGCAGCTGTTGTCGTTCTTCCTGTGTGAAACGAACGCAGAAAGAAGCGATTGTGGGCGTGCGAACGTGTGGTTCTGTTTTTCAATCAGGATTAAGCGTACGTCATTCCAAAGTTAATATGAAACTTGCCTGGTTTGCTAATCTTAGAGTGTGCGAGTTTGCCAGTTTAAACTGCAGAACTAAAAGCTCGCCAGTTTGAACTGCAGAACTAAAAGTCCGCCTGTTAACTGCAGAACAAAAGAGTTCTCTGAAGAACTAAAAAGTTCTGCAGTTAACTTGCGAGGTTTTAGTTCTGCAGTTTAAACTGGCAAACTACTACACACTAAGATTAGCAGAGTCTTCTTAAAGTAAGTGTGGCCAGAAAATCCTGAGCGTGCGGCGTACTTGCTACTTGTGTTTTTTCCCCTATGTTTTGCTGTTGTTGTTGTTGTTGCAGAACAAGTAAGGGTAGCAAGTTTTACGGTCCAATCGCGGGTGATCGCTGAAAGGCTTAACAGCGCTTTTCTGATACGCTGCATGGACAGAGCCCCCCCCCCTCCCCTCTTTCCTTCGCCGTGCAAACATTGGCGGGCGAGCACATTGGACCAAGGCAGACTTAATGCTACTTACAAGCTCAGGCAAAGCGCTCCGCGGCCGGGCGGGCGGCAAGCCGAGAGGCAAGAAGGGGTTGGGGCATTAAAAAGGAATTAAATCGCCCGCGGACATCCTTCCCCTCAAATTAGTGGGACTGCCTGCTGCTCGTCGTCCAATTCGTTTATGTAAATTTATTTTAAGAAGTAAAAATACTCCGCCCTCCCTAGCCCTCTTCACCTCCCCATCCGCCCGTCATCGTTCACTCTCCCTTGCGCCCCTGCGGCTGCGATATCTCGAATCTTTGTGGCGCGTCAGTCGATTTTGTCAGCACTCACCAAGCCCAGTTCCCAAATAGAAGAGAACTTTTCTCGTCCACAGAATGTTTCAGCCTTGAGCCTTGTATACACTGGAAACTGCGTAATGACGCTTGTCACAAACGTGTTTTGTGAAATATTATCTAAGCGACCTTTGAACTTCATTTCCAAAGACACCATTATCGTATCGCCAGTAAATTTTTCGATCATATGAGCCTCCATGCGATATTGTTTGGAGCCTTAATACCCGCAACTCCGTGAAAGACGTTAACTTGCATTTTCTTAGAAAACAATGATGGGTTGGAACTATACATATACGTGCTTATTTCAGCTATCACCTTATACGGGAAATTATCCGACGGAGCCAACGAAAATTAAATTTGAGTGCTCGCGTAGATAATACCCTGGCATTGATCGTCACGTCATTATCTAGCGATAGAGGCAAGCATTATAACGCAGTTTACCCTCCTCAGGATATCCTTCTTCCGATCTATCATATTTTGCTTTGGTCAAGGGTCACTCTCACCTCAAAGTTAAAAAAGTTTTTCACCCGTGTGCAAAGTAAAACTGTCTTTTTGAGTCTGCGGGAACCTCTTTAAAGGTGCCACCCAGAAAAAGTACGTCTGACATTCGCCGTTATAAACCTGCTGAGCGTAGCCTCTCTGCTCGCTCATATAGCGCCTTGTAGGTAGGCAAAATCATTCCTAGAGTGCATTCGTGTACTGCGGGTTGGCCTACCCCGTGTCTCGCAGGCGCCGAGCTCCCGTAAGTGACTGCACAAATAAGAGGAAAACGGACTTAGGAGATCGTAAAGGTAGTGACTATGGTTAGGTCAGGTGCGAAGTTCTCGTCTCCACTACATCGACCAAATGTTTTGCGGAATCAAAGCCGTCCGATATAAGGTATTGCCGCAAATTAAAAGAAGACTTTGTCACAAATCTAATGCGTTAACGTGGCAGTCCTCCAGGAGGTTCATAGAATTCGGTGTTACACATGATAAGTATTTTTTTTCTGCTTACCCTTGCCTCCTTTCCTTCTCTTTTCTTTGCGTTCTACAAGAAAATGATACGCAGCATAAAGAAAGCGTGTGAGAGAGAGAGAGAGAGAGAGAGAGAGAGAGAGAGAGAGAGAGAGAGAGACACGCGGAAGGAGCGCAGCTAGGGCGGACGACTCGGCACGATAGCCCTACAAAAATTTGTGAAAGAGAGAAGAGACAGATAAAAGGTAAAAGCAAAAACAGAATCGCATCGCTCCTTTTGTGCTCCTCTTTTGTTGTCGTTGTCGGACCGCCAACCCCTGCCGCCATCCTCACCCTTTTCGTCTGTTTTCTCTCTCTCTGCTTCCCTCCTCTCCGTCTGTCTCCATTACTATTGACGAGACGCGTCGATGCCCATCGCATCCCCCCCCCCTCTCTCTCTCTCATTGCAGCAGTCTCGCTCGCGGCGTAATCAGGCTGAAGTTCACACATTATATCCGGCATTTGTCTTGAACGAGAGAAGGCGGTAGTTCGGTTAATATAAAAGTACCTTTCACGCCTTCGCGTATGTGTGTGTAGCAAAGTGAGTGTGCACGAAATGTGGGTGCCTTTTAAAAGTGGGCTCAGGTTGGCAATGTAAAATCACTTGTTGAAAAACAACTCACGTACTGATGACGGTGTTGTAGACAAACAACAATGTTGTTTGAGAACAACATTTTTGTTCCTAAACAGCAATGTTGTTTCTGAACAAATTTTGATGCTGCTAAACAACATTTGTTGTTTCTGAACAACTTTTTTAGTAAATGAACAATTCCTTTGTTATGCCTCAGAACAACTTTTTTTCCGTTCCGGATCAACATTTGTTGTCCAGTCCCTCAACAACTTTTGTTGTTTTACAACAACACGGAGTCAATGAAAAAATTACCAAAGATTTGCTGTGAATTCTAGATTTTATTTTATACAGTGTTGAACGCGCTTTCCTGTCATATCCCGCCGTGCAAGAGGGTTTCGCCCCCCGAAAAATTGATAGTTCCGTATCGTCAGCTCGACGAGCACAGCCAGGTTTCAGAAGGAAACAAAAGAAGGGAAAGCGGCCTGTTATATTGCTGGTGGATGTGAGGAGGGGGCGGGGTCGGGTGGAAGCATAGTGCGGGCGATAGCGGGCGCAAGGCGGGCGAAGGATGTCGACAGTTAAACGACCAATTAACTGGTCATTTGACCGTACGTCACCCTGACCGTCACCATCATCATTAGAACGCAGTGCAGTGCTGCCAACCCACTTGGTGCGACGCTATCGTGGCCGGCAGCGCTGCCAACTGTCGGGCTGGTCAAGCGGGCCGAGCGTGGAGGGGGCCGCCCGGTAGGCGGGCAGGCCCGCCGCGCGCGTGAGAGTGGCGGGCCAGCCTACCCGCCAGGCGGGCAGACAGGGGGAGAGAGAGAGAAAGAGAGAGAGAGAGAGGGAGAAAGAGAGCGAACGGCGGGGAGGGGAAGACCGGTAGCGTGCTGCTAGGTGTCGTGCCGGACACGCCGCGCCGACTCAGCTCAAACACGGTTCGTTATCATCCTTGTTTACCTGCCACACCTGGCGCGCCGGACTGCCCCTCGCTGCAGCGTGGCCGATGCGCTCCGTCGCGTGCCTGGTGTGCTCACGAGGATGCGGTTGTTCCCGTTTCTAAAGGTTATTTTAGGGGTTTAAATTTTTCAGAAAGAAACACTTGTTTTCGGCTTTTTCCCTCAATTTTGATGGAAAAGAGAATTTTGCACAATCCTGGTTTTGTCATTTTTATTCGTTTTTTTCCTCGACATTTACTTGTTTGTTTTCAATAAATCGGTAAAAAAAATAAATACAATTGTTGATGGGCGGACAGATTTGTGCCCATCACCATTTATGCGTCTTTTTGGTGGCCTAATTTTGTTGTGAGCAACTTTGATGAATCCCCTCGGCGAGCGAAGCTCAACCGCCGCTGCTCGACACCTTCCCCTTCCCCTGCTCCGCTTGGTCCTCGAGCCTCCCCTTCCACTCCGCCCCTTTGTGACTTCCGGCCGGTCTGCGATGACTGCGGCTGGAAGCGCACGAGTGTGCGGGGCAGAGATGGTGATCACGCGGAGCTTGTTTCTCGGCTTCCGGCGCCATCCCTCTCGTGGACGTGGGCGTGGGCTTGTCCGGCCGGCCGGCCGGCCGTCGTCGTCGAGCGGTCGGTGAAAGCGACGGCGGGGACATTTCACGGACGCGCCGACGAAAAGGAGCCGCCGCTGAAGGGGAAAAGGGAACGCGATGCCTCTTGAAAAAATATCAAAGTCTTAGCATCGCCACATCGCCACTGGCGGCCCCGGAAAGGCCCTGGCGGCGCCGTGGTGTGGGCTTTGGCCAGACCGAGGAGCCCCTGCGGGTAGAGTCCCCCCCCCCCCCCTCCACGCCCCCTCACGGCCGGGCGGGGCGGAGGAGCATGCGGAATTTTCTTTGTGCTGCGGAGTTAATATATAAGGCTCTTCAACAACTAGTGGGGGAGAAATTACATACGCTCGCGGAGGGGGCGCAATATGTAGTCGAGTTGTGAGTCGGTCACGGGCGGCTAGCGGGAGGCCCGCCCCGCCTCGCCCCGCCCCGCCGCGCTGCTCTTTGTGAATACGTAAACCGCTTTCCCTAAGACGTTAAAGGTCCAACTTAATAAGGAGGCGCTTCGAGGCTGCGCCGGGGCTTCCGCGCCGCGGTGCTGACCGAGAAAGTACACTGTGAGGAAACGGGAAAAAGGGAACCTCTGTGCTTCTCGAGTGCTGTATTTTTGAAGCGGTGAAGGGTTGCCACGCGTCAGAAAAGTCAGGAAAATCTCCAGCTTGGAATAATCGTGTTGAGAAACAAGTAGAAGTAGTCTGGTTGCCTGAGCACTGTGTTTGTTTCTTTTAAAAGCAGCAAAAACCTCCATTGTTTGGGCATTTTTTAGTCATGAAATTACACTTTGGAAAATACAAAATTTTGGATTTTTCATGGCAACCCTATGGACGGAAGAGCTGTGAAGGTGTTTTTTTATTCCAACGGATCCAATAGCTCAAATTTGTAGCTTAAACCCCTTCTAGTAATTGACACAGTTTTGAACACTTGCTTGTGCTTGACAGTGAACTTCAGATGTCAGCTTTCCTTTAATAAGTGATGGTGGATATTTGAGTTAATGCGATGTGATATTCGATGAAAGCCTCAGATCTCCCTTTTCCTCTTCCGACCCCGAGCGTTTTCGACGGTGCCATTACCCTAATTTAGAATGTAGTATTGACATACATTTTAGAGTGGGGGCGTCTGTGAGCCTCGCAATGTGTTTTGGTGACATAGAGGATTTGTTTGCCACGTGTTTGTGTATGGTAATTGAAACGCAACCTCCCTCTCCTCACCCTTTCTCTCCCACTCTCCTTCCCTCTGTAAATGTATTTCGGCCTGCGAGAGAAATAGAGAGAAGAATGGTGTGACATAGTGTCGCCATAGAGAGGCGAAAGGGGAAAGAGGCGAGGAGAGGGGAAGGGAGAGAGAGAGAAGGAGAGAGAGAGAGAGAGAGAGGGGCACGGGAGGGAGACAATCGCTGTCGTCTCATTGCAGCTTTATGGGACGAAAGACGGCGCCAAGCGCGCATTCATTATGAGAAAGAGAGAGACAGACAGAAAATGGGAGGAGCGGGGATAAGAAAAAGAGCGTTGCTGAATGCGTTGCAGGGAGTGAGAGAGAGCTACACCGGCGCTGGTGTCGCGCGGGTGGGGGTCCGGATCGTGTGCCATTGACTTAATTCAAAGAGGCAAAAGAGAAGGAATTAGAGCGGGATATGCGAGTGACAATAAGCGCAATTATGCGCCGTCGACAATTGGAGCAAACAGGAGGAGCGGGCCATTGCTATTAGTCATTGTATAGGACGGCCTCTTCCGCTGATATTGTTTGTGATTTCAGCAGCCCAAGGCCTTTTCCGACTTAATTGGGAAAGGAGGGCGAGCTAGTGGGAGAGAGGAGTGACTGGACAAAGAGTTACAGTGGGGAGCGGAGCGTAAATTCAAGTCGTAAAGCCCATGCTTGTACTTACGAAGACTATTGCACTCTAAAAATCGTTTGAAAAACGTCTCATTTCTTGTAAGTGCATTATTTGGCCCTAGACGAGGGACCATTGTTAACGTGTATAAACTACTGAAGTATTTGTTTTTCATAATCGTAAAATTGTACCTTTTACGAGTGTGTTTTGTCACACTCAACCGCAACTCGAGTACCCACCCGCCAAACCGTCGGGTTGATATAAACTCGACCGCGGCGAGGGCCTCGCGGGGCGGCCGCCCTCCAACGTGACGTTTGTGTTTACACCGTGCTTTGCGCCGCGCTCGCGTCCCTGTAGACATTCCTCCGTCCCGGCGAGCAATTGTGTGGTGGAGGAAGCTCCGCCAGCGGCCTGCGCCTCCGAAATGCAGCTCCTCTCGTGGAAGCCACCGCTCACCGCTCCGCCGCCATGCTGTGGGAACTGGGCTGCAGCGTGCACCTTGGTGGTCCTTGGAGCGTGCGTGTCCTCCCCCCTCCCTCTGTCCCACTTGTTTGTTTTTTTATTTTCTTCTCCTTGCCACCGCAGACGTTAACCTCGTATTTTTTTCTTCCGTCGATATGGTTTATAGTTGTATCTGACATTGCCGCCGGCGTCCTGAGTATATCTGAAGGGGATGACCCGAGGGATGACCTGTTGTGGCCCGGAATGCATGGTGCCGTATTGTGCCACAGGAATCCTGTTGCGTCTCTGTGGCTTTTTTTATTTTATTTCTTTCGGGTGGATGCGGCTTTTTTTCTCTTCGTGGCGTTCTCGGCGCGCTCCGTGCGAGAAAAAAAGGGGGGGGGGCGGGACGCATTTTCGTCAATTGGTGGTCCCCGTGTCCCTCCGCGCGGCACAGGCTTTTGACGCGGCAGGGCGAAATTTCCCTTCATTTGGCAACACTGCCACGTCGTCGTCCTTGCTGGCGTATAGCGTTACGAAGCGGGTGAGAGAGATAGAGAGAGAGAGAGAGGGAGAGAGAGCGAGGCCGGGGGGGGAGGGGGAGGGGAGGGGTTACAACAACGACCCGCAACAGCGCGCACGTGGTCGGAATATTGCTCGGGTGTGGAGCGCTGCAGGCGGGAGGGGGAGTGGGTGTTAAGGTAGCGGGCGGGCATTTTGAAGCGGCGCGGCAAGGTTGAGGCAGAAGGGTCAATGGTTTAAGGTTTAAGTCCCGAAGAAGAGAGAGAGAGAGGATGAGACTTGAGTCGTAGCGGTTCATAGACGCCAAGGTTCGAGGTCAGAGGGGCGATGGGGTTGAGCGAGCTACTTGGCTACATCTCCAAGGCGTTGGAGTGACTCTTGACCCTCACTTGTTTGTTTGGCCCCGGTGACACAGTGTGCTTTGGCGGTCAGGTGACTGGGACTATTCACAGCAGACTCCCTTTACTAACGGACTCCCGACAGTGAGGGATGAAGTGAGACAGGGATGCTTGGGAGAGAGTCGGAGAGAGGGAGAGAGAGAGCTGGGGAGAGGTTTGGGGGGGGGGGAGACTCTTGGAGATGGTGCAAGTTAGGGTGACAGGAGAGCCACGGCTCAATCCGTCATATTACCGGGACAGGCCCCGGAGTTGAGCGAAGGGTGGTGGGGCAACACGGTACCCCCTCTTCCTCCCCCTTTCCGTCTTCTCTCTCTCTCTCTCTCTCTCTCTCTCTCCCTCTCTCTCTCTCTCTCTCTCTCTCTCCCTCTCTCTCTCTTCTCCCCCCCCCCTTTTCCTTACCCCGACACCCGCCGCCTGGAAGTCAGCCAAGGAGCAAGTTGCGTTGGGAGCGGTCTCGGAAGGGGCGGAGGGTATTGAATACAGGGATGGACAGACCGAGAAGTCCAAGTCACAGGCTGGGTTTTAGTGTCAGGCCTATAGAAGAAGGAAGAAGAAAACGAAAAAAAAGTGTTTTTCTCTTCTTGGGGTTTGAACCCTTGGACTTTTCTCTTTTCTCTCTGTAGCTCGCACGATGTCTGGAAGCGCCAAACTCGAATCGATTCCCAATACTTATCGTTCATGAATAAGCGCGAGGCGGACCTTCAACTTCAAACAAGATACAGACTGAAGGTGGAGAGAGAGAGGGGGGGGGGGGGGGGGATAGAGAGGCGAAAGGGGAAAGAGGCGAGGAGAGGGGAAGGGAGAGAGAGAGAGGGAGAGAGAGAGAGAGAGAGAGGGAGAAAGAGAGCGAACGGCGGGGAGGGGAAGACCGGTAGCGTGCTGCTAGGTGTCGTGCCGGACACGCCGCGCCGA
>NW_026267131.1:2492386-2500841 GCF_000697945.3 Frankliniella occidentalis | reverse complement strand
GGGGATACAGATGGAAAGCAGACGGTAGAATGTGTCCCCTTTCTTTATTCCAAGCCCCACACATATAACATTCATATATATATAGACGTATATATTTGGGAGTAAACTTTGTCAATAGCCGGGCAACATGGAAGGTATCAGGCGCGCGGGCGTAGCGTGCCATCAGGAAGAACGGAGGAACTTTTAGCAATCAAGTTGGGCCGTGACATGCTATATGACTATACGAGCGGGGACATTAATGTCTCTAACTTAATTACGGCACGCTTCGAGTGCAGAGTAAACGGTCATGGCGGGGAGGGCTGTATCATCGGACGTGCTCGTAAGCTTGGTACACAGATACCTCCAGCGCTAACAAGGATGATGTAACTTGTTAGCGGTTCGTTTTAAGTAGAAAATGCTTTTTGTGTTTGAACACGTCGCAAGCATGGGAATTGTGCAACTAAACTATTGAAAACGTACAAGTGAACAGCTATCCTTTTTCTGTTTACTTTCAGAAAATTGTCCCACTGTTATAGGTGTAAGTAAGACCCAGTGTTGCACCAACACTAGGGCAGTTTAGTGCCATGACAACTTTTTGGCTGTACGGCACTGGAGCTTCCAGACTTACATACTAGTACACATATGCCATTTTTATAAACTTTTATTTAGTTTATTCATTGACATGCATAGGAGAGATCGTACCATTTCGGTTTGCCCTAGTTGGAGTGACATGTGAAATTATAGGTGTCCAAATAGTGCTACACACACACCTGCATGGACGGCAGTGTAGGTGATGCGAGCGCCTCTCGAGCGGCTTGCACCGCCCGCTGTACTCTCAGCCGGACTCCAACTCCATCATCGTAGATTAGCCCCATTACAACCCCCTGCCCTGAGTTCTTCCCCCAAGTTTCTATCCGCATCTACCCGCCTTTGGGCGCCTCTCAGTCCTCTCTCTCTGCCTTGTCCTGTGACCCTGATTCGCACTACCCGCCCTTCATTTTTCTTTTCTATTTTCTATTTCTATTGTCTATCTCTCTGCCTTTCTCCCTCCCGCCCTTTCTTTCCTCACCCACACTAACGCGCACTTTTCTCCTGTTTCGTGCTCCTTTATGCCCCTCCGCCGCCTCCCCCTTCCGCTCCGTACTTTTCATGCGAATAGCTCAGCACTGCCTTGCTATCTTTGAGCGTGTATTGCGGCGGTCCTGCGCGCCGTGCCGCCGCCACCGCCTTCTAGTTTATAGCCCAACTCACCTGCAATGTGTCTTGGGGGCAAAGCCCGCTCCGCTGATGACGACTGCAAGGGACTGGGTCCGTCTAATGGTGAAAATAAATCACCGCGCAAATCAACAAGAAGCAGCGGCGGCGGCTCGTGCGCCTGCGGCTCGGCTCTGCTCTGGTTCACCTTGGGGGCCGGCCACAAATCGCTTGTGCGGTCGTACGCTTGTTGGGTAAAGCTTTCCAGTTCAGCCACCAGCTGTAAGTTTGCCACCACACTGGAAATAAGCAAAGGTTGTTGCAAAGGTTGTCCCCACTTCGCGCTCTCTCGGGACGCCCATCCCATTCGTCTGTCTCTTTCACACTGACTTGTGACTTGTGCTCTGTTAAAAATGCTGTAAGAAAGTACAGTTTACGTACGGGCCATCCTGTATGTTTTATGTACGGGCCAAGACCGTAAAGATAAGGACCGTACTTCAGTGTCAAGTCAAGTGCCGTATTGACCAAAAAGACGGTTTGCGAAGTTACAGTACATCCTGTAAGGAGTGGACCGTAATCCAAAATTACAGTTGCGGACCTAACAGATTGACAGGGCGCACTGTAGACATTTCCTGTAGGTTTTTCTAACAGTGTGAGCCATTTAACACGCAGCCCTCTTTGGCACATCTGCCAAGGTACTTAAACACCAGTGTTTTTTCATTGAAGAAACAGGTTCATTACGCTTGCTTTTATCTGCCCTCATACATGACTTCGCTCACGCATGTGCTCGCTCGGTCATAGCCCGATCTGAGTGAACAAATGGTTGACTAACGAGTGCAGTATGCATTTCTGTCCCGATGGACCACCCTCACGCTGTCGATGGTGGCTGTCTGTCCCTCTTAGGGCTTCTGAAATCGATTAATTTTTTTCCTGCTTCCTTCTCCCTCTCCCCTTTTCCCCGACCCTCCGCTCTGTCCAGGAGTTACTTTCGCCTCTATGAACTGGTAGTAAAATGGTAGTAAAATGTTGTACACTTGATAAATTGTTATGAATGAGATAACGATTGCTTTACGGTCCCCGTCTCGCCCGGTAATGACCGCCTTATCTTGTGTCTCTTTAACAAGCGTTTTGGCGCCAGTTTTCAAACGTAGTCGTGACTTACGGGTTTCGGGGCGCCAGTTTCCAAACAGCAGTGGTGGTGGGGGAATCTCTGTGAAATCGCTTTGGAGCAGCGACTATAGCGTTGCGTGCGGTAGGAGGGACTCTCGGCGTATCAGCCAGGGATGGGTGTGGTATTATCACATGCTGCTTCCACCCCCACCCCCTCTCCTTGCCCTTTTCTCCTGGTTCCGCCTCTATCCAGCATACAACAACGCCTGTCAAATGTCCGATCGCCGGATATTAAGGCAAGGCCAGAAACCATAAACACGACTTTTTTTGCTCCTCCCCTCTGCTCTCAAAGGCGAGCGGGTGAGGGTGGTGGAGAGGAAACGAGGGAGAAGGGGGGCTTCTGGACTGGGCCCCTGTGCGGTGATATCATAATAAATTTCCTACTGGGCAGCAGGCCTCCCCTATGCAGGACTGTGCCAAAAAAACCTGCGAAAATACTGTCGTAAAGCCTGGTATATGCAATGCACAGTGTATATGCCGCGCCCGCCCCACGGGAGAGTGTATCCGCCCTGAACCCTCCATACATTTCAAATTAGCCAAACTTTTAATTGAGTGCGTGTTTTTTTTTCGCCTGTTTCAGGTAAGGGTGCCGCCGCCAGGGACACACGCACGCGGTTGTTTGCGGAGCGGACCGAGTTGCAGCGAATATAAAGTATTCATTTGGTTTGTCTTTTTGCCGTGTTATTAACCGTAATCTCGCGCCGTGAGTGTGTTTGCCGCCAGCGCCCTTCCTCACGGCGCGAGTCAATACCTAGATGGATGGGTGGATGAGGTGCGGCAGGAGGCGGCGACAGCGAGTCGAACTTAAACACGGTTATGGAGATGGCGGCTCACGGCCATCAAGCCACTGAATCTAAATTGTCACCAATTTGGACAAGTTTTGACGAGTCTCCGTTTTGATAATTGTGTTTCCCCGGAGTAGGTGGAAGGGGTAGTGCTGGGGGGCCTAATCACCAGTCCCCCGTCGCTTTTCTTTAGCGTACATCGTTTTGGCCTTATTCCCGTTTCCCGCGCACGGGAGTCGCATCTGCTCGCGTGCCTCCCCGTGGTTACCCCTCTGCAGAGTCGTTTAAGGAATGTCATCAGTCGTCTGCCGGGCTAATTTCTTACAACGAACGATCGTATGAAATGGCTTGGAAAGCTAGAAAGGGGCTTTGCTAATTGCATGACATAGATCAGATCTCACTTTTTTTTTGCCAAATCATCTTCGAAACATTTTGGTATAAAAAGAACTTCTCCTTACGTCGTTGTGTCACACACTTTAGCTCCCACCGCAGAGTACGGGTCTATGACGTTGTGGTGAAGGCCTGTCGTGGGCCGCGTTCCCCGGCTAGCGGTGGCGGTAGCGGCAGCGGTGGCGGTGGGGGGTGGCAGTAGCGGTGGGCTAATTGCAAGGCTAGGTTGGCGGTCTAGTCAGGTTGGCTGCACTGGTCAGATATGGTGGTCGCTACCGCCCTGCCGCCGCTTCCTCGGTTGGCTGCACTGAGGGGACAAAGCCCTGCGGCTGCGTGTGCGTCGTGCTGAGCTGGGCGCGCCCCCGCCTCGGACGTGGCCCTGGGAGGGTGGGTGTACATAAGATGTTGTGCCGCCATTGTGTCCCCCGCACATCACTGTACGGCCTACAATGCCACGAATATCGAGGCGCCAAGTGTTTTCTCTTTCAAGTTTCGCGTTGCAGTGGAGTGTAACTAAAAAAAATACCAAAATAACAATTTTTTAACAAAACCAGTTGCTTAAGCAGAGCAAAGTACAGGAACTTTGTGTTCTTTTTTGGAAATAATTATAAACAAAATCTCTTAACAAGTTAATTTACTGTTTGTAGTAAGGCGGATAGTGGACGAAGGGAAGCTTTTAATTGAATGACCCCTGGTGGATTATCAGGGTGGGGCGGAGAGGCGTGCGAGCGTCGTTTGTTTAGCGCGGGCGCCATGGCCTTGTCAGACGTTTTAACAACTCGGCACGTTCTGCTCTTTTGTGGGGACGTCGGCCGAGGCCGCCCGTGCTCGAGGATCACGTCGGCGGACAAGGCCGGGCGGGGCGTCGGTGGATCTTGCGCACCGTCCCCTGCCTTCCCCTTTGGTCCCCGACCTCCTCGCCCTCCCCCACCCCCGCCGCGGCCGGGCTCTACCGAGCTCGCACGCGAGCCGTGCCGCACCGCCCGGTTCGCTTCGTACACCCCCACGCAGCACTTGTCCTCCTGCTGCCCTACCCATTTCAATCGGTCCCTCTAATCCACTGCCGCGAGCCTGCTGCGCTCATGTGCCACTTTGTCCTCCTTCGTCCGCCATGGCCACTCCCCGCAGCGACCAACGAGATATGTGAACCGCGGTGGAATCCGTTGATGACATTTCCGGCACCGCTGTTTGTAAGATTGTGACTGTGCGACGTGCTTCAAAGATTCAATTGGCAATGTGACGACCAGTCACGAGTGAGACTGCCCTCACACTAAATGTATTTGTTTGCATGTTTTTGTGCAAATGTTTGCACTAAGATAAACCTACGTTTCGTATTGCACAAAATGTGTACGACAAAGTGCATGATTTCCTACGAATGAATGTGCAAAAGTGTTCAAATCAACGCAGAAATGTGTGTAAAAAATTTGATTGCTTCAGTTCGTACAGATAAAAGATTCAAAATCCAAATAGTGTGCTACTGTTCAGAGTAAAGCGGCCGTGAACAGGCTTGCTGCTCTGCAGCCCTGCTGCAGCCTCGCGTGCTCGCCCCGCTCTGGCGGGCGCGCTGTCCGGGTGTCGGTCTGGCGCTGCGGTTGGCGATTGAAAAATGATGCAGGTTACTTGACAGTGTGCAACAGAATTAGCTCGTAATTGTGGAGCAGTGTGGCGGTGTAGTAATTGAGCTCTTATTAAAGTAATTCGGTTTGCAGTGTCGCTGCTGCCGGTGGTCACGACCAAGAAAAAAGATTCGCTCTACTAGCTAATATATTTTCTCTGGCATTTTTACAGGTAACCCAACAAGTTTTTGGAATAACTAATTTGAACTATGAGAACAGCTTACGTTCCATATTATCTTTTAGAGTCAATATTTGGCTGCTCCAGTCAATAATCGGTTAGAATAGATCATACAGTCATTCGAGAAACTTATCAGGTTACCTGTCCAGAACATACTGGCGAATATATTGACATGCCGAAACCGAATCAAGGTATGGCCCTTAAACACTGCAATATGCGTAATCACGCAGATTTTCTGGAATATTTTCCATTTCAATTTTAAGGTTTTTTTTTTTTACTCTAATAATAAGTTCGAATTCTTTGAAATGGATGGAGAGCACAATGACTGGTATTTGAACCCTGGGCCGGCCGACCTCTGCCTTGCGGGGTGCTGCACGGTGGGGTGGGGTGTGGAAACCTCTCTGGTGTGATTGAAAAAGAAATGCAATCGAGGAGAGCGAGCCCATCGCATCCCTTATTCCCCTACCTGCGTTGGGTCGGTAGGCCTGGCCAGGGCGGCGCCGGGGCGGGTCAGACCCGCGGGACTGCTGCGGCTACGCGGCCGCCCACCGGCTCTGTAGGCCTTTGTGCGGCAGCTGCTCCGCAACCAAAGAAATATAATAATGGAATTGTGCGGGGAAAAAAGAACTAATATTACTTTGGGGATATGGCTAACAAGATTGCGATACTTTAGAGAGTGACGTGTTGTTATTATGTGTTATGTTATTATGCGAAGTCAATCATATAAGTTTTCAGTTGAGTTAAGAAAACCAAGCAGTTCTATTCTATCCTATCAGTGTGCTTTCGTTTACGGGTCGTATACGAGGTGAAGGGTACCCCTCTGGGCTGAGTCTCGAGAATCATTTGAGACATGCAGTGCGAAGAGCGACAGGACAGGGGGTTGTGAGTGGGTTGAGGGGAGGTGGAAGGTGAAGGAAGGTACAAGGAAGACTGGGCGTCTCCAGGCAAAGCTTGGCATGATGGATGGCATGCTGGCGCTGCCAAGGCCAGCAGGCCGACTTGTTCCTCCCCTCTCTCCCGCCCGTCCTGTCCTCCCTCGCTCCTTACCCCCCCCCCCTCCTCCTCCCACCCCTACCCCACGCCTCCGCCCCTCTCGCCCGATGAGACTGGGACGGTGTGCAGGGGAAACATATAGACTATTCTGCCATTCCCACATGTCATGCATCCCAAGCCGCCGCCGTGTCAGCCACCAGGACGTCTGCTTGGCGCCTGGCAGACTGGAGATGCACCCGGTCAGACTCAAGAAGGGCGTCAGAGAGTAAGCGCTTTCGCGTGTGGCTTGTGCGTTCGCGCTAAATGTATTTGAATGTTTTGTGCAAACACTCGTGCTAAAGCTAAACATAGGTTATGTTTTGTACAAATTTGTGCGCAAAAGTGCACGAATCCGTACAAATGAATGCACAAAAGTGTTCAAAAAAGCGTGTGCAGAAAACTTGATTGCTTTAATTCGTACAAATACACACAGAAAAATAAAATTCAGTTCTGTGCAAATCGGTTAAACTGCACAATTTTACACACGTGAAAAAAAAAAGCTGGGTGTATGCCAAATATTTAGCTGCAGAGTCAAGTGGCATAGCTACACGGTTAATAAACGGTGTGGTTTACTTGAAGGCTAAAAAATTAGCCCTGGTGCTAAAAAAATGAGCCAAGTCTATGCAGTTAATGTTTTTTAGCCCCGGTGCTAAAAACTTAGCAGAGCCCCGCATTATTTTTCTGCGTGTTAAGGGTACCAATTAGTTTGTGTGAAGTGTTACAGCCGGTTTCTTTTTGTGAAGGGGATATTACCATTTACCTATTACGGCTTACGGCCATGCACCCCAGCCCTTTTCCACTCTGCTAGCTTTAGCAGAATTGAAACACTTTTTAGTTGTGTAATACAGAGCCATTTGTGTGGGATCCCCTTGCCGCTCTGCTGCGCGCAGCCAACCAGCCCCAGCCCAGCCCCACCCTACCCTCCGCGCCCTCTCGCCCAACACGACCGGTGCAATAAGTCCCTTTTAATCTGATTACAAACTCGATTATCATATTTGCAATTGATTAGTCAAATGGATGTGCTCCTATCGGCTGTCACACTACCCGACACAAATTTTGTTAACGTTTCCTAAAAATTATAATTGCGTTTGTAAGAAGTTTGGCCTGATAATATTTTTCTAGTGCATACAGCAGATGTAGTCCTGCGGTCTGCCTGACGCGAATAAGTAAACATAACGAAGTTGCTCACTTTATTCAGCGAAAAAAGGAAGAAAAGGGAGCAAGCAACAAACTTGTTATTTCAATACTCTGCATACAAATTGGCTGCTTGCTGCGTCTATGGATATTCATGGTGCATATTGACGGAAGCCGGCAAGGAGGAGGCGGTTTCACATGTTCACTTCCCAGCGTTTAGCATACAAGTCTTGATTGTTTAAAATGTTTTTTCCTTGTTTTGCCATTTTCATTATCATCCGCGTAAAAGGCTGAGCCGTTCGGCTGAGAGACTGCTGTCCTCCTGCAGTATATAAATCAGAGGCATGTTTTATTCATGGGGCCCACACAGCAGTGCGACCGAGACAGACGGGCTGTCTGGTGGGAGCGAGAACGACATCAAAGGTGTGGCCCGACGACAGTCCCTCTGCTGGCCGGCTCCTTCTTCTCACACGGAGAGCAAGGTGTGGTCCGGAGCCCCACACTCGCAAAACACGCGTATCAAGCCAAATGCTAAGCCATGGCCGAGGTCACGTCTAGACGGTTTTCTGTGTAACGGGAAATGCCTGATGTACTTAAACAAACAACAAAAATAAGCATGCGTAGAGCGAGAGGTGTTCGGTGAACAGTTCTGTTCGCAACGCGCCACGCCCCGCCACGCCTGCCTGTTTGCCGACTACATTACGCGCATCACGAGCTAAGCCACAAACATTGCTTCCATTGATGGAGTGCCGGCCGTGTTTGCCGCGGTCAATATTGATTCGGATCGAGTAATATGATTGTTAACGGCAATGAGTAGCAACGTTTTGCGAGGCATTCGAGAATGCAATGCAGGAAATGCATTGAAAGAGTTTCTGTGGGAAAACCACCCGCAGGCCGCTGCATTAAATGGGCAATAAATCAGTCACAAGGAGTCAAGTAAAACTCTTGGGTGGACGTTCTATTTTTCCTCGAAATTC
>NW_026267131.1:2483929-2491716 GCF_000697945.3 Frankliniella occidentalis | reverse complement strand
CCCCCCCGTCCACTTGCCAACTCACTGTACACTTGGCTGCGCCCGCGCCCAACTCATGTCAAACTCGCGTCAAACTCTCGAAAAGTAGCAAAAAAAATTGAAACCTCGCGCTAAACTCCTGAAAAACTAAGCAAAACTGCCAAAAAATGATCCCATCCCATCTCGTGCCTACTTGTCAACAGGTAACTCCGTTGTACATTTATTTTGGTAGTGGGGTATCGCTCGGTGCCGTGGAAGTCATAATGCTTTAACCCTCCTTGCTCACGCTCCCGCATCTCGCGTCTCCGACTCGTTGTTCTCCGCTCGACGCCGGCCGCCGGTGACGTAGGCAAAATGACAGGGCGGCGCACGGGCGAGTGGAGCGCGTTGCCTAGCCTCTCATCTGCAGGCGCGCGCAGCCGGCCGCGCCACAGGTGCAAGACCCACCACATGTTTCTTTTACAAACGGACTCGGTTGAGTTGTTCCGTGCCGTCCGTCCCCCGGCTTGTGGCCTACGGTCGATGAGGGACCGAACGTGAAGTGCACATCCGCGTATGCCAGTCGTGCACTCTGCCCTCAACATGACCCACATGAATTATGTACAAGGAGGAAGTGCGACGCGAAGAGAAAAATAAACGTGTTAAGTCTAGTTACGTTTATGGCCGTTTTGTTTTCCTGTGACGTCTGAAGGTTCACTGGAAAAAGGTGTTACATAACACCTTTTAAAGGTGCTACTGGACTAATGCCTTTGTAAAGACAATAAAATTGCCAAAACTAGCAACTTTTAGGCGCCAGTCTCGCCATTGTAAAAGCCTTATTTCACTGATACCCGTAAAACGGCAATAGATAGTACCTTTGTTTTTCCAGTGTTGTACAAAACAGTTTGGGGATCGGAAACGTACGTCGTAGACAACGTTGCGGGTCGTACAATGTTTGGGTCTCGCGCCGCGTGTGTGTGTGTGAGTGTAAAACATTGAGTGAGAGGGAAGATGTCCCGGGCGGGCGCGCCCAAGGTGTGTGGAGGCCGTAACTAACGGACGGCCGCGTTAACTTGTTCTGATTCGCTGATTTGGCAACATGGGCAACTGCTGCTGCTCGCCGTGCCCCCCGCCGGCGCTGCGCCCCGCCGTGGCGGCCGGGGGTCGAAAAACGACCGTTTGAATGTCTGCCAGCAGAGATGTTCGTACATCCGGCAGCCAGGGGCGTAACGGCCTCGCTCTCTCCCGCTCCCACTCGTCGCTCTCCTGCCCCCTCTCTCGCTCTGTCTCCGTCTCCCTCTCCGCTGTCCCTGTAACTGCTTGTCCTCGTATGGTTTTGCCTGCTTCCGCCAAGGGCGGCGGCCAAGACCACGCCGCCGTCCTCACAAAGGAGCAATGACACTTATCGGTCCCAGCGCCCCTCCCTCCCCCGTCTAGAGTCGCCCGGAGCCCCGGCGGAGGTGAGTTGAAGGTGCACAGCCGGGCCGGGCCCCCCGCTGCCAGCAGCGCTCAGCGCTCCGCTCCTCATCAGGAAGAACATGACGGACGGGTCGCCGCACTTATTCACTTTGAAATGTAAATCTCAATACGCACGTCGGGAAATAAACATCTCCGCCGCGCTCGTTATTCCTTCTTGGCGACGAGCCGGTGGCCGCCCCAGGCCAGGAAAACAATGGTGTTTTTGTGCTTTAATTTTGAAAAGTTGTCTTAAAGCCTCTTGCGTTTAATTTTACAATGATGTTTTGATGAGGAAATATGTTCTTCGCGACGTACGGAATCAGAAGAGGTGTTGGCAAGACGCCCAAAGTGCACTCACACACGCGCACACTCGCATACAGGCACACTCACGCGCGCGCTCACGAACTCTTTCGGCAAAGCGCCTCTCTCCCGTCTCTCTTGATTCTCTTGCCCCTCCCCTCCCCGCCTCTCTCCTAGGCCTCTCTCCCGTCTCTCTTGATTCTTTTGCCCCTCCCCTCCCCTCTCTCAGGCCTCTCTCCCGTCTCTCTTGATTCTCTTGCCCCTCCCCCTTCCCTCCCCTCTCTCAGGCCTCTGTCCCGTCTCGATGCTCTCCCTCTCCTCCTCTCGCTCTCCCGCTCTCGAACCTCTCCCCCGTCTCTCTTGATTCTATCCCCTCCCCTCCCCGCCTCTCTCTTGGGCCCTTCTTTATTTTCGTCGTCTTGTGCGTGTCTCTGTCCTCCGGGGAGTCGCGCCTCCGGCCCCCGGAGGCCGGGTGGGCCATGGCGGCTGGGCTCCGGTCGTGGCGGCCGCCCTCGCCCTCGGGGCCGCCCCCGGAGCCGCCCCCGGAGCCGCCCCCGAGCCGCCCCCGAGCCGCCATCCCTCAAGGATTTCACGTGCGACATTCAGGACGACACTTTCACCTTCCCACCACGCCCTACCACGCCCCGCCGCGGCTTAGACACCGCTGTATACTTGTTCTTGGGGGAAGAAATAAAAAAGAAGTGAAACTGGGCAAGGTCTGAAAGTTTTCGGCTATGTTCTTGCATGGCAGTGACAGGCGAGGTGGAACCGCTGACTGGCCTGCTGATTGAGATTCTGCAGCCGTCGAGGACAGTGCGCCTCGCCCTGCCACGCCCTGCCACGCCCTGTCAAGCCGTGCCACGCCCTGCCACGCCTCGCCACACACCGACGCTCCTGACCGCCCATTTCACGTTTGGTGCTACACTGCAAAGACCTCTCCCCCTCCCTTCGCCACGTCCACCTCGGGGGCGGTGGCAGCCCCACTCGTGCAACCGACCCCTCCCTACAGCCTCCCCCCCCCCCATTCACTCCATCTACCTCCCCCCTTCTCTCGGCTCGGCCCCAAGAGAACCTCTAATTCTGCATCTTCATGTAAAAAGGCGAAACATCATACTGTGGTCCCGGTGGGGCTCCCCCTCGCCGGGGGCTGGCGCCTCTGCTGGCGCTGGCCAGCGCCTCAGCCCCGCCGCGCCACGCCACGCCATCAGGTGGATTACCCCCGGCTTAGCAACACTAAAAACGCCCCGAGCACCGGCATCATCGGCGGCAGCGTCAGCGGCGGCAGAAGCGGCGGCAGCTGCCGCATCAGCAGCCGCCACTGGTTGGTGTCCGTCAATGCCCTTGGAACTCGCTCGTTAATAGGGATTAGCCGGGGAGTGGTTCATGGCCTCATGAATAAGATTTCTGCCTTCACTCCAGCTGCTGGCGCCCCCCCCCCCCCCGCTCTCCTGGACCCCCTCTGTACGGTATGCGCTGCAAGAAACGGGAAATGCAAGTGGTCGGCCTCCTCGAGCTGAAAGCTGTTGCCTCATTTCGTTTATTCGCCAACAACTTAGTGTCTCTCGTTCCTCCATGACTTCCTCGTCTCCAGAGTCGTCTTCTCGACACATGGAGGAGCCGTGGCGCCAACTCTTCTCACGGTTTGGTTTCTGACGACCGGCGCTGAGCTGGACTTCGCAAGCGGAACTCAGTGCCTTTTAATTAATTGAAAAAAAAAGAGCGAGAAGGGGAGTTTGGGGCTCTAGAGTCTGGCAATGAGAGGGGTGGGGAAGTGCGAGGCGAGGCGTGGCGCAGACGATTCCCTGATGATGCTTGGCGCTGACAGGCCGAAAGGCTTGAGCCAATCCCAGCCGTGCCGGCGTTGCGACGTCTAGCAGCAGACTGCTCACCAGGAGACTGCTCACCAGCAATCACCCACCGGCCTGGCGCTGTTCTGGTGAAGGCGAAGGAGGCCATGGCGCTGGAGGCAGGATATTGATTCCTGTCCCGCTACGACGCACCACGCGCGACAATTTCTTTTCCTTTTTTTATTGCATCGCTTTTTTCATCTTTGGCGCTTTTATTTCTGCCCCCTCTCTCCCACGTCTCTCCCGGAAGTGGCGTTGTCGCCGGCTGGAATGGCCGCTTATCCGCCTTGTCTGTACGCCGCGGAGTATCCATCTATCTATTCGTCTGTGTCTCTCTATCTCTGAAATTTCGTTTTTTCACACGTTTAGTGTGGCGGGACCAAAATGTGGTCACGCGTTGCTGATTTTTAAACTCACGACAAGACACCACCGCAGTGAATAAAGTGCTTACTTATTTGGGTAATACTTCTCTGCGGGACCCACAAACATGTAACATGTTTTCACATTTTGGATATAGAAATGCATCCGTTTAGGCGTTTGGCACGAGCCTCAGAGGATCAGCATGGCTAGGCGCCGCGAGGGGGTGAGGGGCTTGGGCCCCAAGTATCAGCAGAAACTCTCGCGGAATACACAATCAGAAGAGCAAAGAGTCACTATATCGAAAGTCTGTCAGTTCTGGAGGGGCTGATCTCTTTACAGTGACAAAGAAAGAGAGAGAGGGAGAGAGCTGCCCTTCGGTTCAAAACACTGAGCCGGCCCGACGCACTGGGGGAATACTGATTGTCTGCTGAGCAGGGGCCGTAGGCTGTAGGCCGCTGCGTAGGCACTCGAGCCGAGGCGCGTTGCAGCGACTAAAACCATCCAAAAGTTACAAATCTTTGTTCTCGTTGACATTTATTAATGCTTGCACGTGCTGTAGACCTCGAATACACTGTAAACTTCCTTACAAATACAAACAACGTTCGATATATTCGGACACTTTTTGGCGATCGTGAGGCGTACACTCTGTCATCAATGTAGTTTTATTTACCCTGGTCTCGCTTCGTTTAATATCCTTTTTTGCAAGATGCATGACTTCACTATTTCCAATCGGTGTTTCATAAGAAATCGCGAAGCCTATCACGGGAGACGTGAAGGTGTGGCGTTTCTTTAATTAATTATTATTGTTATTTTCATTAATATTTTTGGGGGGTTGTGGGAAGAAATGGGAAGGCGAACCTATATTACTCATTGCATGTTCCTCCTCTGCGTTCGAAAGGACCGCACCATTGCCTCCGAATAATTAATTTGGCGATTGAATCGAGATGATCTGGCGTTTAATTATTGGCGCCCCACGGCCACATCCGCAATCTCTTCTGTCACTCTCTTCCCCTCTCTTTTCAAGACGGCTGTTGCTGCTGAAATTTTTCTGACGCGTCCATCATTATGCAATCGGCACCGCCCATCACCATGCATACTAACGCCCTATAATGGCCAGTTTTCATTCGTCTTGGCTGCAGAAGGCCCCCCCCCCCTCTCCCTCTCCCCCTTTTCGCTTCTTCCCGTTCCGCAACCACCGTATTTTGGAATTGTATTTGAGTCGACCTAATGGAGAGGAGTCTTTTCCCCTTCGCAAAGTTTCCCCCTTACTCTCTACTTTTGCTTTCTCGCAACTCGTCCTCACTCGTCCTCTCTCTCTCCTACTCACCCCCTCTCTGTTAGTGCGTCGTTGACGCAGCTAGTACACATATATTTTTCCTCGTACCACGCTCTGTAAGTGGCGCCAGACAGCCCCACGGAACGCTTGTTACACTGCAATATTTTCTGTCCTCATGAACGATTACAGTCCGAGTGCATTCCTCAAATTTACGTGGACGTTGAACATTTCATGTATGTCTATGGCGAGGCACACTGGTGCCTACATCCCTCCTCTCCTTAATTTACACCACCTCTCTTGTTGCTCCTGTGTAAGAGGAAGGTGGGAGGGTGGAAGTAAAAAAAAAGGAGGGAAAGGGGTGGGGGTGGGGTATCGCATCTACGATCAATCATTCAAACCCAATCGCAAAGGTCTAGAATGCCCCCTTTACCCCTCTCTTCTCTCCCACATCCGGCCCACCCCCTCCAATTCAGAATGAAAGTCCTCAAGACAGCTCATTTGGGGCCTCCAGACTCCAACGGCCCAGACTCCAGGGCTGCGGAGAGGAGCTCTCCAGGCCGCGCAGCCACAATCAATTCAACGGGAGGACATCGAGGACCCGAGTGACGGGCTCTGGAATCTCCTAGAGCCGGTGCCGGTAGTCTACAGGCGGGGCAGCTGTGACCAAAACCCCAGGAAAAAAAAAAAAAAAAAAAAACCTTGCCCAAAATTGGGGGTGCTTTGTAATTATTAACTGTGGTGGTGGGCTATTCCCTTTGTTATGAGAGGATAAAAAACTGTCATTTAAAAAAAAAAAAAAAAAAACAGCACACCCAGAGAAATGATTAGCAATGGCAACCATCATATGGTTGGCTCAGGGAGCACCATAAAATATGGTTGATGCAACCTTACCGTGGTAGTGAGAACCAAAAATATGGTTTTCATCACGTTGTCACTGTTGTCTCAACCATATTTTATGGTGCTCCCTGAGCCGACCATCAGATGGTTGCCGTTGCCAATCATTTCTCTGGGTGCAACATTTGGTCAGTGCAAGGGGGGAAATCACTTGGGTTCGTAGGGTACGGGCTATTTCGTGGTATTTCTCTTGCCATTTCGGTAATTTCTCCTGCCATTTCGGTTATTTCTCGCGGACTATTTCAAGATATTTCGTGGTGTTTCGGAGTATTAGAGGGGTATTTCGCTACTATTTTACCGACTATTTCGCGTCTATTGCGGGTATATTTCGCTCTATTTCGCCTTTATTTCGGACTATTTCGGGGTAAGGTGTACGAACTATTTCGCAAGTGATTTCCCCCTCGGGTCAGTGAGTTGACGGTGACGGTGGGTGAGCAGCACGCTACACGGAAGCTAACAAGTGTGGGTACGACGCACCCCGTTTCGCAGTGTCACTGTCTTTTTCTCCGCCGTCCTCGAATTCCTTGATGCGCCGATGCCAGGGCGGGCTTCAGAGATGCACGAATGGCTCGAACGTATCCCAAATTCCAGAGTCGATCAGCGTACGCTTTGCGTCTGCAGCTGAAGTGTCGCTGGCGCCACGCGTCCTCGTCTTCCCCCCTCATCCTCCTCATGCAAGCTCTCCCCCTGCCCCTATTCTTCTCCCCCTTCACGAGAGACCGTCTGAAGTAGGCGCAGCTTCTTGACGTGTCGATAAAAAAATATTTCTCATTTGCTACGTTCTTTTACCAATACCACGTTGAGTGAACCATTTGATTACACTCGCGCGCCTAATGGTCCGTAAAAAAAGGCTCTTAAAGCTCCCAAAAATTCTTAGCGCATACTTCTTTGTTGTTTGATTTTGTTCTAATAACTTAAATGATTGCTAATGATTGATTTTTTTTTAAATTTCTTGGTAGGTAGACTAAAAATTGATGATCATAAATATGATTATAGTCTGAAGGCCACGCGCCAAAGAACGGTTGACGAGACAACAGTTAAGTTAATATTAGAAACACTATAGGCGTTCGGCACTGTGGGAGCGGCGGCGCTTGTCTGGGGACCTCACTGGCCACACCTCACTGGCTTTTGATTGAAGTGAGAGAGGCGGGAAGCTGGTGGGAACCTCTCTCTTCCCCCTCTTACCCCCCGCAGGCAGGCGGTCCTCTCGAGTGGCGATAGACATACGTCCCTCGTTGGAGGGAGAGGTAGGCTGGGGGGAGCCCTCCGGGGTTTGTTTGTAGGAGGACGAAGGGTAGGAATGTCGACCGGACGACGGCCCCGCCTCGAATCCATCATGCCATCCAGCCAATAGCCGGCTTAAAATCACGGCCAGTGAGGAATTTTGTTTTCTCTGATATATCGGCCCCTGTCCTCGATGGAATACATATTTTTCCCGCGAGCAGTGGATGTGACTTTCACCCCTTTTCGCGAAAGCCTTCAGTGGGTGGGTGCCACTGTAAGAAGTTTTATCGTAGATTTACGAACAAACACCTGTTAAATTTCCAACACGAACTTTTCGTAATTTGTAGAAAACGAATACTCGTTAAATAGTGAACAGTTCGTAACTTAGTCTGCAGGTGTCGAATAAACACACACGTGCATTTTAACGTGCATTTGAGTTCTGACACCTAATTATTATTATATATTGTAAA
>NW_026267131.1:2475413-2483154 GCF_000697945.3 Frankliniella occidentalis | reverse complement strand
CCCCCCCTTGCGCGCCCTCTGATTGTGATAGGACCAAAAAGTGATAAAGGCAACGGGGAGAGACGAATGCCCTTGATATCCAACTTTTTTGTCCGAGTCGTCGCCAAGATGGGTCGCCCGGATCTAATTTAAACGTCAGGGCAGACCCTCTGCGGCATGGTACGGCGCGGCGCCTACGTTTTCGCTCCTTCAATGTCCCGGCCACTCGCGCGGAAAGCGATTATGTGTTGCATTTCCGTTTCCTCCCGCCTTATCACTCACGCCGTTACATTACTTTCCCTTTTTTATTTCCGCTCCTTGACGGATTACCGACGGGTGTGGCCCGATTTACCTTCATTTCTTTCCTTTGCTTAATTCAATTTAAAAGAGTTTCTTACTGTGAAATTTTGCTTGGTGACGTTTGTCCTCCTTATTATTATCTAAACCAGAGCTTTGCAAAATCGCCTTGTCGACTGACCGAGCTCGACCGGCAGGCGGTCGGCACTGACCGCGTGCAGGTGAGAGGTGAGAAGAGCAGCTCCCGCACTGGCTCCCCTCCTGAGGTGAGATGAATCTGTTGTTGAAGTAAAGTACAATGAAAGGATGATTTACAAGATCAATCATATTTTTGTTGTGTCTGCAAACCTCATGAAAATTATCGTATTTTGGATTAATGGTCCCATATATTTTCTGTGACTTTCTTTTCATCGTTTCCACAGGTGCAAGAAAATGTCGCAATTGTATTTAAACAGTTACTGCATTAAATTTAAAGTCATCATTGCATTAAAATTTACCGTGTTAGTTCAGTAGGGCGATCGTCTGGCACAAAAGAAGGTCTGCTAGGACACGCACTACTAGTGACATTCACTGTTGCAACAATAAGATGAGCGTGTCTTTTGTCGTACAGCTGTATTTTCAGAGAGTGCCCATGAAAAGTGATTGCCATCCTCACACTTCCGACAGTATACCTAACATTCCTCTCTGTTCGCAAAAAGACATGCCTGCTCGGTCCTGGCCGGTCCTGGCTTCAAATAGAATGACCCGCGAGAATGACCTTTTTTCGCTGACGAGGTTAATGACAGGGTAAGGTCAGGTCAGGAGGGACTGGTGCACTCAATTCCGAATTCCAAAGCCGCCGCCTTTCAGCGAGCTGGGGGAAAATGGGGGAGGGGGGGGGGGCACAAGGCTCCGAGGCCCCTCCAGGGGCTGCAGGGCTCAGGGCTCTCCAGGGTCCCCCCGAGGCTCGTGCCCAGGCAGCGGCGGGCCCAGGGCCCCTCGGCCACCAGTGCCCCCTCGGCAGCGTGGATCAATTCTGCTGAACGATGGTAGCGTGTTCTGAGTTCCAGCACATTCACTTTGCAAGAGTGCAAAAAAAATTGCCATTTTAAAAATAAAAATAAAATAAAATTTAAAACTTATTCACACATATGTAAATATCTATCTCCGCCCAATATGCTTGTAGCTTTTATCTCTGATGCGGTGTTGATAATGATATTGACGGGGTGAAAACAAAATTCTGGCTTCGAATATTATCGCAATCGAAGGCAGCTCTCATGGTTACCTAGCACAGGCGCTTTTTTGTTTTGTCAGGCTAGCTTATTGAAAACATAAGACGTGATGTCTTTTTCACGATGACAATTTCACCTCGACTTTCACCGTGGACTACGAGGAGGGAGAAACAGCCTGCCACGTTTCCTAGAAACTTACCTGAAAAGCGTCAAAATCAGGATGCCTTCTCGTGTTCTGCTGTCGCCAGTCGTATTAGGAAAACTAGTAAGCCGCCGCGAAGCGCCGTGTAGCGGGGAAAGACGCAACTTTCACAACAAGCACTGAATGTGACAATAAACAGAAAATACGTTTTGATCCAGTGGGTTGCGGTTTTACTCATACCGCACTAAGAAAGTCAGAGAAAAGGGAAGATAAAGCGAAAGATACAGAAATGCGTCGTTTAAAGGCCGTGGCATAGAGTGGTTGGTATTTATTGTGGCTGCGTACCGTAGCGGGCCATCGCGCTATGCGATGCTGTGTCATTCCATCAAAAAGCTTCATTCACTATTTCCGGCCGGGGCCGGGGCGGACGACCCCTGTCATCTTGTGCGCCCCCGAAACCCCTAAACCCCCGCGGGGGTTCGCCACGCACTCCCCGGCGCGCGAACCCTCTCGACCGCCAACCCCTCCCCCTCCTTCCTCCAGGGTTCCGGCCCGGGCGGCCCGAAAGCCGTTCCTGAAATGGATTCTTATGGCTACTTCTGTTCCTCCTTGGTCGGGGAAACCTCGGATGTCTAAGCGTGTGTTCTCTTCCCCCCCCCCCCCCCCCCACCCTCCTCTCATGCTCCCTCTCTTCTCGTCTTTACTCACTTCTCCTCTTTAGAAGGGAGAGAGAGCTCAAGAAAGGGAGAGTAGTAGGGACCCTTCTCTTGTCTCTCTTGGGCAGAATGGCAAACATGCTGAAAGCGACGCCGACTGCACAGGAAGTCTATCGATTGCTGAGAAGGCAGGGCAAGCCTACATGTTTTCTTTTTCTGTCTTCTCATTTTGTGCGACCGGCGGAGCGCGTCTAGACAGAGAGGAGCGGATGCAGCCAGAAGAAGAGGCTTTGAGACTCGCTCCACCCTACACCATCCCCTATGAATGAGGCCACAAATATGAACAATGCCCTTCTCCTGGTCTATGATGTTGTTTAGCTGCGTAGAGGGACAAGATACGTTGCAAAAAGATATTACTGCAGTTCGTACTTTTCGTATGTTGATTTTTGAGCTGACAAGGGCTTCTTGTCTTTGTTACGGCCACTAACCCACGGGTTTAATCGTAAACATACAATAAGTCCAAGCATATTGGATGCTAAAAAGACAAATTTAACTTAGGAAACAATAAATTGAAGCCGTTGCACATTGCTTAGAAACAATTATTTGACAACACACGCTCTTGCGTGAAATGCTACTAATAAGCAGGGTACCTGGCTTTCACTTCACAGCTGGCTGTAAAAAAATAATGTGTATTTTTCACACTGTGTAAGCAATCAGGAAAAGAATCATTGACCTTAGAACCATGATTCCTCTTCTACCTTGCAAAAGTCTTCTCAGTAAACGTCTTGGTCTTGGTGTGTTGCACATTCGTATGAGGTTGACAAACAGTGCATGCGGACAGGAAAGGGTAAACGTTTTCTGTTTTCTCGTCCTTTTAACGAGGTGCGAAGGAATCGATTTGCCTTGGCCTTGTTATACTAACTCCTTAAACAACTCCAGGCCAAGCGCCCCGCGGACGGGAAAATGAGCTGTGCGCGAAAATAATAAAAAAACACAAATGGCGGGGGGAAAAGAAGACTGGAATAAACACGTGGAAGGGGCGGGGTTAGTGGAGGGGAAGGGGAGACGGGCGTTTGCGTGAGAGAGGGAAATGAGTGAGAGAGACAGGCAAAGAAAATGGGGAAAGAGAGAGGGGGAGGGGGGGGGGCAGTATGAGAGAAAGATGAGACGATAACGACGTATTGTACGAAAGCGAGGAGTACTGTCGGCCAGCGTTACCTCTCCCCACGGCACGGCTGACTCCTGTGTCACTCCCGAAATGGGAACCACGGTGGTCGTGTACCCCGCTGAGAGGATGCCAACTACCGCCGACTGTGCGCTGCGCGTGTTGCCAGCCTTGCGCGCGCTCGGCTCCGGCCGTTGATCCCCCTAGGCTGTGCCGGCCAGCTGCAGGCTTACCGACCGATCCCTTCCAAATCCCGGCAGGAGTCTCCCCTAGAGCATGGTCCACTCGCTCCTTTTGATTTCCCGACACATCGGCCAATCGCTTGAGCCGTTTTTCTTCACCCTAGCCTCTTTAGTCTCAGCTTGTTATACTGATTTTTTTATTTGGACCCCTGCTTCTTATAAACCTTTGTAAGTCAGCAATGGCTTAGATTTCAGAACATACTAGGATCTTTTGAAATTTCAATTCCATTTTCTTCTGCAATTTCGACTTTTTTTTAAAAACAGGCAACTTGTTTATCCGTAACATTAAAGGTTCCACGTTCCAATAATTTTTTCTTTTAGTAAGATGCTTGCAAAACTTTACAAAAAAAAAACTGTTTTTAAAAGATAGCCAACAATCCTGCATAAAAAGGTTGATACACAGTACACGAAAATAAACAGTGCAGGTAGTTCTGAGAGTATACCCCATACCCCCTCCTCAGCGCGTTGTCACGGTACTGTACTACCTCACCCCCTTTTCTCCTGAACTCAAAGACCGACTGGCCGACTGGGGTTTCCTCTTCCCTTTCTTTCTGTGTATTTTTAAAAGCAGACCGTGAAATGTGGGATGGATTCTTTAATCACAAGGTTTTCTCTCTTTTTTTCCTCTGTGAGCTTATGACGATTGGTGGAAACTCATCACTCGTAGATGTCTGAGTAGCTCCCGGTGATTCGTCATCCTGGCCGCCCTGCCGCTCTCTGCTTACTGCGGGAGGGTCCGCGTAAGACACGGCACAGTCATAAATGTGTGCCATGCTCACGTGTCTGGGACGACAAAATGATAATAACACTGGAAAAGCGAAGGTATGCTAAGTCCTACCTTTAAAAGCCACTTGCCTAAATGCCTTTACCTACCTGAGGCACTGAAACTGCCAATGACTCAAATTTTAAGCACCCTTTTAAAGGCTCTTTCATGCCTTCTCAGAGGGAACTGGAAGTTTCTTTTGCGTCTCTTGGAGAGGTATGACTTACCACCTTTTTTTTGCTCAGTAGACTTCATTTTTTTAACGAATTAGTAATTTAAGAATAGTAGTGTAATCACATTAATGAAGGCACTTCAGTAACGCTGAAAAAAACGAATGCAACAGAAGCGCAGTGCCACATTGTTATTCAAACACGGTGACCTCACTTTAAGTCAGATATTAATTTTGTCATTTTCACATTACTTACAGTATAATCTCACATTCGTTAGAACCTGACACACCCTTGAAATAGGTTCCAAGCTTGCGAAGAACTAGTTCAGATAACAGTGCTTAGTGAGTGCTCCAAAGTTCTTCGCAAGCTTTGCAAGCTGCAAAAGGAAAATCGTTTGCAACGGACTTCTTTGCGAGCATTTCGCAGCGCACACTAATCCTACTACATTAAAGACCATAGCTACTAATCCCTTGTAGAGGTGTAAGTAAAATACTGCCTGAAAAGCACTACAGGCACCCAAAGGTGCAATTTTCGGTATTTTAGGTATTGCAGCTCTGCCATTTTAATGTGTTTCCTAACACCTTTTTTGACCAGTGTGCTTTTGTAACAATAGAAATGTTAAGGATGTTCGACTAGATTTAGAGCAGGTTTGCCTCACCAGGACTGGCTTGTCGGCACCCCGGTGCAGTCGCTGGTTCCGGCCGCGCGCAGAGGGATGGAGACGCATGATGAGACAGTCGCAGATTACTTTGATGTTCTCTCGCGGCTCGCGGGCAGACACTTAGCATGATGACGTCGCCCCAGTGTTTCTTTTCTCTGCTCACACTCCGCCGCCCTCTCCTCGCTCCCTCCAATGGACACGTGTATCCGGCCCCGGATGAAATGAAGTCACTCACTCAAAGTGCATTGCTCGTTTGCGAGCCGCCAAATAACTTGCATATTTTATACGGCAAACAAAGGCGGGCGTAGTGGGATGGAGGGACTAGCGGGCAGAGTGGGCGGAAAGAGATGAAAAATACAGGGGCCGGCGAGAAGGGTAGGCAAAGAGCGTCCGCAGGGGCCGGCCGTGTGTGTGCAGACGATGTGGCGGGCGTTACAGTGAGCGCTCCCTTATTTCACTCCGAAAAACGCAAATTACCAAAACACCTTTAATAGTGATGAGCCCTGCGGGGAGGGCGGGCAGCTAGCGACGCGAGTCGGCCCATTTGTAGCGGAAGTGTAAACGGAAGTGTAAAGCTGTGTTCCGGAGGATTTCTACGCTGGTCCGCATCCCATATACATACATTCATACATACTCCCGCGCAGTCGCACACACACACGCGCGCACTCGCGCAAACGTGCGCGAGCCGCGGTCTCCAGCCACCCTCCCAGCCCCACCCCTTTGCTCTCTCTCGCTAGTCCTTCCCTGTCTCTTTTTGCAGACCGGAAACCGCTGGTGCCACTGCCCCCCCCCCCTCTTGCCCTCCCCCTTACCCATCTCTCCCTCCCTCTCCTTTACTTTATTTTCGTGGAGGCAACTGCCTCGTATGTAGCGCTGGCCATTTTTGTAACTTCCCCACGTTGCCTAAGTACACCGCCAAAAATAAAACGCCTCTCTACATTATTTTGTCGAAATAAACTTGTGAAGTAAAACACTGATGCCATTCCATGGCAAGGGATCGGTATATGGTATTGCTGCACTTTAATTCTGGGGGCAAATATGTGCCGAGAAAAGGAGGCAGTGCTGTTTTGTGTCCCACCTGCCATTTGCACTTGTATTTAATCGTGATTGGCGACGACAGAGAGAGAGAGAGGGGAAGAGAGAGAAAGAGAGAGAGAGAGAGGGAGGGAGGGAGGGAGGAGGGCGGAGAGAGAGAGAAAGAGCTCGGAATGAATGATTCCGGGCGGTCCTTTCACCCAAGGCATCCAGGTGACCTGCCGGGCAGCCTTTTGGTGGCGCTTTGACGCGTTCCTAATCGCTCGGCCCGCTTCGCCACGCCACGCTCTGCTGCGCCCTGCTGCGCCTTACCACGATCGCGCCGTGTTTATTTTTTCGACAGACGGTGGTCGCGCGATTTGAAATTAACGCTGATAAATAAGGGCGCCGCCTCGGAAAGATGTTGAATCTGATATAATGTCGGTGACGCCGAGCCTTTCGTCGTGATGACGATTATGAGTTTTGCAAAATATTGTGGAGCTTACATAGAATAAAAACCATAACAAATGATAGACTAATTACTAACCAGGTCGTGACCTCTAAACACTTTGAAGTTTGCAACTTTAAGTTGAATTGTTGCAAGTTTTTGTAACTCAAAAGTTGTTCACTGCATACAATTAAAAATGTGCAACCCCTCTGGTAGTGGACTCTGTAGTGGACGCGCGTTCACAACTACGCTTGCAAGTATTCAACTTAAAATTGAACTCTTACAAATGTTTGCCGTTTGAGCACTTGGTTTATCAGTGTTACATGTTTGTTTCGTGGTTTTTTTTTGTTTTGTTTATTGTTCTCTTGTTTCAGCAGGGCGTGACTGTGCGCATGCCAAATGTAGCCACTTAATCCTCGAACAGATGTCTTTGCCGATCGCGATTCCCAAACCTAACCTTGCTGTATCTTTTTTGTTCACAGGTGCGTTTCTGCTGCTCGACGACGTAATATTGGGACGGTAAGGCGCACCAATCAGGTCCCCGATAAATAATTCCGATCGAGTTCCAAGGATTCTCCTCCCCCGACCCGACCCCGGCCCGCCCGCGCCCTCGCCGAGGCATTCCACAAATCCGAATCCTTAGAAGCCCCGTACCTTGCGACTGGCGGCTGCCGAGTTAGGCGTTTTCCAAAACCGCCTAGTGCGTGCGCGTGCACTGCGCATACGGCATGGGCCCGAGGGGGCAATAACTCCCTTTTGAAGTGTACACATGATTCCCGAAATACTTGATTCCCAGTGATTCCCGGTGATTCCCACCCGCTTATATTTATTTCTCAGGTTTTCTAGTGGTAGAAAACGCTTATTTCGACTGATTTGTACCAGTTCCGCTAGTTTCCCGCTCAGTCTAAGCGATTTCTGTTGATTTCGATCAATTTTTATCGTGATGATTCCCAGGCAGGTGTACACATGATTCCCGGAGTTCTTGCCCCCTCG
>NW_026267131.1:2473736-2475363 GCF_000697945.3 Frankliniella occidentalis | reverse complement strand
CTCTCTCTCTCTCTCTCTCTCTCTCTCTCTCTCTCTCTCTCTCACCCGCCGTTCCTCCCTGCTCTTATTCCCCTTAATGAGGGAACAAGGTGATGTTCCTCCTCCTCTCTCTTCGCCCCGCCTGTCTCGTGTCTCGCTTCTTCCAGGGCTCCGGAGCGGCTGGAAGCGGCTAGAGTTAGCCGCCTGGCAGTCACACGAGTCTGAAGAGGGCTGGCTGGCGTGTCAGACGATAGCAAGACAGAGTAGCAGCTTGCAGCTCATTTGATTGTCCTTGTCAGATGGGATGAGGGATGAACAACCCTATCTGCCGTAATTGAAGATGGAGCTAAACTAATTGGCACATCTGCCAAACTTTTTTGGTGCCAAAATATCTTTTAAGGGTCGAAGGACATCTGCTTATTGTGATTGTGCGTGGAAGGTTTGCAGTGGAGAGGGTGATCTCGCAACAGTTGCCTAGTCAGCATATAGTGATGACGTAATGTGTTCAAGGCTTTCACTCGGTGCCTCTGTTCTCTCTCTCTCTCTCTCTCTCTCTCTCTCTCTCTCTCTCTCTCTCTCTCTCTCTTTTGCGCACATGTGAACACTATGAGGCCCAGATTCAAACTGCCTCCGGCATCCGGTCCAGCGTGATGTATTTCTATCGCAAGAAGCCAGATCCCCATTCTCACCTCCCACCCTCTCCTCCCCTGCGCTCCTGCTCGCCCTCACTCTCGCCCCCCCCTTTATAAAGTTTATCTATCTCTTTTCTGAGGAATTATACGCTATCCAGCATATTTCTCTTTTGTTTCTCTCCGAATGCCACCCACACCATACTCGCGTTGTCGAGTTTTTAACGAAATCTCCCGATTTTTTCCCCTATATTTTTAACGCGAATTTCTGCTGCCTGCTGTGGGTTAGCGGGGTGTCAGCTGGCTCTGAACACGATGGAGCCAGTCGCTTCTACTAGCCCCCCCCCTGCCTCTCTGCCCCTTTTAACCCCGCCACTCTCCCACCCCTTCGCGTCAGCTCGGCGAACAAGCCTTGTATGGCATGGACCATTAAAATGGAACGGTCTATATAGATACCGCGCTCGCGCGAATGTGCGTGTGTGTGCGTGTGTATACACGTAGAAGAGGGGGTAGGGGCGGGACAGCTAAATTGACTGAGATATTGTGATGTTAAGGTGTATAACCGCCAATCCTGTACCTCCCTGCTGCCGCTTTCGCCAGGTGCACGTGACAATGTGTCTAAACCAGAAAAGTAAACACACCGAGATTTTTGACACATGAACGTTATACTTTGTGCTGACATTGAAGTGCGCCATTTTCCTAACAGTATCGTCCCCGTTGAAAAGAACGGATTTTAGTAATTATGCGGTCAGGGTGGCAAGAAGCACGTCACGTGTTAGAGCCGCGGAGCGAGCAACTCGAACGAAGTGCCCACTTTCACACCTTTTCACCTGCCATGAAAAGCGTTTAGCTTGCGTAGCTCGCTCTTAGAACTACTTTAACACTTATAGGTAGTGAACGTATCAGCTAAAAAGTTATCAGTATACAACAAAAGTTCTACACTTAGACTAGGAGAGTTTTTCACGGACTGTACTCTTGGATGTCAGTGGACCATCTCATATGCATGGCATGGGGGGGGG
>NW_026267131.1:2468083-2473686 GCF_000697945.3 Frankliniella occidentalis | reverse complement strand
GGGGGGGGGAGTGCAAACAGCAAATCCCATGCATATGAGGTGGTCCACTAATATCAAGTGCATTTGGGTCCAGTAGTCTGGGCATTGGAGAAGGCAACAAGTCGCATAGTTCTCGGTGTTAGGGTACTGGTTGCCTCCCTGCTATACAGACACCCTGCATTAACAGTTTGGAGTCCACATCATCACAGTCGCGTAGCGAGCAAATGTCGAGGTGTTACCAGCCAGTCCAGGGCCATGGGCAGAGTCATCTCTCGTTCACACGAAGTTAAATTAATTGGGAAATACTAAAAACGGCTCTAATAGTGTGCCATGAAATCCCGCACTGAGGGTTGATCACCTTTTTTCTTTCAGTCCGCACTTAACGTATCATAATAATAATGAACTCCTTAAAAATAAATACACCTTCAAATGTTTGGTTGTCCTGATGCTATTGGAAAAACAAGTGTTAAAAAAGTGTGTAAAAAAGTGTGCAGATCATTATTTCGTCCATTCCATGGTGTGTAATTTCAGTTACACGCTTGTGTGACGTGAGAATTTTAAACGTTTCGTAAACGTACAAATTTTGCACACTTAGATGCACACAATTCTATGCAATCGGGAACTAAGCGAGGCGTGTGCTGTGCAGCTGCTAGATGTGTCGGAAACGTCGAACGTTTGCAGACCAATTGACGTAGAGGTAAATCCCCACAATTCGTCTTAAATTTGCACACTTTTAAATTATACATGAATTGAATCAAACACCTGAACCGGAAGTGTATCATTCCTCTCTTCTATACCATCCTGCGCGGCCTTGTGGTGTGATGGACTACTAGGGTACGTTTTACAACCGAGCGGGGGCCCGACGGGGCGTGCCCTTTTGGCCGTGGCCCCTCAAATCCTGCTATCAATTCGTCAGTGACCCCGCGGGAGCCCCGGGGCCCCGGGGGCCTGGGCCCGTGGCGGCGTGACAGGTGCTCCTCCCCCGTTCCCCCATTAATGACAGCTGGCCGATTGACCACTGTCTGCCTGCCATGGCTTTCAATGAAGATAGCCATGTATGGTTCCTCCACCTTTCGGTTCGCTCACGCGATGTGCGTATCAGTGACGGCACGCAAGCAACGCGGTATTTACTTTCCTACTTTTTTAAAACGTTGGCTCTCTGGACAAAGTATATAGCGGTTCTCGTGGCTTGTTTTGACCATTTCAGTGTTCGAAATTTGTGAGGTCGCCTGGAGTGTGGATTTCATCTGCTTACTATAAGTTTCTTTTTTTCCGGCCCGCCGGCGTGAATGTACATTAGATTCGTTTCTATTTTTTTCCACATTTTGTTGTTTGATACGTGCGCACGGAAGCACCATGTGGTCAGGACGTCACGCGAGCGTCCCAATTGATCGCGCTTTATCAAACCGCTGTCGTGCTTTTCCATTTATTTTACGGCGACACCTTTCGTAATGCACGCAGTTGAGGGAGTGGAGCTTTAGTTATTTTCATGAGCTTGTAAGATACCTTAACTGCACGCAAAAAAAAGTTAGCTAGAATAGCTATTGCATTGGCTAATATGGCCTTAGAACATAATATTAGCTCGCTTAGCAAATCCTTTGCTAAGAGAGCCAACATATAAGCTTTTACAGCTATTTGCTTTATTTTCAGCTCTCTTAGCTAATTATCGTCTAGGCGAGCTAAAATTCTAATCCAACGGCATATTAGCGAATGCATGTAATTTGGCTAAAAATAAATTGGTGTGGTAAAATTTTATCGACAAATTGCCGTTACGTCAGTAGGCGTGTGTGTGGAAAGAGCAGTCCGAGCAGCGGCCAGGGCCTCAAGGCCTGCACGTTGGGGCAGCAGCAGAGGCGGTGGTAGTGCAGAGATCCGATATCGGAGAGGCCTGCGGTCACACGGACCGGGGCCGGCCAGAGCGTGTGAAAATGAGGCGGACTGGGGATCCGGGGCAGGTCCGAGGCCCCCGGCCTGGGATGCAAGTTCGGACGGTGAGCCTCGCAGCAGCCGGTGTATGTCCCCCTAGGCTATAGGTCTGAAACTTCACTCGTGTGGCACATTCTTTCTTTTTCACGGCGGCCGCGACGTAGTGGTATTGACGCTGTATCCCCCCCCCCCCCAGGCGTACACCGGCGTAATACTGCGTAATACACGTTACAATTACAAGTGAAAACCTCCCATCTGCCCTCTTTAATAACACAATGATAAATAAAGTGTGCAACTGGCGTGCCCATGTAAGTGCTTGCTCAACACTATGTTGCATACTTTCAAGTGTTTGACTAGATATTTGAATAGCTTACTACAGAATGTTTGACAGAGGTGCACCCTTCAAAGTGTTCAACACCAACACCAGGGTTGACCTCGTACATTTGGACACTTTTAAGTGTACTTTTGAACACTTTGAAGTATTAAAATAGTTGAATACGACTATTTTAGGTCTAGTATGCAGGAAAACTCGATATTAGGGTTTAGGAATCACGAGGAGAGTTCCAAGAGGCGTATTGCTTTTCGATAGCTGTGTGATAGTTGCGATGGAATAAACCATAAAGTCGCAGAGGCGGCCTGGCTATATACGGCGACTCCGTGTCGGGAAATTAACTGTGACGTTGATTGTAACGACGGCGGCCCATGGCGCGGCGCTGCGCCGCGCTGCGCTGTGTCGTCGCGTGCGGGGCCTCATTATCCCATGAAATCGTGGGGACGAATCGAATCGATGGGCGACAGGCGGGCTTCATTATGGAGGGCGATGAGCCGCCGCGGCCCGGCCCGGCCCTCCCAGTGGCACCGCCGCCCGGCAAACAGCGCCGCCGCCCAATAATCCTTTCACCTTTTCGCACCCCAGAAAGATTAAAGTCACGCAATTTTTTAAAAAAAGCCAATTTAAAAATCAATAAGTAGCAAAGGACTCATGTTTTGCTTTCATGGTTCAATTGGTTCGCTCAGCTAGGTCTAGATATAAAATGAATTATTAATTTTTTAAATTTAAAAATCCAACTTACGATCAGAATGATCATAGTTCCTACATGTATTAACACCTGGACGATATCATGATCATGGCATGAATATAATGTGTTTTCTTCTTGTGAATAATTTCTTTGACTGGACCATTATTATTTATGTGTACCGATTGATTCTCAAAGTTACTTTTTCCGCGTGCACGAAGAACAGTGCTGTTCGGCCCTTGAGCAGCCGGCAGAGCACGCGCGCGGCGCGTCGCTCCTCACGCGCCACTGAGCGGTGGTACTTTGATGTCCTTCTCGAACATCGCCACATCTCTCCTTGGCTGTATTCACAAAAGAGGTGGGGGGCAGACGAGCCGAACACGGGGCGAAAGCGCGTTTGCTTGGCTCGGGTGCTCGATTATCCATCACTCGACGGCGCTCTCTATCCCTTTCGTTTCCATCCCCACCTCCCTCCCTCCCTCCCTCCCTCCCTACTCACCTGCCGTTGCAGATGCGCGTGTGGGGCATGCGTATAAACCTGTCGGCCCCAGTCTTCCATTCACCTTTGTGAGGAAGGGCCGTAAATTCGGTAATAATGCTCTTGCCGCCGCATCGTCGCGCCCGGGGGAATGTTTTGTTACGTCTCCCTTCCCTTCTCTGTCTCTTTCTACCCCCACCCCCTTTTCCCTCCCTCCTCTCTCTTGCCCCACTCTCTCCTGTCGCGCCAACTTCGGCTTCACTGTCTGCTTGGTGGCACTGTCTCTCCTTTGTGTCGAAGCTTATCTCCCTTTGTCGCCATTGTCGGCTGTTTCTTCTTCTACCGGCCTTTTAAAACTCACATGATTCATTACGATCCGACTGGCGAGCCGACCGGCGATACACACTGTGGTCATCGCGCGACCGGATCTTCGTTTTGGTTTTTTCCGTTCTTTTTTTTGTTCCTCCTTTTGCTGGGTCTTACGTCCGTCTTCTATTCTCTTCGCGGTCTTCTCAGCGCTCCAAGCAAGGCCGCACCCTACCAGGCCCCACCCTTCCTTCCGCGAGCTCTCATAAACTTTCTTCACCCTTGTAGTACTCTGCCAAAATGTCCCCTCCCATGCGATGCGATATTATCTTTGTAAGTTATTGCACACTTAACAAACGTAAATTTTTAGCAGATCAAACTTTTAAAACATTTCATACTAAATTTGTCGTCTTCAACGAGCTAGGGCTCTCGATTGTAAGTTAAACATTTCTAAATATGAGAGAGAATTATAACACAGCCGCCCTCTTCTTAAATGTGCTACTTTCAATCATCGAATTTTGATTGAGATTTTTTGAGAGCTACACAGTCGAAAAAACTTAGAAGCGATATAGTTGCAAGTTAAAGATTAGACTGTTTAAATTCAGTTATCTGACTATATTTGACAAGTTTTATTAATCCGTTTAGTCCGTTTTCAATTTTTAGGTAAACATACGACAGCTTCGTGTTACTAGGAATGTCTCAATGGTTTATTAACACGTTCTTTGCGGCTCATTTTTGGGGAGGGCGTGACCACATAGTGGCAGGGAACGTGTTAAACAGAAAAATAGTGATTCAAGCTCGTTATTCAGGCCAGTTAAGCTTGTATAGTGCGATTGCTGAGCTGATGGAGTACTTCCTGCATTATACGGCTAATGCTGAGAGCCCTCCCTTTTACTCTTTTTTTTCCATCTACGCCTTTTACTGTCGCCATAAGGACGAAGCGGCTGCTGAGAGTTATAATACCCAATCATTGAGTATTTTCGCGCAGCGTATTCGTGTGTAATCGACGAGAAAATTGCATATAGGCTTGGCGGGATGAGATGCCTTCCTTCCACTGCTCTCTCTCTTCTGCTCCGCCGCTCCACCGTTGCCGCTACTCCTGGGTCACGTCGACCTCGCGCAACTCCTATCGTCGTACATCTACATAAAACTCCATTCTCACTTCATTCTCCCATGTGACAAAGAGCCTACGGAACGAATAGGTAATAGACAGTACAGACAGGGGGAGTTCTTTCAGTAATTCGTGTATTTTTTTTGTGCGACCACGTCAGTCTCTTGACGGAAAGGGCGGACAACGGCGGTGGTTCTCGTCGAATATATATTCAGCTTAAGCTTCAGTGACATTCTCGTCTGCTTTTGTTTAAACACTTCCTGACTTGGTCTTTTCCCTGCCTACGCCCTGACCGGGTTACGTGTTTTTTGGATAAACGGTCGCATCCCGCCATAAATTCCCCCCGCAACAGGAGCCCTCTTATGCTTTTGCACGTTCGCCGTGTGGCTCCCCCGCTCCCACCGTCCCCGCTCACACCCCTCGGGCCGGCCCTAAATGTCCTGGCTCTGGGTGGACCGGCCCGGCCCAGCGCGGCAATGTGTCTTGAGTCTGAGCCGACCACCATCATCAGGGGGGGAGGGGGCGAGCCCCATCTGCGGCCAGGTGGGGGAACACCTAACCTGGGATTTGCCAGACGGGAAACGCGTACCTGCTTTCTCTCGGCTGCGCGGTCAGCGCCCCTGGTGGGTAGGCTGGCCCGCAGTGCTACCCTGCGCAACGGGACTGCCTACCTCTCAGGCTGACTCGGCCCCACTGGTGGCTGGGGCCACCCTGCAGTGGCGCTGCACAACGGGCCTGCATACCTCCCAGGCTGACTCGGCCCTACTGGTGGCTGGGGCCACCCTGC
>NW_026267131.1:2455092-2464148 GCF_000697945.3 Frankliniella occidentalis | reverse complement strand
CCGCCCTTCAGCTCCTAACCCACCCTGTCTTGCACCCCAGGCCACTCAGGCGCCCCACGATTCTACACCGGCATTGTGTGACTGTTCTAACACACACACACATACACCTACAGAGAGTCGCATTCACACACACACACACACACACTTGTGCGGGCGGGCACATACACACGCGCGCCGAGTTAATTCGCGTGGCACAACACTTGACAGGCACCCTATGGTTTTCGAATTGCCGCATTAGAGCGCACTTAGCACGGCGGACCTTATGCTCCCAAGGCCGTCCCTCAGCCGCCACCTGGACCGGCGAAGTCTAGCAGCGCGGCTGGGCTCTCATCAAATTACAACTCACTCTTTATACCATTTTTGTCTCATTTTTTTAAATACTTTTTTAATGACTGTTATGCCAAATACCGATTTCCTCCCTTTGTTCCCAAGTTTCTCACGTAAAATTCCCCAACAGTGCAACATTTTGCGTGCTAAAACATAAAAACAATGACCAAGTTCCACCAGGGGTACTTTTCCTCGACGAAAGGAAAGGGTGTGCGTGCAATGTCATTGCCGTCCTTACTAATTTAGGGTGGATAGAGCGTGGAAAAGGCCTGGGCTGGGAGGGCTAATGTCGGTTGTCAGGTTACCCGGTTTTCTCTGTACAATAATTCCTACAGCGGTGTTTAGTTTACGCTGGAATGAGTAGTCTCAGGTGGTGTGACGAGTCGCTCTGTGAAGCCCGATCTCTGGCAATTAGTGCCAGCCCTGTGTAAGTGGTTCTCTCTTTTGCCACTGTCCTCCTTCCAGCTCATTTTCTCTCCCTCTTCGTCTTTCTACGTCTCCCGCTCTTCTCGTGCCCTTCCCCTCTCTCTCTCCGAGGGAGGGCTTAGACCCCTATAGGGGGAGTACTTATTAAAACCTGAGCTCACGGAAGTATTTTTACCCTAGGCCATAATTTCCTCCTCAGATCTACTCACCCTCCTCCCCCACCCCCTCCCCTGGCCGAGCCCTAGCAGGAGGGGTCCCGTGTGTATAATCAGTGCAGCTATGGCGGTCACGGCTTAAGGCCAATCTGAACAGCCCTCGCACCTGAGACCCGACGGGGGGACAGCTGCTCCAGTACAGGGTCAACGAAAAACCATTGGCCTGGGAGGAGACTGTCTCTTAATCGAGCAAGGCGCCAAGAGGGAAAACCCCGAGTATATTGTTTCCTTTTGTCATTACTTTGTACTTATATTCGTTTCGGGAAGTGCTATTACACTGTCTTTCTACAGATGATTTTGATAATAATGAGAAGGTGCATTTGGCTGCTCTCAGCCGCGCCAGGCAAATGACGGTCTTATTGCCTGAAGTTGCCTGGCGCCATATTCTTGAACTTATTATATATATCTACAGTTGATGTACGTTTTCCTTCTTCGCCCCGTCTCCTTCGCTTCCAATGCTCCTCCCTCTGCACGTGTCACTTTCCTGTAATTCTTCACTGCTTGAGGTCGCCCTGCCAGCGTCCACCTGGAGGGAACTCGTGTAGCTGATAAGCGTGCTTCCGGGCCGGGGTAACGCAGGACAACAGGGACTGTCTGTGGCCTCAATTAATATCTTTCGGGTGGGTTAATTTCAGCCCCCAAGGCCGGCCTGTCTCCTTCCGTGTCCTGCTTCCTCGCGGTGTATGTGGGACACACGGCTCACTATTAATCTACGCGGTGCGTTAAAACCGCACCCGATCCCTGCGGTCGGGGAGAGGATTGATAACGGGGTGAAAAATAAAAATAAAACAAGGACAAGCGGTGTGACGGATGGTGTGAGCGCTTGCGCGGCGCTGGCGGTGACAGCGGGCCGCGATCAGCTGATTAATAAAAATAATGTTGTGTTTTGCTCGTGCCACCCACGGTCATTACCAAGTCGATGACCAGGATGTGATTTTTTGAAATTATACCGCGACTAACAATCGGCTAATTCTTTATAACGGCAGAAGCGCGCCTCTTTGCGTCAAAAGCATTTGCCATGTGTGTGTAAGAGTAATGCGGCAAACCCAAATGATGGCAAATGTATTATTTGTGTTCTTTGTCAATGGACACTATATTTTGCAGCGGCTGCATTTAGGAGGCGCGCATTGTTATTGATGATAACAGATTTGTGAGCTCTGGCTTTGGCCTTGGTGTTGTCATCGGTTTTTGCATCTAGTGCTTTAGGCGAGATCACCTGACGCGCGCCCCACTTGATTCTTTTCTTCTCCCTCCACACTCTAAATGTCAAGGACAATTTTTGTAACTAGCACCGGACTTCTGCGTGCATAACTGAATTCAGATACAATATTGTGACTTGCTGGTCACTGTATGTGTGTTGGTAGTTACAATATTGTATCTGAGCTAGTTATGCACACAGAAGTCCGGTGCTAGTTACAAAAATTGTCCTTGGACATTTAGAGTGCAATCTGGCTCTCTCCCTTTCTCCCCACGCTCTTTCTTGTCCCGCTTTGCGTCAACTCTCTCTCTCTTTCCTCTCTCAGTAACACTCCAGCTTAATCTCCGAGCGCTGCCTCCCTGGTACTCGCTGGTACTCGGCCGATAAAGTAACGCGTGTTAAGCCGAGTTTTCTCCTTTTCTGGGGTGGGGAGTGACGAACTTTGTTAGCGGTTCAGAGATCGCCGTTGTCGCGGCCATGTCGTTGGTCTTGAAAGCGTGTGAGGGAGAGCGGAAGAGAGCGAGAGAGAGGAAGTGGGGAGGGGAGGGGGTAGTGACTTTTCAATCCACTTTGCGCAGACCAACGCCGTGCGCAGACCGCCACAGCCACAGTCCGTCCCGACGGGCTGCAGCGCTGCGCACCGAAACCATGTACACATTCTACAAAACCTTCATTTTTATTTCAAAATTCACAATAAATAAACATCTCATCTTATCAAATCTGAGTCTTTCTCACTGTTAATAAATTTCGTCATTTCACGATGATAATATGGCACGAATAGTTCGTAATTGAAAGTCACAAGTATTATTGGTCAATGTTGATTCCGATCTGTTCGTAGCGTTATAAAACAAACTATTTGTAACATCACGATTTTAATAGTGTCAATTGACATCAGGATGTTAGAATGTTTGTTTCAAGAATTCTTGTGTCTAGGATCGTTCTTTTAGGACAACAACCGAGTTACAAACTGTTCGTCACTTTACGAATGTATTGATTAAGTTACTTTAAGACAACGAAGAGTTTGTGTAGAAATATTAACATGACATTTTTCGTGAAATTACCATATAATTTCCAACAGTGCTTTTAAAGTTAATTTGTGCGGTTTCTAACAAAATGCATTTTTCAGGGAGGTGAAAGCCGAGTGAAAATATCGTGTTTAGGCCGGTTATTTCTATTTAAGTTAGCGTCCGTCAAATGAGCGTTTTTTTCCACCGTGGATCCCTTCCCATCCCTCTATCCCTTGCAGGCCCCTCCCTCCCCTCACTGCCACCGCCACGCCGCCACTGGAACGGCAGCGCGGAGAGCAAAAGTTCTCTCGGGCAAAGTTTCATCAAGTGTCCGTGAAGCGACGATTATAACCTATCGCCCGTAAAACACCCTTTAGTGAGGCCGGGGGGATCAGATCCGGCTTTGTTCGAGGTGTGGGCTCAGGACTGCAAGCTGTAGATTTACTTTACCTAAAACTTCGGATGTGGTTTTTTGCTTTTTTTCGTTTTTAATTATTTAAGTGCTTGCCTTTTGTTATATTTTAGACAGTCGTAAAGAAACCCACAAGGTGTTCCTGAGGCATTCCGAGGCGACCCTGCGATGAACGCCTTGGGCGGCGCCTGCCTTTGGTATCGACCAGGCGGGAGTGCCTGCTCCCCCTCCTGACTCCGCTCCACCCCGTTCCACCTCGCCCTACCCCGCCCCACCCCTTCTCGCCCTTACACCTGTTGCACACACCACCGCCTGCTGATGCTGCTGGCTGATGGTTAAGATGACTGTATGCCAAATATTTTGCAATAAGAGTAACCACCTCGCGGTATGATGTAGTTGGGCAAAAGGTTCTATGAGGAAGTATTAGTGAGAGTCTCAAGATTTTCTAGAGCAGACTGAGTCCCATCACGCTATGCAAAACAGAGACAGAAAACAATAACGCGTTGCTTCAGAATCAGTTCACAGCGAAGGCCGAAGGGTCCCGAGATCCCCCACTTTCAAAGTTGGTGTACAATTGCGCTTTTATCTGCCAGTATTCGAGACACTGTTAAAAATATTTTGTGATTTTCTAACACTTTTTCGATGTGAATTAACTGTGAAATCACATCACTTTTCTGTAATCAGAAATAGTGCATTTTGCTATCTCAATTTGGAATAGTTCTCCACCAATCGTAATACTTTCTAAAGTTAAACAATTTTTGACAACGAATAAGAGTTGTGCCAAACGAGCCTTCATATGGAGATGTAATAAACTGTTAAATCTTATGTTGCAGGGCGACGCACGCGGTGTGGGGGCTGCAGCCGCTGTGGTTCCACGTGGTGAATGTGGCGCTGCACCTGCTGGCCTCGCTGCTCTTCACTCGGGTCTGCGTCTCTGTGGCCGGGCTGAGGTCGGGCTTCGCCACGCTGGCAGGCCTGCTATTCGCCGCGCATCCCATTCACACAGAAGCGGTAAGTTTGAAATAGCGAAAGGGACAATCTTTGTACGTAAGTGAGATTTAATGCTACTTTGTGTGAAAAGAGAGGTATAGTTTACACATGGATATACTTTTTTCCTATTGTTTCTTTTTAAGTGAGATGTTGCCTTTAAGGAATAATTGTATCAAACTCCTAACTCTTACCACGCGTCCCATTCACGAAATCGTCCAACAACTGTGTCTACCTACAACCGTTTTGTGTTGAACCCTTGCAAGTATTCAATAACAAGTTTGGTTGACCGGTGTTACTTCCTAAACTGCCATTCTTTACTCGCGCACGTATGTATTCTCGCCTATTCCTCACTTCAATAGAAGTACGCCACATTTTTATGAATATTCGAAGTTGAAATGAGCATGGACAATGCTAAGCACTTGAATCCATTATGCTTATGCGATGAACTTCCCTAGTAACACAAAACTGTCGCGCATAGTGTAATTGTTTTCAACCGTCCAATTATTGTGACGATAACGAAAATCCAAAAGTGATGGATTTTTCAGAGTCAGACGATTGTCACTGGTCTATCAAATTTAAAACATCTAACATCTTGTTGTATTGATATCGATTCCTGGTCAAATCCACTACAGTGGTTTTTCGCTTCCATTCTGATAGCTAGCCGATAAAGATTCCGAGGAAAAAAGATAGTTTAGCAATAGAATCATTTTTCTCATTTCGTATATCGCACCGATAGTCCGTATCTTTTTTCTACTGTTGTCCGACAATCGTAAGACAATTCTGTGCTACTAGGGTTTGTTAATTTACCTGTAAACCTTTTGCCTCGGACTTTACCTCAAGCTCTGCGAGATTTCGGACAAGCTCGTTTGGTTTTTCAGCGTGCAACCTTTCTTAACCGTGCTCTTGAATTGGCGTTTATGGCTTGTCGTTTTGGGGCCGCCCTTGGGTGGTTGGTGGTCGGGGGGCTGCCCCCCATCCGAGTAGAGTACCACCACCACCAGCGGCCTGCCACGGCTAACAGGTTTGACTCTCTCCCTTTTATGGGTCGTGAACGCATCGGGCTGATCACTGTCAGTCGCGCGGCCCACCGCAGCAGGCCCCGCCTGCCCAGGGGGCTCCGCCCCGCCCCACCACGTCGCGCCCTACTTCGGCCTTTAGCCCTGGCCCATTGGACGCCCTGGCCAATTTCGGGAAAGACCCATTACTGGTCCCCATTCCAGGCCGTGCCGCGCCACGCCGCCGGGGTGTCGCCGTAGTTCTGGTTAGCGTCCTGGGCGTCCCGCTCTATCGCTTTGGTTGTTCGATCTATACTGCTGTGATTGTGTATCTTGCAGTAGAAGCTGATCGTTCCAGTTAGGATTCTGAACTTACCGACAAAATGACAAATGCAGCTCGCGAAATTATTTACTTTTGATCTGGCCGTGTTTGGGCCTCCGAAAGCCCTCGCTTTCCTCCCAAGTCGTCTTTTTTATTTCTTTTTGCCTTGAAAGTCTTTTGGCCTAGCGGGCCGTTCGCCATTATCAGTCTGTGCCAACGACAAATTGTACAAAATTGCTCACCATAAAATTTTATCGACCACGCCTCTCTTGGGCTCGCTCGGGCCCCCTCTCTCCTCGGCAGCCTGCTCGCTCTGATGCCACTTCTAATTTGCAGTCGCCGGCTGATGCCAAGTCCTTTGTGATAAGGCGGCGTGTGTCGAGTAAACATGCCGGCCGTACCGTCTGGCTGTGCCGGCTGTGCCGGCTGTGCCGGTTGTGCTGGCTGTGCTGACTGGTCGTGCTGGCCACGCGCCGTAAGTATAGAGCGGCCGCCTGTAATGGGTGGTGAATCGCGTGGTCAGACCGACCAGGTGGTTAGGGGATGAGCTTTGTCGGCCCCGCCGCCGCCACACGGCGCAGCACAGCGCAGCACAGGCAATTGTCCTCGGCTTCGTGACTGGGCGCAATCGAACTGATATGTATTATAGTTATCGCTGCGCCCTATGTCGCGCCTAATTTTCTTCGAACAAAGGCATAGTTCATCGTTTCGCACCAGGGAACAGGATAAGAATGTAGTGCTTGTGCGCGCACTTGTGCAGGATTGCATCGTCACTAGTCTACCTCTCGAGGCGTTGGAGTTTTCCTGGAATACCGCTGGCGGTCATCCCCTGCAAACACGGACCGTTCCGCGCGGATTGTCGACTTATTCTAATTCGGAACAACAGTTCTTATTTTCTTGGGCTTGCGCTCGGGGCGCGGCCCCGAGGTGTGCTGGGTCTGCACCTGGAACAACAAATCCTTTGTACACGGACGACCCCTACCCCCCGGCCTTGCTGTAAACATCTCCATCTCCACCCTCTGACACGCCGGGTGGAAGGCGCAGTTGCGCAGGGCACGGTGAAAAAGAACACGTTCATATTGCAATTGCAGGTAGAAATATGTGTCCGCAAGGAGCTAACCCCACCCCATAGTCACACGAAGCGACAAAATATAGTGCCACCAGTTTGGAAGAATATACGAATGAATAGGAGGGCCGAAAGGAGAGCTCTTCATGACATATGAATTGTTGCTTTTCTCTTTTCTTCGACGAAACCTAAATTTTAGAACGTATCTCAGCTGGACGACATATATACAATCCAGCGAACAGATGTACGAGAAACAACCCTGACCCTCCGAGGTTCCCCTTCAGTCGCTGCTGCTGTTGCAAGATTCAGATATTTCGTCGCTCACACAAAGCGGACCGGCAGACAAAGTTTATCTTAGTTCCCAGCAGCCTGGTCTCCCGCCCGCTCCCCGCTTGTGCGCTGCTCTTGTCCTTCCTCTTCTCTTTCCTCTGACCATCGAAAAGCTGCATTAATTCTAGGATCCTTTATTTCAACGGCACCAATGTCCTTATCCGGGTCGGGACGACTTGTTCACGAGTTTCCGGGTGCCAATCCAAGCGGAAGGGCAGAGAACCATGATGGTACTTTGTTATTACAAAGCGACCGACCCTTTTTTTACCGCGGTAAAATTATCTCGGGTGGAATGCACACTCAAGTGAGTTGCAGTGCCATACACTATGATCCCTTTCACTAATTACATTTTTCCTCATCCCCGTAAATCTCGAACAAAGAAACAGGGAAAAATCCTAAGCCTTTTCCTCGTAATCTGTCGTTTCGAAACAATCGCCCATAGCACGCGGACGCGAAAGCCGAAACTTTCTTCTTTGAGTGTACTTTGCAGCGGCAAAGGAAAATGGGAGGAAGGAACAAGGAGACGAACAGCGCTTCTGAGCGGACCTTGGGCTTATGAGTGGTAAGCTCTCATCACACTGCACAAAGACTTTGTTCAAATTCTTTTCACTGCGTATGGAAAGTAAGGTTTATCCTCTGCCGCTGCTGCGCCTCTAACAAGGGTTGCCTCATTAGAGACGGGGTGCGGGAAATAATTTATGACAGAAGGATGGAGGAGGGGGAAAGCGATTCTTGTTCATTCTGTGAGTGAGAGACAGAACGAAGGGGAAGAGGGGAAAAGAGCGAGAAAAATTAGTCATTAAAAGTTGGGGTTGGTCTTCCTTTCGCGGACCCGACCTCTTTATCGGGTAGGCATTCTAGGCCGCGGGGCACCTCTGTGGTGCGGGTTGACTACCCGCCTGGCGTGGGCGGCCGTCAACCCCATCTGTTCTCAACTCAACCGAACACCAAAGGAGAGAGGTCGGGGGAGCCTGATGGACCTTAAAGGTTTAAAGCCGCGCAAGAGGGTCCAGGAAAAGTTGGGTCGTGTGTGCGTGTGTGTATGTGAAACTGCGAAGCCACTTCTCTCTCTTTTCTCTCTCGCTTTCTTTATTTCCGAACTCCATGAAAACGACCTGCCTCACTAGCCCTTGCTTCTTGTTCCACCCCCCCCCCTCCTCTTCTACCCTCAACCCCTTCCTCAACTCCCCCAACACATTTCGCCATACCTTGAAGAGGCGCGGGGCCGGAGCAGCGACGAGTCCCTTGACGCTCGTAGACACACACACACGCGCGCACTTGCGCGCGCCGGACGCTCCAATCCGAATTACCCGTAAGTACTTTCAGCGTAATTGCAGCATTACGCGGAGTGGTCCGTGTGTGTGTGCAATAACAGCCGGCCGGCTACACGCCCTAATGGGCCACAAGGAAAAAGGGGAAATTAAAAAAAAAGAATCCTTCCGTCTTGTGCGCGGATGTGGATGCTACCACCACCGTCCTTCTTCATTGGGGCGTTGCTGCAACTGTGATGGAGGCTCTTTCTGTTTAGTGTTATTGATATTTTCGTGCCTCAACGCTCCCCTGGACCCCAGCTTTTTAGGCAGCCGACTGTCTCATGCAGAAGGAAAAGTCGCCATCCTCCAATCCATATCTCCCTTTGCTCTCTATAGCACAGAGCGTTTGTATGTTTTCTTTCTTCATCAAACGATTTTCATTTTAGCCGGGGGGCTGCTGCCCTCTAAATCCCCGCATTGTTTTCCTAATTCGCAAATTTCTTTTTCAGTTCTAT
>NW_026267131.1:2451523-2455042 GCF_000697945.3 Frankliniella occidentalis | reverse complement strand
ACTGGTGGCTGGGGCCACCCTGCAGTGGCGCTGCACAACGGGCCTGCATACCTCCCAGTGCTGATTTAACCAAATGTACTGGTAGACAGTCCCACCCAACCTTCTTGCTTGATTATCCATGAATGAAGTATTACTTTTTAGCTGAGCCAATGCGCTGATCAGCTGTGGTTTGCAAAACCGCGTGCACCTGCGTGCCCTGCTTGCCCCTTACGATCCAACTGGAGTGCTCTTTGTTCACTCCCCCCCCCCCCTACCCCTTTCTATTGCCTCATACTTCCTTACCTCGTTTTCTTCCTCTGTTCTTGCGCATTAAGGGGAGCTCTGCAGCATCGGCCAGTTCTGCACTCTGTATTATGATAACACCGAAGACGATTACGAGCTCTAAACAGCCGCGGATCCGTACTGTGTGATAAATATTTTGCCTTTTCACAAGGAGCGTGTCTTCTAACAGATTTCCTTTTGCGATACCAGCCTGCTCTTTATGTTCGCTCTACGTAGTTGATGAGGGACAAATGTCTTCCAGACAATTCCGTTATCGTAGACGTGCTGCAATATCACAGTTTGAGCTTGCAGCTAAAAGCAAGGCTAAAAGGCGAGAAATTAGACAAAGGCATTTAGTTTTGAAACATCGTCGCCTCAAAGCCGATTAGCGCCGCCCGCACAACATGGTTTCCTCGGCTGGGACGGCGCCCATTAGAAAGAGTTAGTGAAGTTCTACGCGACTTTCCCTTTGCCTTTCGTTTTTGTCCGCGACGACTCACTCAACTGTCAGTGTCGCACCGACCAAAACAACTTAATTTTTTCAACGCAAATTTTAATCTTTGAAACAATGTTTGGCGCATTCTGTATCCTAACCGAGGGGGAAAGTGGCGCTCTTAGTAGATGGGGTGCCCGCTAGGAAAATTATTACACGAGTTTAATCAAATCAAAGTGATTGACTGCCTTTGTTCGCTACATTCACCCCTCACTCCCTCGTTTCTTTTAACAACTGAAAATAATGTATTAGTAAACTATTAAAACTTTTTTCATCGCTCAATATCTTACAATTTTATATTGCTGTTCTTGGTTACTCGAATAAATCGCTCGAAATCCCTTACGCTAAATCTTTTTATTTGAAATATTGTGTACACACGGATTGAATACGTGAATTCGCTATGCCTTACTCTCCCCCTCTCTCCCCCTCTGCTGCTTTCGCAAATCCATTAAGCCACTTAGCCGCCCTTTGTTCCATAGATCGTGCAAGTAGGAGGAGGAGTTAGCGGCTCATTGGTCGTATTCGACTTTTCTTCCCGAAGCCTTCATTTGGGTACGTGCTTATTATGCATTGTGGTCCGACGAGAGGAATCCCAAAGCCGTCAGCAGCAGCCTGGGCGGTTGCACTTAAACAATATTCGGCAGAAAATTACAGTGCAGCTCCGACTTGTTGTACGATGAAGTGTTCCTCTCTTATCGCGACTCTGGGCACACTTTCGGGATCGACTTGGGATGCATTTTTCATGCGTGTCAGTTGAGACTCACTTCAGCGATAAAACCATAAACAGAGCTGGCAGCGAACCTCATAAATATGCGAAACCGGACTCGAGATAGCGATAGCGCAAAGGGTAAAAAAAGGAGAGAAATGTAAAAAAAAGGGAGTTTGACGCGCAGGCGTCGGCAAAACTGTCCGCATTATTTCCCGATTCATCTCGTCCATGTGATGGCCCGGCGGAACTTGGCCTCGTTTCGGCCGGATCGACTGCTTGGGGTTTACTGTTTGGAACATTCGGCTGGCCAGGTCGTTTCGGGGTCCTTTTTTACGGGCACGACCGTGTGTGTGCGCGTTCCTTTGATCGATGTTTCGCTGACGTCCAGCGGGCCACCGCGACGTGATCCCAAGGCACATACGCGCTCACACACACACACATGAACCCACGCTCGCGCACACACACGCACACACACTGCCCGACATTGGGCGGCGAGCTCTTATTGGAAAATTAATGAAATATTTTTATCGTGCCGTAACGTGCGGGCTCAGCTCCCATGTGCGTCTGGGGCCGCCGATGGCCCCCGCGCACTCTCCGCTCGTCCGGAGGGCGATCTCCGCGGAGTTGTGCGCGTCGTGTTAACAAAGTGTAAGCTCACCATGCACAGGTTGGTGGTTTACTCAGACTGACCTCGCCGCGCTGGGTCTCTACAGTGTTGCACGGCCTTGACTGTCCGCCGGGCGCCTCCTCGCCCCGCCGCCACGGCACAGCCCGCCCGCAGGCCGAACAAAACTTTAAGCTCCGACGCTGTTATCCCCAGCAGGCAGGCAGCAGCCGCAGCCCATCAACACCACCCTATCTCCCTCTCTCGCTGTCGTTCCTCGACGCTGGCGCGCGGGCCGTTCATTGCCCTTCGGACAGCCTGCAAAAAGAAAAGTATGCATTTGTTTGTTTGTGGAGGGAGGGGGTACGGAGACGGATGTGGAAGAGCACCTACCGAGACTCTACTGGCGCTGTTGGGAGGCGGCTTTACGCGACAGCACGCTACGCTCGGGAGGATTGTTGTGCCTGACACCCAGCAACAGCGACCTACAGAGGCGTATCTGCTTAAGGCGTCCAGGCTCCAGCGAGGACAGCAGCTCCTTCATCCGCTAGGGTTGCAGGAGCAGCCCTACAGGGTCCCCTACAGGGTCCCCTACAGGGAGCTCCTCGAGGATACGGCGCGCTGGCTAGGGCCTCTCGACTGGAGTCTCCAGGTGCAAGGACCTGCGCTTCTGTTGGAGCCGTGCTGGAGAAGACTCGGGAGCAGCACAACTTGCCTGACGTGCCGTTCGCACTTTTTCCCAGTCTGTCTTTCTTTCTCTTGCTTTCGCACACGGCGGGGGTTCGGTAGCGAGTCTGGGGAAGGGGCGGAGGTTGTGGGCAGAGGTCGGGACGGGGTTGGGGGGCGGGGGGAGAGGTTGCGCCACCGCACAGGGGAGAAGATGAGCCAGAAGCACACACTCGATCCTGAAGGGAAAATATCGTTGAATTATCATATTTGTGGTTGCGCCACGATGTGTCACCGCGGTGCTCTTCCTCTGCGGATTAGGGACCGCCCATAAATACGGCGTCCTGTCGTCGAGCCTCATCAGCCTGCCTCCGCCTCGGCCAGACTGCCTCGCGTGTGCCCTCTGCAACATGAACAATGAAGTTGGGTGATTCGCCGATACGTATCCCTCCCGACCCGATGATGGCGTGACGCGGGGCGAGCAGTAAAATGCTCAAGTGCTCGTACTCGCGCGGGAGCCGAGCGGAAGCCGAGCGGGCAGGGAATTTTGTGTTTTTTTACGGCGAGGCGGCGGCGGCGGCGGGAGCAGCGCGGGGATTTGAACCGGCGGGATGGTAGGAAGTAGGGCGCGCGGGGGACGCGACGGACGCGGCCCGGGCCGGGTGGCCCAACGGGCGCCTGATTGTGCTGGGAGGCTCGCGGCCGATGGTATCGCGGGTGTTCGGAAACATTCCGAGAGGCCCGGAGGACACGGGCGAGGGGGTGGGAGGAGGGTGGGTGGTGCCG
>NW_026267131.1:2432752-2441261 GCF_000697945.3 Frankliniella occidentalis | reverse complement strand
ATATGGAATTTTCTGTCTGTCTAGTCCAGTGTGTCACTGTACTATCACTTATACTAATATTATGAAAGAGACCGTCATTTAGACAAAGAACATGTTGCAAAATCATAAAAGCTTGTTCAGTGTGGTACACAAACCAAAAGTGTTCAATTACTCCCCGCCCTGAGAATTACGACGCGACCACGACACCGGAATAAAATTGCTCCTTCAAGAAGTGCTCTCTGCGATCCACCACTACATGGCAGCATGACCTATGGAGGAACTCGCGTGTCTGCCGCGCCGCTGTATAATGTAGGTGATGCTTTGGTGTGTCAGCCTGTCGGTTTTGTCGAAAAAGACGAACAGCAAATAACGGTGAGAAAGAGGGGGGAGAAAAGTAGGGCGTAACTGCCGATATTCGCCGTCTGAAAATAATTCATGAGATGCCCTTCGTCGGCGGCGGCAGTGGTGTGAGAGGGTAGTTAGGTGTGAAGAGCGAGAGGTGGTGTTACGGGGAGGGGGGTGGGGGGTTGAACTCGGGGATAGAAGTTGGGCTCTGGTACATGAGGGGCACAAATCGCCGGGGCGTGTAGGGGCTGCCTGAGAAATGCCCCGTGTCTGCGGACCTTCTCTCTGTTAGCGTACGCGTCACTGGCGAGCCCCGGGCTAATGCCTCACCACACCACTACCTCCACCACCAGCAGCAGAACCACCCCTCCCCCCTCCCTTCCCCTGGCATCCATCCATCTATCCACCCAGCACATCTAGCTCGTCTATCTGACTCCCCACGGCTCTGGTCTCATCACATTACGACCCCCCACCCCATTCTTTCACCACCCTCTCCCCTCCCCGTCCGTCCATACCGTGGCTGCCAATAGCGCTCATATGACGCTCCTGTGTTGGCCGCGCACGGCGGACGCACGCACGGTAGCGTAGTCTCCACTGTCAACTCAAACACGGCATTATGTTCGTTCAACGAACCCATGTGCGTGTAAGTGGAATTAGTAACTTCAAAAAGTTTTTTGGATATAGAGTGCTTAGTAGCGCGTCACCGACCCCACATGACCAGCTATTAATTCAAAAATGAGCGTTAACGGGACCCTCTCGGCTGGACACAACGCTGATACCTTCGCAAGCATACATAAACACAAAAAGTATATGCTCTAAACCAGATGTGCACTTACCAAGGCTATCAGCGTTTCCCGTGTACTTCAAGGTAATCAGTAAGTACTGATTACTTCACCATCTTGCACACTCGTTTTGTTATCCAGAGATTACAAAATAGACGATTTGGGCTACCTCTGGATAAGAAGAAATCAGGAAGAAATCTACAAGCATCATGGCGGCCAGCCTATCTCTCCCCATTGCGGCCATATTAGACGGCCATGATGCTCGTCGGCATTTTTACTCGATTTCTTCTTATCCAGAGGTAGCCCAAATCGTCTATGTTGTTTATTACTGTTAACATCATCATTATTAAGATGTAGCTCCGCAGGGGACGGAGCCTCTGCGCACCCCCTTCACCTTCTGTCTTTGTTAGGGTTGAAGACCTCGGCTCCCTGCGCTCCTTCTACGCTCCTGCCATGAGGCTGCCATGAGGCTGCCATGAGGCTGCCGCGAGGCTCTGTACCATGCAGACACACCTCGGGCGACATGGGCTTCCGCCACGCCTGCCCCCCGGCACTTCTTCCTCCGACCCCGCAAGGCCCTCATCTCCATCTTTCTGCCTCCTCCTTTCCCTTGTACCTCCCAGCTCTGGCACGAGACGCTCTAGATTCGTTGGACAACCTTCACATCAATTAGTCAAAACCTGCTCCTCTTCTCCCTCTTAGCCCCTTTCCAATCCCTCTGCCCCCTCTCTCCTGCAATTCCCATCGCACCTCGGCTGCCGCTCGCTGCGCGACAGAGTGGGAGAATGCATCTGTCGTGCAAGACTTTAGGTAGAAAGTTCACCTGTACTTCGAGATTAAATTTCTGCTGCAGAAAAGGATGCGGCAATTTTGTGGAAATGACTTGAATTTGTCTAAAATTTACACGATGACGTACCCGAAGGTTTTTGAGGCAAAGCAGTTAAACTGTATACGGCACTTCTGCAATGAGGAGTACCTTCAAGTAAATTTTCATTCTGAGGTTTCAGAACGAAATAATGAAAACATTGTTGAGAATTGTTGCAAAAATGATTTTTAACGGCCAGTACCCCCTTGCTGTAGTGACTAACACTAATGAAAACTACGTCATTTATATCGACACTTAAACTCTCGAAACTGCTCAAGGGGAATACTGCACAACAGTCGTAAAGAACAATACCATGAGTATGACACTTTAAAGTGTAGTACCACACGACATGTTTTACAAAGGGCTCTCAGTGCAAATATTTGAGGGAAGCATGATTGGCACTACACTTAACAGTGTGATAGTCATGCTATTGCACTGATAACTGTTGGGCGCCACTATTGCCGTTTCCAGAGAAACGAACAGAGCATGCTAATCAGGTGCTTTCCAGATAATTTCTTTAATTTTATATTTGAGATTACTCTCTTTAATAAGTTTTTGAAAAGGGACCGGAAACTCTATTCGGTGTGTGCGGAATAAGGAGAGATTGGTTGGAAGAGAAGCCAGGGCGACCGTCTCTTCATTTTCCTCTCTTTTTCGGTCATCCCACTTTAACCCTTGCGCCTTCCCTAGAGCCCTTCCCTCGCACACGAGGGCAGCATAAATGGCCCAGCCAACCGATGAGCGTGATATTGTTTTCCAATTGAGTCGCTTAACCTTGCCGAGATACCCCCCTCTCCCCCTTTTCTCTCTCTTCCTACCTCCCTCTCTTCCCCCATTTCTCACTCGGTATCCCTGGGGCCTGGGGCACGGCAATCCGAGCGCGGCTGGCGCCGGCATGTACTCCCCACTTACACCAAAACAATGCTCCCATTGATGGCAACCCTTTGCTGCAGGACCGCGGCGGGGTGCGGTGAAATGAAGTAGGTCGAGGGTGCGGCGCACCGCGCCGGCCGCGCCGCCAAGCGGTACGGTCCAGCGCACACCGCGAGTGCGGCACTGCCGAGAACGGCGGGGTGGTCGCAGGTGCGGTGGGGATGCATTCCTCTATACAGCAAGAGTTTTTCGACGTTTTTAGTGATCTTATATTAGTGATGCTTTTACTAAGCAGTTTTAAAAGGGTGACTTTAGTTAACTCAATTTAGGAAAGTTTAGGTTGCCTACCCCCACGGCGCTGCGGCATTACGGTGAACGACGGTACTGAAAAATGAATCAAAGGTGTGAAGTAGGTTGTACCACTACGGGCCGAGGCTGCTGAAAAATTCTGATTTTATAAGGTATTTGCTTGTCAGACCTGACGACCCCTACAAAACACACACACTGACAAACCCCCTCATCCACACTCCCAAAAACCTGAACAAGCGCTCGTTTTCTCGTACACACCTGGACATGTTTAGATGTGCGTACTTTGACACCTTTCTTCTTTCCGCCCTCCCCCCCCCCCCCTTCTCTCCTTCCCTCTCTCTTTCCTGCGAATTTATCCTGGTCCTCCCCTTTCTATTTTTCTTGTTTCTGTTTTTCTTCCGTTTTGATACAGGTAAAAGAATAAAACCATTTTAAGAATGACCGAATTTTAAACATTCAAAATAACATTAGGCAAACGACATTTGGCCCGACTCCAGCAGTTTATTTCATTCTATAGTCCTCCTGCAATAGGCTCAACAATGTCGCGAGAGTACGCTCAAAAATGGCTAACTAGCCACTGTGTGTACTCAGCTTCCAAAAGAGCCGCGCTCTCCTTTCACCCCTCTCCCTTTCTCTCTCGCTCTTTGTACGCCCTCCCGCCCACTCCCGCACACCTCCCGCAGCTCCGCAACTGAATTAAAACAGAAATGAGCTTGCTCTGTGTTTCCTTGTCACACACAGGGCAAGTCCGTGCGCGAATCCGAGTCAAATTAGTAGTGACAACGACCTCATGAAGAACGTTTCCATACCATCTCCCACCCTTCCTCTCCCTTCTTCCAGACTTCCCATAGTGAATTATCCACGCACCCCACGGTCATTGGGTCAGACCGATGAAGGGGCGAGCACTGTTGCCCTCTCGTTCTAATTTAAGCCTCAAACTGTCTCCCTCCCCCCGGCGGGGTCGCCCGCAGCTTACGCCGCACAAACCCCCGCCGTCCGTCTCTCTCGCACTCACGGGCGGCGCGCGAATTACGAGGACGGTACGAAGTCCGTATTTTATTATTTAATGCACCTTACCTTAGGGGTCCAGTGGCCTGGCAGGGCGTGGCGGGGCGTGGCGGGCCGGCATTGAAAGCCTGCACACAGGCTCACGCGCCGTGGGGGGGCCTGGCGGATGAATAAGTTATACGCCGGGCCACACCGCCCCGCCACGCCCCGGCCACGCCCGGCCACGCCCCGCCACGCCCCGCCACGCCTCTACGTTGAGCCGGCCGGAGCGAGGGGGTGTAGTGGGGAAGGAATGTAGTAGTGTATGGGCGGGTAGGATGGTATTCCAGCAGCAGCCAGGCTCGTTGAACAAGAACAAGCGGTGGGCACTGCCAAACAACCCCCGGCCCACCACCCCACCGCCATCCTAACCCTCGGCACCCACCCCCACGCATTTTGAATGTGCCATGTCAGCGCCCCCTCTGCTCTCTCTCCACATACCTACTCAAAACGCACATTTAATACTGTTTGCCACACAAATGCCACACCGTTGTTGCAAGCGATTTTAAAATTAAACCTCCGTCTTGTTGTGCACTACCTTGCTCGGGCGGCCTCGAGTCCCTCTCCGTGTCGTCCCTCGCCGTGTTCCGCTCGGGGACGCGCCAGGCCGCCGCTACGCTCCAGACCCAACCAGACCGACCCCCGAGGGACTCGGGTAGCGCGGGGGGTGGGAGGGGGAGGGGGCGGGGGTGCTCACCGGATTTGTTTGGGCAGACAGGTCCCGTATGGGGATTCGTCCGTGGTGTCTCTTTTTTTATTTCCGCCTCTCTCTGCACCCAGAAAACCGTTTCTTTGAATTAAAGAAATTTTATTTAATTCAACGAAAATTTCGTGCCAGAAACCAAAGAAATCTTTTTCGTTCATATAACGAAAAAATTTCTTTCACTCAACGAAAGTTTTGTCAGATTGAACAAATTTTCGTTGAGATTAAGAAATTTTTCTTCAAATCAACGAAAATATCGTCAGTTTGTGATTTCGTTAAGTCAAAGAAACGGTTTTCTGGGTGTGTGTCTTCCTCCCGCCAGCCCGAGTTCAGCGCGTACCCGAGGCGAACTGTGTGTGACTATGAGTGTCAATGTCATGTTGTGTGTGCGTTAGAGCGAGAGGCCCTGGCATACCCTTTCTTTGCTTGCGAATACGTCTCTCTCGCACTCACATCCCGACACAACCCCGTAATGGATTTGGGCGTTCTGCTCCAGTAATCTGGTCGGTCCCGGTGTGCCGCAGTCTGTTGTAGCCGCGCATAATTACTGCACGTCCCCTGGTGTGGTGTGACGGGGCGGTGCGGGGCGGGGTGGCCCAGAGGGTGTCCCGGCCACTGATGGGGCCGTGTGCGATACAGGATGGACAGATGTCAGTAGTCACCCCACCCCGTACCGCGCAGCTTGCTACTGCCCGCCACCGACCAACAATGACCAACTAACAGCGCCCCTCAACGCGAACCGCTGGCTCCACCAAAAACTTGGATGCAGCATTTTGAACCCCAGCTCCCCTCACCTCAACTCTACAGCCTCCCGCCTCGCCGATGCCTATAGCCCTCTGCCTCGACCTGTCTCACCCTTAAGGCACACCCTCCGTCTCGGCCTAGCCTTACACCGCCCTCATCCTTGCATTGCCCTCCTTGTCCCGGCCTCCTGCCGCCCCTGGGGGCCGCGTTCGCCCAAAGGCGCTCGCGTCTCAATGCGGACAAAGGCTGCAGCAGCCCGCCCGGCCCCCCAGGGGGGCTTAGGGCGCGGGGCGCGGGGCGGGGCCCCCGTCCAGGCGCAAAGTGTTTTAGTGGCCATAAACAGGACTTAATGTGCGCGCCTTACCAAGAGCCAAGGAGCCAGCCAGACGTCTCGGGCTCCACCGCGGCGGCGCGGCGGCGGCGCGGCACAGCCAAGTGTCGGGGCGAACCGTCAAATCCCGTTACGACTATACTGCCGTTCAAAACTTGGCGCGCTGCGCAACATTAGCGGAATGAAATACTTTTAAAGTGATTGCATAACTCTCGGCATAACTTCTATGATGTGGGCGGCGCTGTACGTACAACAGCCAACGTTACACACGGTGTTCGCCTCCTCTGTACCAGAAGAGATGGTCTTATGGTGGTTACCTTTATGTCAGAATAATGCGAACCTTCACTTATATTTATGCTAAACTGACGCAAACTACTCAGGTGGTATTAAAACTTTTGTGCGACGTAACTGTCAGAATGTCATGCCCATGAATTAGTCACAGCAGTAATGCTGCTCCCTAAGTACTGAATGTGGTAAAATTATGACAGCCCAATTCGACCAGGGTACCTTTGGAAAGGTTGTGTATCTCAGAAAAAATATAAGGTTCGACGATGGAATAAAAGCGCGCTACTGCTATGGATCTGATTTCGTACAAGTTGCAAGTGCGACTGTTAGAATTTATTACCTTGCGAGACTAGCACAAGAATGTACATAAAATTATCTCTAAACTAAGAATATCACAGTCAATTTTTTTCCTCAAACATGCGTGTCATCTCATATTTCTTTGTGGGCCTTATTGGTACTGATAAGTAGAGGTCCCGACCAAATCTAAGATAACATGGTTGCCAAAAAGCAATTTCCTTGGTATTCTCATTTTAAGCATTTTTGAACAGTCTAAACCAGAACAGAAGCGATTATAATAACTCCAGTTCGTTGTGACGGAGTATGCGGGCCGGGGAGACTCTCGGACGGGGTGAGTAGCGGAAGTGGTGGCGAGGAACCCAGAAATTCCTGGCATGAAATAGGTTTTAAACAGCCGGAATTGATTTCTCCGGGGATTTGCTGGACCCGGCCAGCGAGGGCGTTGGGGTTGGCTGAGCGGGAGCAAGCGGCGAGAGTGAGAGGGGTATAGAAAAAGGAGAGGGAGTAGGAGTAGGGGATGCTCGTAGGCACTTGGGGAGGGAAAAGGGGGGGGGGGGCGGTAGCGCAGCTGCTCACACGTAACACATGCGCCTTTTCCGCGGTCGCAGAAAAAAGGTGGGGGAATTCATTTGGTGCGCGTGTTGAACCGAACTGGCACCGGATGGAAAAGCTTTTTACACCCTTTCGTTTCCTCCGGCTTCCTGCGCCCTGCTAGCTATTCTATTCCGCCTCCACATGCGCTTCCGCGGCGTGATCTCAGCAGGCTCCGGTTCTACAGTGAATCCTCCGGCAGACTGGCACGGGAGACCGCGGAGCGCGGGAGTGGTTGGAGGCTGACCCGGCCTACAGAGGTGTGGCTATTGGCGGACTCGCAGGAGGGGGGTGGCTGATGGCTCACCCGCAAGCTGTGGCCGATGTCAGACTCGCAAAGGGGGTTATTTCTGATGAAAATGTCGTCACACGGGGAAACTGAGAGCGCTGCATGACCGCGGGGAACCAAAAAAATAAAAATAAAGAGTGCAAAATGACGAAATTTCCCGTTCTCTGACTTGGTGGCGCTCGGCTGACGTAGCCCGCCCCCTTAGGCCTGGCAGCGCCGGGATCTTATGAAATATACCCGACTAAATCCGCAAGCAGCATGCTCCAGTCCGCGCTCCAGTGGATTGACCGTGCCTCGAGGGGGCCATAAAACGAGAGGGAAGGGGAAGGGAGGGGGTGAGGGGCAGGGATGAGATGCGAGGGAAGAAGTGGGTAGGTGAGGCTGAAGGAGGCGGGGCCGGGCGTGGCGCTCGCGGTCAGGTAAGCAGATGCCGACTGACCGAGGTATAAAGGGTTAGTGTGGAGGGGGGATCAACGCGGGCAAAGAAGAGGGGGAGAGAGAGAGAGAGAGAGACAGACAGACGGGCCTGTGGGGGTAAGGGAAAAGGGGAAGGGGTGTGAAGGGGAAAGAGGTTGCACAGCCGCGTTACGCGGTAATGCCGTACGCCCTCGTAATGAGGTGGGGCGGACCCCCTTTTCCTCTCTCTCTCTCTCTCTCTCTCTCTCTCTCTCCCTCCCTCGTTGACGTATTGCATTTTCAGACAAGGTAAAGCCCTACCCTCTGGGTCACTGTATATGACCCCCACCTCCCCAACCCTCCCCCTGGCCCGGAGCGGGAAACGTGTTTTAACGATCCAACACACTAATGGTGTGTCTGGTTTGCTCTTTGGGGCGAGCCGAGCGCCGCCGCGACCCCGGCGTGGACAGATTGAATTTTCGGACGCGCCCTTGCGGAGCGTCAGTGTGGGGTTAGCGGGGAGGGGATGCTGTTGTGTGTGGTCCACACAAGATGGCGACCTTGCAGCCTGCTGCAGGACCGTACAAATCACGCCCGTTTTACAACCTTGGAAGGAAAATGAGACGGGAGGCTGATATTGCGAACGGAGCGAGAGAGATGGCGCGAGGGGGGG
>NW_026267131.1:2422722-2432702 GCF_000697945.3 Frankliniella occidentalis | reverse complement strand
GCGCAATGCAGTACGTGGGGACGCATAGAAAGGGGCCCCTTTGTGTGGGCTGCGCTCGAAATGGCTCCTTCCCGCTGTCCTCGTTGCTCGTGTTGGTTGGTGGCCACCTTGTCCTACCGCAGCTTGGATGTGTGTTGTTCGGAGCGAGAGTGCCGCTCCTTCGAGGCGGTATACTCGAGAGAAAGGTGCGCAGTAAAGCACTCGCATTTACACCCTCTCTGCCAATTACTGAAATTTCTAAATTCTGAGCCGTAGAGAAGTCTTTTACCCTTTCGCCCCTTACCCTACCCCCCTCTTTTTACACTGTCCCTTTCTCTCACCCTCCTCTTTTCCCCCTTTCCTTCCATTTTCTCACTCAACTTTGAAAGAAGCCGGCATTTAGCCAAGAAACACAATATGGGTCCAAGTTTGGGTGGCGCTCGCGCGCTCACTGCGCCGAGCCCGTCTTTTGAAGGGCCTCTCCTTGCTTCCTCGGCCCGGGTCGGCTGGATGGCCGCTGTGGTCTTTTTTAAGAGCAGCGCTGCACGTCGTCAAGTGCCCCCGCCTGCCCAGGTGGCTGCATAGCCCTGGGGCACAATCAGGAAGCAACCCCTCCTCCCCTCCCCCTCCTCCTGCACCTCTCATTCTTCTTATTTTTAATTGGGCCTCATTGTCGCCTATATACCTGGTCGTCTGCCTGTCATCCTGGGCTTTCACGGGAAAGAGGTAGTTCTCGTAGTACGGAGTAGTGCCTGTCCACTTTTTGAAAATTACATCAGGCTACTTAACAGTTTTTTTTCTGTTTTTCATTGTTTTAAAAAAAAAATTGAAAAGACTTAGGATAGGAAAATAAACACAAACGACAAAGCAAAAATAGACTTACATAACTCAGATTCTAAATCTTATTTATTTAAAAAGTTTAGTCGGATTCAGTACCGTCGCTGACTGATCACTCAGGTCCTAGCCGGATATCGTGATTCTCGTCATTGTCATTCTCGTTATCGTCTTCATTTTGAACTCCGAAAGAGCTGTAGCAGGAGCGATTCTTTACTCGAGCAGCCTTCTTTGACAAATGAGCCAATTTGTGAAGTTTGGACCTTGAAAAATTAAGGGGGAGCTACGCACGGAGCTCTGCGCGCACCTGCTATTACAGCCAGTAAATCCGACCAGGGCAGCAGCAGTCGGGACACTCCACGTAAATAGTATTGTAATTTTTTTTAAAATCGGAAAATGTTGTGAGTTGAGTCAACCGTAGCGTGGACTACTTCAAAGAGACAAAGAAAGCCTCTTTCTATATATTTTTTCTGTGTCAAGAATAGTGATATCCCGTGCGCCCTCTCGCACTTCCCTTTCGCATTTGTGTGTGTGTGTGTGCATAGTAGCTCCTGCATTTGAAAAGTGGCCACGCGGACTCTATTGTGTATTCAGCGTACATCCAACACACGCACGCGCACACACACATGCACGCACGCAGAATGAGAGAGAGAGAGGCAGAAACACAGAAGAGAGGGCCGTGAAGCTGAAGCGCAGGGTTATTCCCGCGGCGATGCACCGTAACGTGTAGAGCGAGGCGGGACGCGGCGAGACGAGTGTTTATAGTTCCGCCAGTGGAGCCCCGTGTAAGCAACTCATAACTCAGCGGCCCAAATTGTGTTACTGTCCAATTTTCCGCGAATCTTCTTCATGCGTTCGACAGAGCGAGCCAGGGGCAACGCTTTTGGAGCTCCTCGTATGTATGTATGTATGTATGTGTGTGTGTGTGTGTGTGCGTACGTGTGTGCGTGAGCGATGATTTCGCTCTTTTTTTATGAAATATGAGTCCGAGCCGTCTCTTCGTTTTGGCCGCCGAGCTTTTGTATTATGATTGAGGAGACAAATTACTTCAACTTCCATTGACAATAAGAGTACGGCACACGCACATGGCACATTTGCTAACAAAAACACATCTTCGCCTCGATCAATTAAGTTGCAACACGAAAATGTTCACAGCTTCCACCTTTGTATTTGTTTATTTTTCCGCTCGTTTTCGTCAATTTTGCCGCAGATGATTCACCCCCACCCCCTCCCCCCTCTCTATCTCACTCTTTCTCGCTGTCGGTGAAGAGTGAGCCTGGAGGCCTATTGTCCTCGGGGTGCTCATTAACTTTCAGCACTTTCCGTAGCCATAACCTCTTCGTCAATCTGCCGCCGCACCACCGGCTATGGCCAAAGTTGTGCCCCCTAAGATTTATGCTGCTGCTGCTGCTCTCTCTCTCTCTCTCTCTCTCTCTCTCTCTCTCTCTCTCTCTCTCCGACCCGTAATGAGTGCACGCAGACGTGAGAGATACTCGATACCGCCCGCGCGCTTCACCCCGCCCGTCAATACCCCCCCGGTAACGCCCCCGCTGCTGCACTACGTCATGACCGTGTCGGAAGTTGGCGTCGCTGCCCGAGTTTTCCCGTGCCTATAATCACCGTCGGTCACTGATAGATGGCCGACTGCAGCCGACGACCGGGAAGCGCACCAGGCAGCAGCGAGCGTTGCGCCGCGCACCTGGGCGAGCAGGTCTCCTCGATGAGCTACAAGCGGAGCCGGAAGACAACTTTTTTCATCTGGCAAATGGGTTTTCTGGAGATGTTCCACAGGGATATGAAGGTGGTGGCGCGGGAAGGGGGAGGGTAGCCGATCCGGAGAGAAATAGTTGAACGTATTGAATTGATGCTCAACACGAAGTGTTGGCAATCTTTCGGTGTCTATCCGACCCAGTCGCTCGCTTTGCTCACAAACTGTGGCACACGGGCTTACTCGCCCTTTCTCTTTAGCTCTTTCTCTCCCTTTCGCTTTATCCCCCCCCCTCCCCTCATCCCCATCTCTCTCTGTCTCTCTACATTTCTCTTTCCCTTGTGGCGTGATTTCTCCTCCTGGCTGGCTGGCAGGGTTGTTATCCAGTCCTTTCCATTTTATTTCTGCGCTGCGCGTTCATACATCTTTGCCCGCAATTCTTCAGGCACTTGTCGCGGACCAGTTCAGACCGCCCCCTACCCGCCTGGAGTTCGGACACCAGCGCTTTTGCCGCCATAGATAGTATTTCAATGTTTAATGTCTTAAATTAAAAAAAAAAGTTGTAGGTGAGGGAAGATTATACAGCTAGTGCCGGAACCTATCGTTTTTCGGCGTGACTTGTGGTTGTCGTGGTGGGGCAGGGTGAGGCGGGGCGGAGCGGAGCGGGAGGCAGCGACCCGATGCGTGACTCACCGTGTGCCTCACTGTGACATTCACATTTGCATTTATATTAAGGTCCGCGTCGCGCCGCAACGAACGTGTCAATCACCTTCGGTTCGGGTCGCCTTCGGGTTGCATTCGGGTGCCCCTTCGGGTTTCCTTCGGTTCCGCGGGCTCTCACGTGCCTTGCCTCCCCTCCCCAATCCCTCCCTTTCCGATCCGATTCTCATTTTCCGCTCCTTGTCCGCGCCTCTATGGCGCCCTGATGGTCTGTCGCAGCCGTGCCTCCATGTGTCACGACACCCAGGTGAATGCCTTGCGTTCGCGTCCCTCTCTCGCCTTATTGGAAGGATTAAAGCAGCAGCCACGGGAGGATGAGGGCGATGCGGGGCCCGTTCTTCCATTTCAGCTGTCACTCTCCGTACAACCTATCAAAAAGATTGGCTCTCCGGACATGATTCTGGACTTGTAAAATGATAGAGCTTTCAAAATAAACACTAAAAAAAGTTTTGTTCCAAAAATAACTAAAATTCCCCCAAATCATGAAAATCTCCGGAGTGTTTGGGGAAATATTGAGTGCTGATTTTTTTGTGCGCCCTCCTCACATAAAAACTTCTTTTTAAAAGGCGCAGCTTTGTGTTTCCCCCGGTGAAGCGTTCTACATTTTCTCCTCACAGAAGTCGGACTCGTCTATTTTGACCTCACTGGTTCTTCCTCCTACCAGATGCCTCTCCTGGCCTGGAAGGCAGGTCTCTCTCGCGCGCAGCTTGACGGGAATAGCCTCCTCCCGCCCTCTCCCCTGCCATTACCGCCCCCTCGCGTCCCGGTGACGGCCGGGCCATGTCGGATATCCGAAGAGAATCTAGCCTAGTCAGCGAGCGCGGCCGCCGTGTACCCGGCGCTCTGCTGGCGGCATGGCGTGACAGTCACGACCAGGTGTTAAGGAAGCGCCTTCTTCGCACGCCGGGGACGTTTCCATTACCTAGCTCGACTATCAGCAGAACGGCAGCAGACGAACGGACGGGCGGACGGAAGGCTTTAGAGACGGGGAGGTAACGATCGTATTTATTTTTTTTGTTATCAACACGGTGGCCTCTGTAAGCACAAGGGAGCTGGAAGAGCGGGGACGCTTCTTAGCGGGAGCAGGGGGCGGCAGAGCAGAAGGTATAAAAAGTGGAGCACGCGGGAGCACGGTATAGGCATTGTGCCTTTCTGCTCTTTCCAATCTCTCTGGCGAGTTGTATGCAACGCGGACTTGCATGGCGGAGCGAGGTGCAACAGTTTTGCCAGCAGGTACCAGCGCCACAGGCCACTTTAAATGGTAAAGAACGATAAAAAAAAGACGCAAATTTGTTTGAAAAAGTTACAATTTTGCACTTTGCTTAAAGACGAATGTTTCTTTTAGTGTTTTTTTAGATTGTTGGCGCATGCTATAGAGAGTTGTTTTTTTGATCAGGCGAGTTAGCCTTCTTTTCGCTTGCCCGACGCTCGCCGCCGTGTCGCCCGACCCGACCCCACCGCCGGAGCTACTGTCGGGTATGTCGCGTGAGCTCGACAGCGTCCGAATGATCACTGATTTCGCACGCAGACCCCCGCTCGGCTGGACCAGCAGGGCGAGAGGTGGCGTTGCGGGGACAGGTGACGCCTAGTGCGGCTGGGCGCGCCGGGCAAGCCAGACTCGTCTTCAGCGACGAGCTGGGGAGAGTGACTTGAGAGACAGAGACAGCTGCCAGCTCCATCTCCCGTCTCACTCTTACGCAGCGAGCGTCGGGCAAGCGCTACATCTCTTATTCGCCCAATTGAGAACACACTAGAGAGACAAATATAAAAAGATGACGCGTTTCAGGTAGGCTGTCTGCCGTCTCCGACTCGACGACTCGGCCGACTCGGCCACTGGATACGAGAGGAGAACCAACTGAGCTCGCTAGAAAACATGCCTGTACCCAATGTAAATGACGCAAGTGCTATCTGTCCACTGCATCTAGTTTACACGTAAACATTCGCATCCGATTAAGATGTGGCTATGAATTGGCACAAAATTGTTCTTCACCAGTATGGAACTTGAGGTTTTAATAATGGTTACTGTCCCTCATGCAGTCAATGAGAGTCAGTGCCTCCCGCTGTGCAGTGCATAAGCCCCCGCCCCAACTCTCTCTCTCTCTCGCAGTCAAACTCGAATTCGCTGCCACTCCATCCTCCCTTTCCTCCTCAAAACAACGCAGCAGCAAACTGGAACATACAAAGGTCCTCCAAAAAAAGGGGCAGGAAAGAAAAAAGTAAACATGAAAAAAATTAAAAGGATTTTCAAAACTTGGCGCCAAAACAACAGCAGTGGAAAAGCAAAGCAGATTGCTCATTTGTTCGGATTTAGTCGGGTGGCTGGCGTGGGGAACTCTCTCACTCTGCCCCCCCCCTCTCTCCCTCTCTCTCTCCCTCTACCGGCGGCGGCCCCAATAAAGCCGAGCCTTTCACATTGGCCTCCCCCCCCCCCCCCCCCACCTCTCCCTCTCTCTCTCCCTCTACCGGCGGCGGCCCCAATAAAGCCGAGCCTTTCACATTGGCGACAAGAAGGGCCTAATTTCGGCGTGGCGTGGCGTAGCGCGGCGCTAAGCCCCTGTTTGGCGAGCGTCCTCCCGGCAAAAATCCTCATTTGCGACGCTCCGCCACGCGCGTACTTCCAATCTATATCCCCTTCTTGATCCCTTGTAAAAATACCAACTAAATTTTGTATTATTTAAAAACTGTGTGTTAAAGACCCCAGTTCAGTACTTGAAACATGTGGTTGAATGTTACTGTTATTTGTTTCTAGGTGACGGGGATCGTTGGACGAGCAGATGTGCTGGCCTGCGTCTTTTTCCTTCTGTCTTTCCTTTCCTACCATGAGTAAGTACACTTCCAATAATTGAGAATGTAAAAAAAAAAAAAAAACATTTCCAAGAAATCTCGCATTTAGTCAAAAACTCAAGTTTATATAGGGGTCAACAACACAGAAAGACACATTAATTCTTCTCTTTTATTTAACGACACTTTGTCGCGGCGCTGGGTCTGGCACTGACGCAGTTACTTCCCTAATGCGCGCTGATCAGCGGCCAGGTGCCAGGCGCATCAACATAATCTATTCCGCTTTTTTCCCCCCATCCCTTTCCTTCTGTACCGCCTCTTCCCTTCTCCCCGCGCCCGGCCTGGTGACCTACTGTCTTAGACCCCCCCCCCCCTTAACCGTCTCCTCTGCCTGAAAGCGCGAGAAAGATGAATGATGAGCTGGCGCCGCACCTTGGGCTGGAATTATTTACCGACGGCCATTCGCAACAACGGCATTCAGCCAGCTAAAAACAAATGTATTTTTCTCACAAATTTTGTGCATTATGCTAAAACAAATCTATATGCAATGCGTAATCCGTCGTATAGGTTCGAATGTGCAAAATTGAAGTTATTATAGAATTCAAAGTCAATTGGGTGTCAATAACTTGAAAGATTTTGGAAACGTACATCTTGTATTCTTCTGTAAGTAAACTGTTCGCATTAAGGAAACTTTAAGAAGCTAAACACAAGAGTCTAAAGGGAAAAGTTGAAAGCCATAAATTTGTTTTACAATAACTGTCATTTAGACCAGTTCACGCATCATCTTGTACTAACGCGTTATGGTATGATATCATTTTCAACAGGTGTATAACTGCCACGTTTCCTTATTGATGCGACGACTGCTTTGCCGCCTAATCACGCGCCCACCGCACCGGGCGGCGTTATCTTTGCCGCCACATTTTCCCCCTGATCTCCCCCGAGCGCCTCCAGTCAGTCAGACGTCTGCTGAGGAGGTCGTCCCTCCCGGCTGTCTCATCGTCGGAGCAGAGAAAATGTGAGGTTCCCTTCACTCAAGCCTCGAGGACCTCAATTTGAAGCTTGGCTGCCCCGGGGCGTTTTCTAGCAGATCAAGCTGAGTCATGCTCCTCCCCCCTCTCTCTCTTTCTCTCCCTCCCCCTCTCCTTCCTCTGCTTGTCTGGCACCCGCCCCCTTGCAAACACAACAAGGAGACAGTATGGCACTTCTGTCCACTAGAAGCCATTATCAAACTCGCAAAGTAATCACGGTCTCTCTCCTCCTCTCCCTCTCTCTCTCTTTCCCTCTCTCTCCGTCCAATGACCCGCTCCGCCCCACTCTACTGTTTCAAATCATGACTACCGCAGTTCTGCTGGGTCCCGGTGATCATTTCGCTTTTGCCCCGCGTCGACAGATTTGCACATTCATGCAAAAGATGAAAAATCTCTCGATGACTAAGTGTTTGCGGGGGCCGGCTGCTTGCGGTGGCTGTCTGCTGCGCTTTGATTCATTGCGGTAACTATTGCGTCTTTCGTCCAGCGCCCCTGTGGGGTGCGGCTCAAAATACTCTCATGGTTTTCGCATTGTTTAGTTGATTTTTGACCTAATATTAAAATACGTTACAGAAGTTATCGTCATTTTACGAAATTTTCCCGGTTAGTTTCGTTATTTGTTATCGTTATTAAACGAATTGCTTTTTAAAATCCAAAGCTCTCATAGAAGGGCGGTGTGCAATTTGTATACATTCATATATTTGGTCAAATTTTATAAGCCGAGAATCCTAATACTGTATGCTAGACAAAATTGCGGCAATTGGTTCTTACGCTTACGAGGAGTACGATCGATGAACACGTCCGACGCGGCGTTGGTCGCAACGAAGTAGGAGGCATAACTGAATGTGCATACATGCAACCACCCCTTTTTAGTAGCACCGCAAGAATCTCCCTGCTGCGAGGTGAGGCTCGCTGGCTCAGTCCTAGTCTCAAGCACACAGGATGGATCCGATTGAAATGGCACGCTTGCGGGTCGGGCGACGGGATCTGTCTTCTTTGCCCCCGGAGGGGGGAGTCCGCTCGGGGATCACTGAGAATAAGGTTAGCTCGGCCCGCATTAGCAGAAATGTCAAATCGCACATCAGCGCCTAGGGGGGAAAAGGTGGGGGGATAGTGCTCAAAGGCTGCCTCCCGGGTGGCCTCGCCTTTTGTGCGTAAAATTTATATACGCTAAGAAAAGCAATCGTTGTTGCTGCTCGCGAGGTTGTGACAATATGAGCTGTTACACCTGCATAATAACCGCTTCGTATTTCCCTGTAAACGGTCAGAAAGTTGTGAAACTATGTGATGTGGAGGGAACGTCGTAGAGCCTTATTGCCCTCCTCTCCACGCCCCTCACGCTTACACGTTCAGTACGGCTGTGCATTGGACAAACCCTGACCACTATTTTGCCACGCCACACTGGACGTGTTCAAAGAAATACACAATCGAAAGGCTTTCGGTCGGGCACCCCAACAACACGAAAATGAAAATGTCATACTGTGAATTGCCAAAAGTGGTTTAAAGCGAATCCGTGGGTATCCCTCCCTCCCCCTCCCCTCATAAAAGAGGAGAAAATTGACAGTGTATACATAAGCGAAATATCCTTTGGCGCCAGTTGAAGGCCTGACCTTGGTCTTTGCCGGGCTCCTGGGCCGCGGGGCGCTCGGCGGGGCGCCTGCGGGTCGGCCGGCCCGTCGAGCCGGGGAGTGCGGCGGGTCTGCCTACCCCCGGGATGGCAGGCGCGTTGCTGGGCTGGCGGCCCGGGGTTGGCTGCGGGAGCGCAGAGCGCAGGTCATCTCCCGATTAGGATTGAGTCTTTCTTTTTGTGATTCCAGGATGCATGCTTTTTTTGTTTTCGACGGGTGCCTCATCGCCGTTCTTTACCTGTGTTGCAGCCCCGGGTTCGGCGGGCGCATCGGCACGTCGGTGGTGCTGGCCGCACTGTCCATGCTGGCTAAGGAGACGGGCGTGACGGTGCTGGTGGTGAACCTGCTCCTGGACCTGTACCGCTCGTGGGGGCCGCTGCGGCGCGCGCTCCGGGACGTGCGCTGGAACGAGGAGGCGCAGCTCTTCTCGCGCAGGGCCGCCAAGATACTCATGTCGGTCAGTGCAAAAGATTGTTTTTGTAGACTTCCTTATACGCGCTAAATGTATTTGTATGTTTTTGTGCAAACGTTAGTGATAAGTTAAGCCTACGTTTCGATTCGGAAAACTTGTGCGCAAAAATGCGTGCATTCGTACAAATTGATGCTGTGTTCAAATCTACTCAAAAATTTGTGCAGGAATAATTCGATTGCTTAAATTCATACAAACAAAACATACAAACTTAGTTAGACTGACAGTTTTAGGGGGGAAAAAGGTTGTGCGAATAACATGTTTTAGTTCACATACTAAACAAGACAAAAATTACATTTTTTTTAAGGGGAATACATAGTTCTGTTTTCTTCGATTCCTTCCCCGCCCAGGTTTTGTGGCTCTCGCCGCGCCGCCACCGCGCTCTCCTTTGTTTGTTGCGCAATACCGTCTGGCATTTGTCATCCGAGAACCAATACGCGAGAGGGGAGGTGGGACGTTCTGTGGTGAATTTGTGAAGCGGAGGAGGAGATTGAGAAGGGTAGAGGGGGGGGGAGGCGTTATTGGCTGACATCACAATCTAAGACGTGGTGGCGGAGCTGGGCGGGCGGGCGGCGGCAAAAAGGATTCCAAATTAGTTGGTATCGGTCCAAAACAAGTTGGGCCGTTGTTTAGAGGGACACGTCCCCACGCCGCCTGGCCCATGCCCGCCCCGTGTTTCTCGGATCGAATTAGCAGCCCTCCCTGGCCGGTCTCAGATTGGCCAGAGAAGTTAGTCAGAGAATGAAATTGTGTGCGCAGAACGGACGCCAAAACGCGACGGCCAAGAAGTCTGCACTTTGGTGCGTGGGGACCCCTCGGCCTCTGCGAAGGTC
>NW_026267131.1:2419418-2422632 GCF_000697945.3 Frankliniella occidentalis | reverse complement strand
GGAGGAAACATTTCTTTGTGAAATTTTAAGTTGCGATTTTAAACAGTATAATTACAAATTTTTCATGGCATATTGCGTATTAACTTGTATTTCTTCGACAAGCAGATAAAGGTTCGTCGTAAACGAGACCGTTCGTCAATTTGAAGCATCCGTTCAACAAATCGTTCAACAACTTTCGTAAATTAAGAAAGATTTTTGCAGTACTGTCTCTTTCCCCTCCTGCTCCCCTTGGTCCACCCACCCACGCTTAGCCCCTTGGCAGTACCACCATACGCGCGATTGTTTTCCCCGTGAGAATGCTCGCCCGCACCTCCCCGCAGGGAAACACATTCGTGATCAGACTGGCGGACCGGAAAATTGCAGGAGAGCCGAGCCAAGCCGGCGTGGGCTGAGCGGTGCCGAAGCCCTCCGGAACGCGGTCCAAATACCGGGGACTGGGTTGAAGTTGGCCCATGGTGCGTTAGTTGACAAAACAGAATGGCACTGGCCCCTGGCCCTTTGCTGTGGTATTCTTATTAGCCCATCGGAAGTTTAAAGGATTTCTTCGCTGATCTACCAGCTATTGCATGCACAACTCAACTTTAAATCGGTGAACACTCCTCCTACAATGGAATTATAAACATATATACATTCTAATTTTTACATTGGTTGCTGTGCGTGCACCACGCCGTAAGATCTTTCTACTATTTACTTTAATAACTTTCTTGGTGTTACTTTGATGGATGCCAAAAATGTTTGATGCAAAGACGACACACATAGATTGGCATTCTTGTAAGAAACGTCATTGATGTTTGTTACTTGGCATTAAAAAACTGGCCAAAAATTGGCATCCCTGAGATGAATGTCAAAATGTTGCATTCAAAGGTGCCAAAGTTTGGCATTCAAAAAGAATGATGCCAAAATATTGGCTTGCGAAGAGGCCACAGAGTTTACAGTGTTGCGGTTGTTTTGTGGGGGGGGGGGGGTTGCTTTCTCTCTCTCTCCCTTCCTCTCCCTCTCTTTCTCATTCGATCGGGGCACACACGCACGCGGCCGCGCCCAGTGTTTCTTTTCATCCCTCCCGGAATGAGGCTCAAGAGTGAACAGGTGTACCTGCCGCCGCTGCGGGGCGCGGCCAGGGCAGAGGCGGGGGAGGAAAAAGGAAAAGGGAAGGGAAAGGAGAAGAAGAAGAATTGCGTCTCGTAGCGAGTCGGACAGAAAGCCATTCAGGAGTAGTAGAGAGGCGAAGAGGAATGAGTAACGAAACGAAAAGAGTAGTTGCCAAAAGGGAAAAGGGGGTTAGGGGAAGGAAGAGGGGAGGAGGAGGCAAGGGGTTGCGTGCGTGAGAGGGCGGGAGCGAGAGCGAGGTGGTGGTGACTAGGCAGGTGAGGCGAGGGAGTGAGATGGATTGACCCGTGAGCGAGTTGGACAAGGAAGAAGCGCCGTGAGGAGGCGTGGCGGCGCGGCTTGTTTACCCCTTTAGTGATAGCGCGCGGGCACGAATTTTCGGTTTCTTTTTCATCTTTTTTTTCTAAGAGTCGCTGGCCCCCGCGTTCGCGCTGCCCTGGAGCCGCCGTCCTGCACGGAAATGAAATGGGAAATTGGACTTTTAGGGGTTGAAAAATGAAGTAGAGCAAAAGAAAGAATTCGGAATGAATCTTGGCCAGGTTCAACACTTTTGGCCCTGTTGGCTCTGCTGGGGGGGTTGAACCCCCCTCCTTACCGCCGGCCGCGTCTTTGGGGCGCGTGGCCAGAGACAAGGGACGTGACAGAAATATGATCAAGTCTCGTGGCGAGCGGTCGCCGCCGCCGCGGCTGCTGCTGTCTCCGGAAATGTCCGGACATCCGGGAGCGCAGCAGTTGACCTCTGCCCCCACCCCCTCCTCTCTCCCCAATCCTTTGCCTCAAGGAGCTCTATCAACAACCACTGCCCCCCTCCCTTTCCCCCCGTGCGACTCTTGTGATTTCCGCTTGTGGGGTCGCAACAGATTGTCACAGCGTGAAGAGAGAGGCAAAAAGGATAACGAAATAAAATCGTGACAAGCCTGGCGGCCGCCCTTTAATCTTATCATCGTAATTCTCTTTATTGTTTATTTTTCCCGTGCGTTTCGGGCCTTCCCCCTTCGCTTTTGAGTAGCGAGTGGGCCGGTGGGCGGGGTGGTCAGCTGCCTTGTATGCACGTCCAGCTCTCGGCCGGGCTCTCAGCCCCCCCCCCTCTCCCCTTTCGTTTTCCTTCCCCCTCACCCCTCCGGGGAGTTGAACAGCCCGGCGGCGGCTTGCTCCGGCAGGGCGTGTAGGAAATGAGGGGTGCACACACCAACTTTCAACTTTTCATATCTCTTTCCAAAATTTTATGACTTTTTGCACTCAGTCTTTCTTTCTGTCCAAACTTCAAAATGCTAACAAACTAAAATTCTTTTACAACTCTGCAAAGAAGTCTCAGTCTTTGTATTGAATCAAAAATTTCGTTCTTCTTCCCGAAGCAGTTTTTCCCAAGCTCAATGAAAAGTGGCCCTTACAATTAATTGGTTTGCGTTATCCCAAAGCTTATGAAGAATAAGTTTACAATACAGTGCCTAAAAAATGTTTGTAAGCTGCAATAAGTTCGCATCACGAACCTTTTTTTCTTAAGCATCTTGTGGTGCTCGACAATTTTCCTTCTCATTTTTTGGAGAAGGCGGGACGGCCGCCCCCGTACGCATGGGGGGATGAAGCTATGGTCTTTCTGTGTTCTGTGTTTCGTCTCGTCTAGACTGATGAAATCTTTCTTCAAATTAAACACCGGCTCCCAGCTGCTCCTGCTGTTGGTCGTGGTTCCGCAGAAACAAATTAACAGCCCCAGAAAGGACCTGGTTGGGTCAGGTTCGCGGGCTACGTGCTGTGCCGGGCCGGCTGGCGCGTCTCCCACGCTGTGCCGCTCTCTCATGGAGATGGTCGCACCCCGCCGCCGTCTCGTCCAGAACAAACACGAAAAAGACAATCCATTCTCCTTGCGGGCGCGTGTGTTTTAAGAGACGGGCGGTGTCCACCTTTGTGGCCCTCTCCCCCTTCCACTCTCCTCCTGCCTCGTCTCTTTTTCAAACTCTCCTTCCCCTTTGCTTTCCGGCCCTTGTTCTTCCTATAACAACCTTCCCTTATTTTCCGACTCTTTAGGATTATTTTTTTTTAACATTTTGTGGCGACGTGACGCTATACCGCACCTTTTCTGATTACATCATCTAAGATTCGGACGTTT
>NW_026267131.1:2405393-2414288 GCF_000697945.3 Frankliniella occidentalis | reverse complement strand
GGGGGGAGAGGGCGGTCACCATTCAACACCGGCTGTCATACGGTACACCCATGTCCAGAGGCAGCCTCCGCGCAAGGAGCTGGAGAGAAAGAGAGGGGAGAGTTTAGGAACGAACTGGTCGGGCGGTCTAGATGGGCTAGGCAGTAAATGTGTGTCAAGTGTCGGTGTTTTATGGCCGGCACATTTCATGCGGCGAGGTGGCGTACGCAAGAGTATAGGGGCGCGAGAGAGACAGCGAGGAAAGGGGGGACTCTGCGGCTGCTGATGGGTTGGCAAGCCCGCGGCGCTCTGCCACCCCGGGCGGACCGCTTTCATCACAGACGTGTTGTCTTGTCATCAGTCAGGAACTCTTTTTGCACGTACCGTGTATGTACCAAACCCCTTCATCTTTCTTTATTTTACGTTTCCGCACTCGCATACCTTTTTTTCTATTGTTCCTTCACCCTTTTAACTGTTTTTCGTTCGTTGCGAGATGTGGTTCGAATCGTCCAATCTGCGGCCCAAACGTATAGGGCACGAATGTTGGCAACGCTAAATGGTGTTATTCCGTATCACACACGAGGGGAAAAGGGGGGGGGGCACAGCTGTGCATGTGGCTATTCGATAGCTTTTCGGATGAGCTCGTGTCGTTCGTGTTTTTCGTTTGTTTTTCGCTTGACGATCCCACGGGTGCGAGGCCGGCGCTACAGTAACTAATTCCTCGCTACGCCACGCTGCGGAACTGCCGACGCTCCGGGGGAAAATCTCTGATGATGATTGCATTCCGAATAATAATTGCCGTGCGAAAGTGTCGAGGCATTAAATTAATTCATTTGCGCGGATTAAAAGAGCACCGTGGGGCCGCGAGCACCTAGACCCGAAATATTAGTCATTAATTTTCAGAAATATAGCAAGAACTGTGGGGTTGTTACTTGTAATGGAATGCGAAACGGTTTGTGGCGATAGATCAGTTTGCTCACGGTGATAACAAGCACTACAGAAACAGGTATGCGTGGCCCACAATTGCACCTGTGGGAGCGATTATAGAATTATCGCTTAAAGACACACTCTGCCTTGCTCAAGAAACGCACTTATTGATGTAGTTGGAAGGTTAAGTTGGCATTACTGACACTACATAAGGAGGGTACAGTTATTATCACTGCATTCTATCCTAACCCATCCCACCACAAGTCGCCTAGAATAATAAATCTCTCTCTGGAGTATGTATTCCCCTCAAGTGTTCAGTCTCCTTCGTTATCCCTGATCCACAATACCGCTTTAAAATTGCAAATAAAATTCTTATTTGCAGTAAGCAATAACGACTGCCTACTTGCCATAATACTTTTATCACTGCAAAATGTGTCAAAATTATCACATTTGGGTGCAATGAATGCCTCAGTACGATAAATTTTGTAGCGCCTCTGCAGGCACAATAACATGTGGAAATTGTAGTTAGACGCATTTTTGCATTAAATTTGCATTTAAATTTACAGTGCTTAGATACGTTACATTTCACGTGTTGTACCGTGTTGACTTGCTGGAGTGTAGCGCGCCTCGTGCTTGGGACAGGCGGGCGGGACAGGCAGGCGCGACAGCCCGGCCCCCCGGACTCAGGTAGTAGCTACTCGCGAAACAAACATTCGCATAAATCTGCACATATGAGGCTCTATGCAAATCGCTCCCGAATGACAAAACTTTAACTTCAACATTTCACCCAACAGCACCCTCGCTCACCCTGCCGCCTCTGCACGTCTGCTACTCGCTCTGATCCGCGACGACCCTTTGTACTTTAATTAAATTTTCTGGCAAATGATGCAAATTAATTTAATTATAGTTTCGTTTTGTAAGGGGTTAGTCCTGAGACTCGATGCATTGTTGTTATTTGTTTCTAATTGACGACTAAAAACAAAATCATTTGCAGTCTAAATTTTCGACTCCCTTTAACGGTTCTTTCTTATTTTTGTCAGTGTCTGCCCCCAGAACGCGTTGGCGCGTTGTTTGACGTCGTCCTCCAAGAGCCCTCTAGTGCTGACGCTAGCAGTCCTGCAGAGAGAGAGAGAGAGAGAGAGAGAGAGAGAGAATCCTTTGGTTGAGCAAACAGCTCTTATAGGCGTGTTAATAACGCGCTATTGACACTCACAACCCTGCGTGCGCCGAAGGTACGAGATCCTCGTACGTCTTTCGACGGCTCCCTGTCCCGGAAAATTAATTCCTCTATGCGACAACCGTCATAAGCTCCGTACTTTACTCTCGTAGCTTAACTTTTTTTTTCGTGAAAACGTACCCTCAGCACTCGCAACAACCCTTCTCCTCTCTTTCTCTCTCGTGCTTTAGGGATTTGGAAAATGTCGAGGAATGAAGGTGCTTGAGAGGGCGAAGGCTGGCAGGCGAATCCGCTTTGCAAACAATCTCTTTGTATGCTGATCAGGAAAGAGAGGCGCGAGCGATCGCACGTCTCGCCTCTCTTCACCCTCTCTGCCAATAGCCTGTTATGGAACTGCAAATAATGCAACCGTGTTACGTTGTGTACGCTGCAGTGTATCGGGTGGGGTAGGAGGGCGCTTTCGAGGCACTATCTCTATGGCCGTAGAAAAGCACAGATAGCTTTCAGGTATTAAACCCAGGAAAAAAAACTATTGTTTTTTTGTTTGTCTTTTAAGGAAAAATGTTTGAATTTCAAGTTCATGCTTACTTCTGACACGAGATCAAATTTACTCTTGAAACAATTCCTAATTATATTTCGAATGAGAGATAATTTTTGTTTTAAAGACGATCTTGTACCTTTGTGTCAGGAGTGTGTTTGACATTTTATCAGCTGTAAAAAGATAAATTCTAGGTCTGAGACCACCTGTCAGGGAAGTAAACGTCTTGTGTATGTGTAGGGCTAGGTTTCTTCACTTACTTGCTTCTGTAGAAGAGGGGTGGGGTGTACCCTACCTTCTGTACCAATACCCACTAAACCCTTGCCGAAAAACTCTTCAACTGACCAATCAAATGCCGACCTTCGCTCGGCCCCGCGAACCAATCGGGACTCCCGGCCGCCCACCTGGGCCATTCCAGAGACCACAAGTATGGCGTAAAGTGAGAGCTCTAGAAGGGAAGAAGAAAGTAAGTGGGGGAATGGAGTTGGTGAAGTTTCAATTAAAAGGGCCCGCGGCCGTGGCTGCACGCCGCGCCATACCTGGCCAGGGTTTAGGGCGGCTATCGGAGAAAACTCGGCAAATCAACGGTCTCACTGGGGGTGATATAAAAAGCGGAGGGAGTGGCCAGCTGAGGAGTAGCGCGAAAGGGATTTGGTAGCATTATTTGAGCACCATCCCCTCCCCTTCTCGCCCGTTTCCCCTCTATTTTTCACTCACTCACTTTTCCTATCTCCCTCCCTCACTGTCGCCCCAAAGGACACTACTCAGCATCTCAGACCACAAAGCCTTGGGTCCTTCTTATTGTCCTCGGATGCAGCCAGGCGATCGGGACAGCAGAGAGAGAGAGAGAGACAGATTGACGCCGAGGGTCGCTCGAGGTGGCGGTCTTTCTCCCTCTCCCCCTTTCCCTCTCTGTCCCTCCTCGTATCCTCCCTACCACTCGCATCCCCTCTTCCCTTTTCCGTGCAAGTGACTTTGCGCAGCGTTCAGAGCTGGTCCGAACGGGGAGAACACCCGCTGATGCCGCCACCCAGGTAGCATTGTTCATTGTTGTCTAAATAACTCAAGTTTCACAGAAAATTTCACCCCTTTCTTCTCTGATCTGTTCTTATCCCATTCTGATTAGGTACTTGAATTAAGAGAATAATAGTTACTAAGGTACTGATTACTCCGAAAGGGCATTAAATGAAGGCAGTGTTAAAATTATCATTCGGAAAATAATTAAAGTGAAAAGTATAGATAGATGGATTGTTTCTTAGGGCGCCGGTGTTCTAACTCACGTCTCAACCCGCGGCTCGCACTGCCGGGGTTTATGGGGCGGACGCGCTTCACAGGTCAGCAACCCGAAGTGTGTTATGAAAATGTATATTTTATGGCTGTCAAATCTCAGCGAATAACTCTAGTGCGGATAGCCCAGGCTCGCAGCCTGCCCTTGCAAAGTTTACACTTGTCGCTGCGATCACCTAACCCCTCCCCCCCCCCTCTTTCCCGCCACCTTCGCTCCTTTGGCATCCTCCACCCGTGCGCGTCCGCGCCGCTCCGCCGCGCCACGCCGCGCCCCCAAGACAGGTTAAAGCAAACAAAAGTTACGTCTTTTCTCGTTCGCGGGAAACTTTGAAATTAATGTTTGTCTTGTGCTTTGCTACATTGTAAAGGGCGGGAGGAGGGAGAGCGACAGGTGTGGCGGGCGGCGGCGCGGCAGGAGCAATAACACGCGGGGGCCGTACGACCACTTAGCCCGATGTGTCGTATACGGCGCCTCGGAGCTGCCTAGCCTGCCCGCCCGGCGGTACCCCGCTCACAGCCGCGCTCGTGACAAAACTCTGACAATGTTATTTGTATTTTTGCAATAGTAATTTTTGTTCAATTGTTTTGTTCTTGCAGATTACTGACGTTTTGTTACCTGGCGGCGCTCAACTGCTGGCTGCTGCTGTGCCCATCGACTCTCTCGCATGACTGGCAGTTCGGGTCCGTGCCGCTGGTCACCTCGTTGGGCGACTGCCGCAACTTGGCCACCTGCGCATTGTTCGGCGTCGGTCTGCTCGTCGCCTACCGCTGCCTCGTAGACTTTGAGGTGAGTCGTGGATTGTTGTTCGATCGTGACTTCTTAAGATTAAAAAGACAACAACACTTTGCCTTAAGAACGAATCCGGTCATTTTACGGCGTTTTTTTGTCGATTGTACAGATTCAGAGACATCCGCCTCTCATCCTGGGGCTGCTGCTCCTCTGCATACCATTCCTGCCCGCCTCCAACCTCCTCGTGACGGTGGGCTTTGTCATAGCCGAGCGTGTGCTCTACATTCCAAGGTAATTAATCCATTCCAATTTCTAGGAGTCGAACTCGATTTTTAGGGCTAGTTTTTACTACACATGTCTTGCCTAAATATATTTTTTCTCTTTAATTTTTAAACTTTGAACCTGTGTTTTGATTTCAGCCTGGGAATGGTGCTGCTGGTGGTGTACGGGTCCCAGCTGCTGTGGAACGCGCTGTTCGTGCGACAACGGCACGTCATCCTGGTCGCAGCCATGCTCGTGCTGGGCGGCTTCTGCCTGCGCACCGTGGTCCGCAACCGTGACTGGGCCACGAGGGAAAGCCTCGCCGTGTGAGTAGCCGTATGACAAATTCAGTAGTCAGGGAACATTTTGTGAACAGCGCAGCAGCGAGTGGGTCGGAGGAGGGGGGAAACTGGCGCAGGGACGCCGCGCGCCAGAGAAAAAAGTCAGCACTGTTGTAAACGTCATTTTCAAAATAATGTCAGGATTTTCAAATTTTGTCAGAAAACCAGAAAAAAGTTGATTTCCAATTTCTTCCTCAGAAAGTAAGAAAATGTCGATTTTCAAATATCAGCAGAACGCCGCTGTGCCTCATTCTTAAGTTGTGTGGGGAAACGTTATTTTGGTCAGGAAAATATGAGGTAATTTTAAAATCGACCTTCGCTGGCCCCAGCGGTGAACTCGCCTGCTGACTGACAGTGAGGGTTAGCCGGCTCGCCATAAGGCTCACCAGGTCGGCCTCCCCGCAGTGAGATCCATAGCAGAGCAAATACACTGATGTGTACGAACCGACGGGGTGAAACGGCCCGGGAGGAGACAGTGCGTGTGACAAAGACAGACAATGACGGAGCGGGCCTCAGAATTAAGGGGGAACGAGCGAACAGAGAGGGGGTGGGGGAAAGAGGGAACCGAGTGGGAGTGGGCAGACGGGGGAATGGAGGGGGATTGATGGAGGTTCTCAATATCAATTCGCTGCAAGTGGGCCTGAAGTACAGGAGCCCGCTTGGCTTGCACCTCGCCACACTGCGCCGTGCGTCTCTGTCGGGCGGGGGGGACCAATATGTCAGGAGAGGTGTCGCTACTTTGTTTCCAGCTGAATGGAGGGGTCAGGCGCCGGGGAACCCGTAAACATTCCGGTAGAGAAGTGCCGGCAGTGCCGGTGAGGGAAGCGCGTCGAGGCAGGCCGACGCAGCGCCAGATCTTCTGCTGGCCCTGCGGGCGCCCCCCGGTGGCATGTGGCGGGCTCGGAACAGTACGATGTACCCCTCTCCCCCGTGCGATTGCTCTCAACTCGGCAGACTTTACCCCCTTCCCGGTCAAGTGAAACACACGGTCGCACACGGTAAAAAATAACATCTAGAAATAGATTTGGCGTCTTCCAAAAGGACGCCAATATTTTGGTGTCATAAGACGCTAACCAATTTTCAGCGGTGAGTAGGCAAACCCGCCCGCACCTGCGTCTTGTCTGAATCACCTGGTACTTTCAAGATGAGCACTTACGGGTTGGGCGAGTAGGCAACTGCTTGCCCAAACATGCGCTACAAGAGAAGTAAAGGACATGTTGATCAGCCACCCGCCCCGCCACCCTCCATGTCGTGCTCGCGCCGCTCGCGCGCACTGCAGACATTGATTTCCGTTTACCGCGGCCCAGCCCCGCACTTGTGGCTGTCACACACGCATTGCATCGCGTCCGGACAGTTCTGTTGGCACGGCTCGCAATTTCTGTGTCAATGCGTCTTATATCGCTCACTCATCTCAACAACTGCGGGGCGGCCGCGCGCCAGCGGCTCAGCGGGCACGTGTCTTTTAGGGCATGCAGATGGTACATGTGGAACATTTTCCACTGTTAAATTTCTTGAAAGTAAATGTTTGCAGCATTGCGAAGGATTCAATTCCTTTGTAATTTACGTAAAGTACTTTACGATTACAAAACGATGCTTCGCCACTGCGAAGTGATGCTTTGAAGCATGGAAAGAATTGGTGGCATTGTAAATTAAGACTTTCGATCCTTTTCGTTCCTTGCCATTTATTCTTGGGTACCAAAACCAACTAATCTAGAAACACTTGGAGGAGGTGTAAAATGATTTTTCTTCGAACAATAACTCCCTGGACTGTCGACCTCAGAAATAATCCCAATTTCTACAACTCCGCATGCAAGAAGGTTTTCACTTTTGCGTACTGGGAGGTTGTTCCCATAGCGTCCATAAGCATTGGAAAGTTTGGAAAAACCCATTAGATTGGAGCGTAATTGACCTCGTAAATCTATTTCTCACATCGGCATTTAGAAGTGTTGCCACTATACAGCCAAATTCGTAAACCATATTTAAATGAGAATTCTTAATCATAGAATGGCCGAATAAAAAAGTAAACTATAGTATGCAAAGAAACTTGAAGATTGATGTCAATATTTACTTTTGTCTCAAAGCGATTCTTCAAAGCATTCTCTAGACGCTTCTGCAGCCGTGTTGCTTTCTGCGCCCATACAGAGCCTCACACCACTCCCCGACACCACGCACGCAGCCCGCTAGGAGAGCTTCGCTTCTTGTTATATGAGGATGAATGAAAGCACGGGCCACATAATGCTGCCATCTTTTCATTGCCCTCGTCGCATTGCGCCGTCCCCCCCTAATCCCCCCCCCCCTCTCTTTTACCCTCTGTTCCCCTCGGCCGAGCAGCAACATGGCAAAGCATTTTTCACGCTCCCCCAGCGAGAGAAGCGGGCCCGGGATTCCATGTTATTTCGGTCAAGGCCTATACACCCCTTGCGCGCGACGACCCCGCGCCGTGCCCCGCCGTGCGGCGTCGCCGGGGTGTCGTCGGCGACGCCGTCGCGAAATGGAATAAGCGGCAAAGGATCGCGCATTTTCCCTCCGCATTCCATCGGAGCGGGGCGCGGCGGGGGTGGAGGCGTGGTGCGGCGGGTTCGGGTGGGCGGAACGGAGCAAGCAGACCAACTGAACCGACTGGCTGGTCAAAGGATTTGGGCGAATCACACATGTATTTTATTACTAGGGAGAAAAGAAGTAGGGGGGATGGGGGCGTTCGCCCCAAGGTCTTTTCCGGAGTTTCCGATGAGGACAAAGAGAAGGTAGTAGCGACTGAAAATGTGATTTGAACGTATCGTTTTGACAGGGGACGGGTTACGTTTGAGACAGAATGACATTTTGGTGGTCAATCACATAGAAACGAGGGTCTGGTAGCAGAGCTGCCTGCGATTGTCACGAGCAAGACGAACATCCTAGACGTTGTGTAACTATACTAAATGTCCATAGGATGGAACTTTTGTCCCACCTTTTATAAAAATACTTGTTGAATTTATACTTCAACTGCATTCGTCAGTTTACTAGTGTATTCGTCATCGCAAATTTACGATAGAGCTGAAAAAGAACTGTTAAATCACGACACAAATTGTAGCAACATTAACTACTGGTAAATTGAGAATATTTTCTGCGACAGTAAGTTGATTAAAACTTGTTCAAGAGTACAGACCTTTTTAAATTGCGGGTAACGCACCTTTCTTCTAAGAGGCAGTATGAAAGGGCAACATGCTGAAAAGGTAGGGGTGGAAAACGGTGACGACACCTTCACCTGTCAGCTCGAGTCATCACGTACGTCCTGAACACAACAAGGCTTGGGGCTGTTCGGTATGAGAGAGTGTGTGGGAGTGAGAGAGTGGGGATAGAGGGGAGGAGGGGTTGGGGGGGAGGGGGCGGTGGAAGTGAGACGAAAGAGAGGTGTTGAGAAAAAAATTAGCCCGTCTGTCGCTCTTCTACGAGAGATCGGAGCTGGTAGCGGGTCATGTTTTCATGTTGTTTACTTTGTGTCTCTTTTTTGGTTCTGACGGCTGTCGTTGGATGTCACGTTAACTAAAGCGTTCGGTGTTACGTGAAAAAAAGAGAAGAAAACAGAAACACTCATCGTTCTGATGAGGTTAGACACGGCCGATCGTGTGGGAGAGTGTGTGTGAGAGAGAGAGATAACCTAGACAGCACGTCATTC
>NW_026267131.1:2402431-2405343 GCF_000697945.3 Frankliniella occidentalis | reverse complement strand
ACGATCAGCGAACTGTTTGGGGGAAGGAGGGGTAATGTAACATACAGTGTGGAGGAGGTCCTATGCTCTGGCGCCTGTGTAGGTCGAGTTCAAGGTTAGATAAACGGACAGAGGGAAGATCTTATTTATTTTCGCTTTTCTGTCTGCTGTCTCTCTGTGTCGCTCCAATCCCCTTTCCTACCCCTCCTCCTCTTTTGCACTACCTTGGTGGCCTCTTATATAAGGGGATTCGTAATTGTCTTATTTATGACGAGTTTGCTGCTCGGTGCGCTTTTTGCTGAGGCTCAAGACCGTTTCGTGCCGTTCTCTAAGCGTGGTGGGCGTAGAACTGAGTGGGCCGTGTGCGTCAATTTTTTCCCCACACCGTTGCCGCAAAGCAACCCATCTCCTCCTCTCGCTTCATCGCCCTGGCTACACCCACCTGCTACAGAGAGAGAGAGAGAGAGAGAGAGAGAGAGAGAGAGAGACGGGAGAGGTCGACTGCCGTCCTCGCGTTCTCCGCGTGATTGTGGAAATATGTGTGTTTCGGGAGCGTTCTTCGTGGTGAGGTATGTTCCACGACGGCGCTGAGGGGCTGGGGGCTGAGGTGAGGGGTCTCGTCGATATGCCCGAGCAGTGGCTGCAATAGCTCCCTTACCCACCATTACTCCTGCCTACGATTGTCTCTAGAGGCTCACCAGCGCCTTGCACGGAAATGAAAGAAGTACTGAATTGTTGATATCATACGCTTTAGCGTGAAATATATTTTAGAAGACCAACCTCGAGAGGGTACTCTCTGTCTACGATTATCTGTAGATTTCACAATAAAAACGCAGCTGCGATTCCGTCATGTTTCACTTTTCAATTGGGCTACTAATTTAGAGCCTATACTCTATATGTTAAAATTGTACGCATGAATGCACACAGTGCAAAATCTGCACATACAGAGGGAACTTTTTTGCCATGCCGTTTGACACGAGTTTTTCGTCCGGTTTGTATTGAATTATTGATGTGAGTGTGAGGGCAGGCTAAAGCACTGACAGTCTGGAGAGCGGTGGCAGCGGCGGTCGCCTCGGGCCGCACTAGGCAAAGCGGGAAAGCAGTTGCTGGCGACTTCACTCAAACCCCTCACCGAAGACATTTCGGGTGGCTTCAGCGACCGAAGTTGAGAAAGTCAACTAGTCCAAAGGTGACCATTAGGTGGGAACTTGCACAAACACACTCGCCCCCTCCACGCACGGCCCCAACCGGCCGTCCCCGTGTTGGTCTTCGTAGAGGCACAATGAGGAGGTGTCTGCAGTCGAATCAGTCAAACTTTTCCCGACTAACTTCTCTCCCTCTCCCTTTTCTGTTGACAGCTGAGCGTGCTCCTGCTCTGCCGACTCGCCCTCCTTCAAGGGTCGCTACCTAAATTTTCGCAACAGGATAACCCGGCCGCCTTCCACCCGTGCCCTCAGGTTCGGTAAGTACACCAAGTAGTTACTTGAGGTTATATACAGGGGCTGCATTATAGAAGTGTCCCTGGCGACTAGCGACGTTGGGTCTCTTCATGACCAAAATATGAAACGAGCCCTTTTTTTTTAAAAGGTAGCTCCTGCCCGCTATGTGGTCTGCTTTAAGTAAAGTTTGGAGAAAGGCTTTTGCGGGCCGCAGTTCTCTGGTATGCATTTCCTCCACTCCCTCCGTCCCGCTCGCTCGCTCCGTTTCTCTCTGTCTTTCTCTGTCTGCGTCACGTAGAGGCCTTGCCATTCGGCTCACGTGCCTTCAAACACGCACTGCAGCGTACATCAGCGACTCTATGCGACTTTGCGACGCGGAGAAGGAGGATTCGGAGAGGGGTAGAGAGAGAGAAACTAGCCAGCTTTTCGGAGGGAGCTCTATCAACATTCTCTCGAAAGGGGTGAGAAAAGCAAGCGTCCCCTCGTTTAAGCGACTTTACGGACAGTAGCTCCCCGTCTATACCCCTCGCTGCAGGGACTCTTTTGAAAGGGCGCCCCCCTGTACTCCGCGCCCCGGGGTCCTTTTGAGGGGCGGACAGAATAACGGCAGAAGTGGCTATCGGGCCAAGGCGCCAAACCCTTTCACACACGGACCACCTGAAAGGAGTCTGGCCAGAGGGAGCGACACAAGACACAGCGGAGAGGTGAAAGAAAGTTGGTTGTTGACCGAAAATCGTCGCGGAATATCGGTCTGAATATTTCGGCCGATATTTCATGAAAGTTATGGCCTGTTAGTTTGCGGCCGGTTACCTTGACCCGATTTTCCTTCCGCTACGCACCGCGTTTCCATCTCCCGCCCCTGACCCACACATCTTCCCGCCGCGCGTAAGAAACCGGCAACGCGTTTCTCGTCGCAGCGTCGTCTAGGATGATCTAGTGCGGTGCGTGGGCCGGGTGAGAAAGGGCTGCTGTGTAGCGGGGGCTGCGTCGGAAAAGTCTGTCTCTCCGTCAGGCTTACCGGGGGCGCGGCAGAGGGGTGGCGTACGCGGGCGCACTCACCACACGCAGCCTCATCTACGTGACTCGTATGTGCAATTCGTAATTACACGTACATGACGTGTGCGTGAGGGAGCGAGGAGGGAGAGCGAGAGAGAGATTGGGATAGAGAGATCGCAGATGACGGTTCGCCCATAAGTATTTTCCGCAGGCCGGCTTGTGGTGGTCGGTTGGGCTGGTTACATAGCAGCGGCCCAGCACAAAGGCCATCCTATCATTGGATTGACTGCCGGGAGGGAGGGGGGTGGGGCTGCACTGCAAGACCCACACACTCTGCCCGACCGGATGAAGTGGCGCGCTCTGCTGGGGTGGGAATGAGATTCGACAACCGGTGCATTCGGGGCGGCACGCTCGGCCGCGCCCGCACCACGCTGCGCCCCGCCACGCCCCGCCACGCCCCGCCACGCCCCGCCACGCCCCGCCACGCCCCGCCACGCC
>NW_026267131.1:2395237-2396871 GCF_000697945.3 Frankliniella occidentalis | reverse complement strand
TTCCCCCTGTCTGTCCTCTTACTCAGCCAGTCAGTCACATCACCGAAATTGCAAGAGTATAGTGTCTGATTGTATAAAGAATCGTTACCTAATTAGAGCGATGTGATGTTTGTTTTCGTCGTTCTCGTTTGAGTGATGATACTGCTAGAAAATACCTCCATATATGGACTGGAGCAGGGTGGATAAGCCACTGATTCAATCATAGACTGCAATAAATGATTTTTTGAGAAAAAAATCCTCCACAAAATAAAGTGTCGAAATGCCGCTCTCCTGCTGAGTCGAGAGCATCGCGCAGCAAGACACTACCTCGGACATGTCGGTTGTATGTGTTATGAGACGCGTCATTTGATCGAAGCCGTCATCCACAGCCGTGGCATACCCGTACCACACGGCAGTAAGCAGCAAATCACTACGCTAGTGATATTATTTTGTGGAGGATTTTTTTCTCAAAAAATCATTTATTGCAGTCTATGATTGTATCAGTGGCTTATCCACCCTGCTCCAGTCTAATGTTAGACTGTGTCGTACACGTTACACTTACACCCTCACCCTGACCGCGTGGTGCCTTGGGTGCGACTCTCACGCGTGCATGTGGTCCGGCAGTACAGTCTACTTACTCGGAAGCGCACGGGGTACCTGGCAAGCGTTTACAACAACTTTTCAATGTACGATTTCTGAGAATAATTTTTCTCGTGTTTTATACCCGGGCTCTTTGTCGTGTGTTGCAGGTCCGGAGTCCGAGACATGCCCAACAACGCCAAGCTGCACTACAACATGGGCAACACGCTCCGGGACACGGGCAGGAAGCCACCCGCCATCTCGCACTACAAGGAGGCCCTCAGGTGAGCTGCTCCCCCCTCCCCAGCAGGCCAGTGCCTCCACGTCCCTCCCGCCACGCCGCGCCACGCCCCGGCGCTCCGACCCCCCCGCATGTGATATTAAATGCAATCTTGACTCTCCCGACCAAGAAGCTCTCCGCCTCTCGGGGGAGGGCGGACGCGGGGCGGGCGCGGGGCTGGCGGGAGCGTGTGCTTGGCCTGGTTGGGGGTGGCGAGGCTCGGCTTGGCTTACACTTAACCACGTCGCCTGTGTGTCTCCGGGGAGCATAAGTCTGCCTGGAAAAATCCCTCTGACCCAGTAACGCGTTGGAAAGGGCGTCGTGTCGTGAGACCTAGTCCCTTTCACGTTCACCACGGGTTCAAATTGCACCACCTGACCGCCTATCATTTTTTAAAAAATATTTTTTTGTTGGGGTGGCAGCCGTTTGGTCTCGTTTTTTCCCCTCTCTGTTTGGGGGGCGATAACAGATGACAGCAAACGGTTGACAAGGCCGTCGCCCTTCGGCCAGACCGCTCGCTTTTTTCTTCCTCTCCTCCCCCCCCCCCCCTCTCCCCCTTTTTTTTTTGGTAGTGTATCGCGTGACCGAGCGTTGTCATTGGCGGCCGTAACGCCACGGCCGCGGCATGTGACCAATTAAAGGTCTGACGTGGTGGGTGAAAGGGAAGGGGGGGAAGGGAGAGAGCAAGCAGGTTACAAGCGCGAGGACAACACAAAAGCGCAAGCAGCCTGACAAATACCGCGGCGGGTAGCCCGGGCGCGCTGTCACCCGCCGGGGCGTCGCCTTTCGCGTTCAT
>NW_026267131.1:2392992-2395187 GCF_000697945.3 Frankliniella occidentalis | reverse complement strand
ACACCTCTACAGCAGGCGCGCGGAAGTGGTTGCGAGGCGTGTGTATGTTAGCACCCGACTCTTTAGGCGAATACGTATATTCACCCGTGCACGTCAACCGTCCACCCACGGTGCGCCAACCGCGAATGCCGTAGCTACAGCCGTACTACAGCTTTCTTCTCTGAAGAAAGCTGGTACTTTTTCTCACTAAAATGTTGAGTCTCGTTTAAATTTCTTTAACCTGCTTATAAGGCTCAATTTTAAACAAACATATAGCAGTGTGGCCCCGTTTCCTTTGATAAATGAAGTTATGTAAACTGGCATGCAACGCAGCTGCACATATTAAAAATCGTGTCCCATACTAGCAGGTTAATAGTTTAAAGTGCGCCAACTGAACTTTTAACACCGGACAAGCACTTCCAAGGGTTCAACTTTGGGGTTTAACGCTTCTAAACATTCCAATTTTCAGTCAAACATCGTCAAATGTGGTGCATGGTTTAACACTATGTACACTATAGGTATACACGCCAGTTGAACGCTTACGATCAAGATCAGTATAAGCCGACAGACGGTGCCTCGACCCGTGAGACAGAGTTGGCGCAGAGTCCTGGGCTCCAGAGGACTCCAGAGTACTCCTGAGTGAGACAGATACGAGTGCCGTTTGTAAATTGGCTGGGTGACTGGTCGGGGCAGCCAGGGGGCGCGGTGGGTGCGGGAGAGGGGAGGGGGCCGGGGAGTGGCCCTCGCGGCTGCTGCGTGTTTGACCAACTTTGAATCGGCAATCAGTTTAATTGTGCCCCGAGGAAACTACGCGTTTGTTGCGGTCCCGCTGATTTGACGCAAATTACGCCCCCTCCCACCCCCTCCTCCACTCGCCTTTTCCCTCGATCCACCCTTTCCTCTACAGCTGCTCTTTTTATTTTATTTGCAAACGAGACGACAAACACGGGTTAATTACGCGAAACTATCAGTCGTCGACGCGTTCTTGCGATTTTCCCACTGAAACGACGTGACTACGGAAAAAAAGGGTGCGAGCGGGGTGAAGCAGGAAAATAAAGTGAGTGGGTGTGTGAGAGAGAGAGGGGGGGGGGCGAGAGAGAGATAAAGAGAGAGAGCGAGCGCGCAAAAGAGAGCGCCGGTGCGCGTGCGAAGTTAGTTTCTTCGTGCCCGACGTGCCTCCGCGGTCTGGTCCGCAAACTTTGCCACCGCCAGCCTGGCCCTGGCCCGGCCGCACGCCGCCAGTGCACCGCGCACCACCTCGCGCCCACCGCAGTCCCGGGGCAATAAAAGACGCGCGTCATCAGCGAGTGCGCGAATTTGCACGTGCACTGCCTAATTACTTGATACGATAATTCACACAATTGTGCACGCACCTCTCGCGCGCCTCCTCCTTTCCCCCTTTCACTCTCTTTGCCTCTCTCTCTCTCTCTCCCTACCCCCGTTCCCCCTCCCCTCTCTCCCGGTCAGAGATAATGAGTTTTAAATTGCCCGCGCGTGGTGATAAAGGTAATTATCCGAATGGTTTTTGTTCGCGGGACGAGGAGCGCATGCGGAGCTCTTAATTCACGTCGCGCACCTCACTCTGGGAAAGGACGCTTCCGCCAGAGATATTTTCTCTGTGATTCGTCCTCGCTAAACGACGTTCGAATAGCCCGCCACTGACACGTGCACAAATTTTACGCGCCAAGCCCTTTGGAATTCGAGAAATAACCTTTGTATGTAGCTTTCGTAACACTAGAAAGGCTGAAAAAAATCTCGCGCGCTCTGCGACGAAATATAAAACTTAAAAAAATGCCCTGTTTTATTTTCAGAGTATACGAAATGATGTTCTAACCGCGCGCCCTATTTCAGACTGTGGCCGTCCTACGCATCGGCCCACAACAACCTGGGCACGCTGGCGCCCTCTGCCGACGAGGCGGAGAGGTTCTTCCTCTCTGCGATCCACTTCCAGCCTGCGCACGTCAACGCCCACTACAACCTGGGACACGTGTACAAGTGAGTACCAATCGGATCAATCCTAAAGTAATTCAAAGTTTGATGTTTACCGTGAAGTCCCAGGCGAGGTCCTACATTTCACTAACTGTCCTCGTGAATCTACAGCATTTGGTGTAATTTTCATCTTCAAATAAATATGTAGCACATTTGAGATAGTCCATTCTTGTTTGCAGATCAATTCTCACTCAATACAAAGTGCTTTTACATTTACAATTTCAAAT
>NW_026267131.1:2385856-2391932 GCF_000697945.3 Frankliniella occidentalis | reverse complement strand
GGGGGGGGAGAAGCTCTAATAGACGAGCGTGCGATGTGGTCAAGGCGAAAGCGGCAGGGAAACTATCTGCCGAGGCGGGCGGCGGCAGGGTGCTGCCTTTCGCATAGTTACGTTGGAATGGAATATAGAATCAGGCGCGCTCGCTTGGCTGATGGAATTCTCCCGTCCGTGTGCGGGTTGGTTGGCGTTGAGCGCCAATGCGTGCAGGTATTAGTTATCCTGGCTCTGCTTGGCCCGTTCAATAATATCAAAGTCGTGGCCCTCGACGTGACGCAGAAGCCCTACGCTACTCATTTGTTAAGGAGTACTTTCCGCATTTCATCCGTTATTGTTCGCCGAAAGTGTCTGTTTCTCTACCCTGGTTTCTGTCTGTTGCAGGCCGAACGCTGGAGTCGCTCGCCTGGTTCAGGCGGGCCCTGCGGCTGGACGCGCGCTACGCCCGCGCCTTCCTGGGATCGCTGCGGGCGCTGCGGGCGATGGGGCAGCGCGGCCGGCTCCACCAGGTCACGCTCAGGTCGGTACTTTATTTCCTTATTTACTGGTTCCCCCTCCTGCCGGGTCCCTCTGCTGGTGCTGGGTACCCCCGCCGCGGGTACTGCCTCCCGGCACTACCACAGGGTACCATACGGCCCGGTACCTCCCAACCGCGGAGCTCGAGCGGGACAGCAGCTTGTTGTGGACTCAGACTCGCGCATCAGGCGGGGACATCAGTGAGATCAGGAGCCGTGATTGCCAGCTGTTTCGACGATGTTACGCGTTGGCCACGGTCCAACGCCATGTCAGTTTCGGGCCCGTGTGTATGGGTGGACAGAGGGAGGCGCGGATTAGCGGGGTGTAGTAGATCCGGTGTAATGAGTTTTTACGTTTGATTTGAAATGAAAGAGGTCAATAATCCCTGTCCCGTTCCCGTTGCCGCGGGCTGGGTTTTGTTCGGGGGCGCTGTGCGTGGGGCTGTGTGAATTGAGCAAGATTAGGGTTTAATAGAACGGTTTTGAATGGAGTTCATCAGCTTACATATGGTGATGTGTGTCTCATAAGCCGCGACGATAGACATCCTCTACAATCGATTTCCCCCCGCTTTTCTGTGAGCAAAAGTGCGTGAAGGGGAAGGAGTGGGGGCAGAGGAACCAAGCACCATACTAAATCATCGAGGGGAATTTCACTTCAGGGGAAAGTGCACGAGTTCGTACGTTTAGTACACGACACTTTAGTACACTCTATATTTTCCTTTTTCCATTATTCGTTATACAAAATTATGTTGGCTGTAATACACTTGATTTCTACTATAAGTTGGCGTTATTAAGCTGTTCGCTGTTAGTACATGTAAATACGCCATTAGTAAGCCTGGGTGTATCACTTCAGTACGTAAGAGATTCCTTATTAAAGAGCTGCGAAGAGAACTATTACTTCGCATTAATTACGAAGCAATATAGCAACTATATATTAGGCAAATAACAGGGGCTCGGCCCCTGCGAGACTCGGGGTAGGCCGACCCGCCGTACACACGTGCACTACAGGCATGGTGTTGCCTACCTATCAGGCGTTTTGAGAGCTTGCATAGGATGAACTTGGCAAGGCTCACAAGGGCGAATGAAGGGTGCGCTTCCATTGTGAGAAACAGCTGTACTGGACCCTGACTAATTGTTCACAAAAGATGTAAATTTATAATTCAAAATTGTAAATTCACATTGCGCATTGAACTCGATCTCATGAGGTCTACACTTATAATGGCAGTACAATGGGTGAAGTTATGTTTTAGTTCCATTGATACTGCAGTTAGAAATGTGATACTGTTCGACACTTGAGTCTCCAGAGCGCACCAGAGTCGAGAGAGGAAATGCCCTACTGTTGGCGGGGTTCCTACTGTTGCAGCAGCAGGGACAAGCGTGTCCTTTGGTGGTACAGTACACCTCGATCCATCAGACTAAAAATGAACACTGCCCCTCATCGTTGTGTAGGAGAATTCATGGCACTCTTTCAGAATCTGTCCAGATAGTACGTCCGTTTTTCTCATATTTATTCGAAATATTACGGGAGCTCGGCGCCTGCGAGACTCAGGGTAGGCCATACCGCAGTACACATATGCATTGTAGGCAGGATATTGCCTACTGATCAGGCGCTTTGAGAGCTTCCAGCAGCTGAACTTGGCAGGTTCGTAATGGCGAATGACTGACGAACTGTCCGGATGATCCCATACTCCTAAACACCGATGCGATTGCGGGGAGTGGAGGCAGTGTTCATTTTTAGTCTGATGGATCGAGGTGTACTGTGTTCTATTGCTGGATCTGCGGGAAGACTGAAAAGGATAGTGAAGGGGCCAATGCTGAACGGTGTGTACCACACGGGCGGTTACACACACAGGAATCTCTGATCCCAAACCTGGCCACTGGCCTGCGCGGTTGCACTGCCGTATGACAGACAAGGCGTTATTGCGGAGCCGAGCGATGTTGTTTGCCAACTAGAAAAACAATAAGATACTTGTTGTCACCGGTACAGATTGTGCACGAGGTTTCTGTGACTGCGATCAATTATCGCTCTGAATGCGGTTGGAAATGAGTCGACAGAGCACAGTTTCTTGTCGTAGATTTTCTCTCTATCTACGAATTTCATTTATTTTCATAGCTGATGTGTTAAAGTTCGGAAAACAAACATGATAGTTGATCGGCTCGCAACTTACATGTTTTCTGTCCCAAATAATCTTTTATTTGTTTCGTGAATTCCTAAAAAAGCCGACCGCCTGGAATTTTCGGTAGATGGAGGGGAGTAAGGGGGGGGGGGCACCCGATACGAGTGCGAGCGGGCGAGCGGGTTAACCCATTGCAATGGGGGCTGCGTCGGGGTGAGTAGTCCCCATAGCCCATAGGGGATCAGCGGGGGATCCCCCTATACCCCGCGAGTGGGCCGGGGTTCGGGCGATCACTGAAAACGAAGCCTGAGCCATCTCCGCGCCTTCTCTCAAATCCACCGATAGAGAGGGGGAGGGAGAGGGGGGGGGCGAGCAGAGGCGCGGGAAGAGAAATGAAAGAGCCGTCAATATTGCAGACGGCACGGATGGAAGGGAGCCAATCCATCGCTTTCAATCAAAAACCCACCGCTTGTCGGTAGTGAACACGTTCGCTTGTTTTCCGCTTCCTCTCGGCGAGTTCTCTCTCACTCACCCCCCCCCCCTCCTCCTCCCCCGTCTAATTCCTCACTCGTATCCCTCACACATGTGCGGTCCTCCCATGCAGTCTGCTCAGCCCTGATCGCTCGAGTCCATCAATCTTGCTCGCTCCGCCGCCCCGCGCGACTCGGCGCCGCGGCTGCGCAGCGCGCAGGCTGCTCGCCTTCGGTATTCGCAATAATACGTCTTGTTGTCGGGCGAATCGCGATCGCAAAGCGCCAAGCGCGCCAACATCAACTTAAGGCCATCCCCCTCGATATAGAACAAATGTGTGCGGCGTATCTCCCGCCTCTTCTTATTTCAAAGAGACTGGAGGGGGGCAAAACAGAACATGGAAAGTAAAGGCGGCGTCTTCAGACAACGCGGAAAATGGAAACGACGTCAATAAACATGCAAAAGCCCCTCTCCGTGTGACAAGCATAGGCACCGTTTCCTCACCGAAGTTCTACATTCCTAATACTTTCTGGACCGCACAGTCGGTCGAGCTGGACCTGGACGCCGTTAATGGCGGCAAAAGCCTGGCTGCGTTATGTACCTGTCGAAATGTAATAAGTTTGTTGCGTTGGGCTGACTCGCACCTGACGACTGACGGGCTGGTCCCGGAGGTCAGTGTGTGCGGCTAGGGGTCGAGCAGTGCGGCCGGGGCGCTGCCTGGGCGTCGTTAAAACCCGCCGGCGAGTCGTTAGCAGAAATTAACAAACTTTGTCCCTTCCTTTATTTACAGTCGGGGGCCGCACTATTGGCACCCCCCTGCGAATAAGGGCCCCGCGCAAGCGAGCTACATGCGTGGGTTTGCGGAGCGTTTGTGTTGCATGAAAGGAACTCTGTGTGTGTGGTTTCTAAAATAGTCTAAAATAGACTAAATTTCTGTACACGGTAAAAACAATGTCTAAAATTCTGAGAAGTGGAAAAATAAGATAAGATTTTCTCAAAATTTGAGTGTTTTTTTTTTCTCAAATACGCGAATTCCTCAATGTTTTACCTTTTCCCTAAAATACCAGACATTGGTTTTTACAGTGTTTCTTGAACTATACACGCCACTGCAATAGTATAACAGTTGTATTAAGACCATATTCCCAAAGTGCTTTTTTTTGTACTAGTCCGCGTGTGTATTTCTTTTTCTTTTGAGAGCTGTTCATTAAAATTTTTAAAGGGCGACATGTGTGTGTGTGTGCATGTGTAGAGGGAAGGGGGGAGTGTGTAGTTTGCTGGAGGCCCTCTAGGCGCGTGCATAGTGTGTGACTTACACGCCTCTCGCGAGATAAGGTGGTTGGAGAGCGGGAGGGAGGGAGAGGGAGGAGGAGAGGCAAAAGAAGAGAGGTGAGGAGGGCGGAGGTCGCACGGTCGCACCCCGTGCGTACATTATGTATACAGACGCCGCTGCCGCCACGGCCCCTGGCCGCCGCCGCGGTGGGGGGTGGAGGCCTGCGAGGCCCGGGCGTAATAGGCGTTTTATATGCCTGCCCTGATCCTGAGATGTTTATGTGGTGTGTGCGGCCAGGCGCTGCAACCGCCACTGCCCGTCTCGGTGTAGCTGCTGTGCCCGCACGCGCGCAACGACACAGCATCGGGAACGCAAGTGTGTCAATGTCGCACACTTGTAGGTGTGCACACTAAATTACCCTTTATGCATTTTATTGTGCACAAACATGCAGAGTTTTTATACAGAAGTATGCACAAATTTTATGCATAATCATGTACAAATTGTGCTTAATTATGCACAAACTGTACATGTACATAGTTATGCATATAAAATTGTGCATGATATTATGACTGTATAAAATGCAGAACACAGTGCACTATCCATGTATAAGGATCTAGTGTGTGTGACTGCCCATCCGCACACTTAAGTCAGTAAAGGCATGAATTCACACACCTACAAGTGTGCGACATTAACACCCTTGTTTTTTGGTTGTCTTTTTTTTTTTTTTTTCGATATGCCCACGCCACATCCTTCGATTTGCCCAGAGGTTTGCATCGGGCGGTGCAGTCCGGGAGTAAGTGAGACGCTCGAGCCGTGGCCACATAGCTCCATTTCACTCGCACTCGGTGGACCGGCCGATGCAGCACTCGGCTGTGTCACGGGACTGCCTTGCTGCCGAGTGGCCCCAGGCGCGCCGCGCGCCCTGCTCACCTGCGCCTCCCTCCCCTCCCTCTCCGTGTCGGACAACCTCCCCCCCACCCCTCCTCCCGCCCCACTATTTGAATATGGCCGGGATGAATGTACTGCTCCCCGCCGCACCCCTACAGTAGTGCCGGGGCCGCCGAAGCCTGCTGAACGGAACATTGTTTTGCAGCCCCGCTCGCTAAACGGCCGGCCTTTGTGTCGGGAATGAGGCGCTGGGCCGGGCCTGGGCCGGGCTATGAGGCCCCGCAGCGGGGACTGCGCCCTCCGGCAGCGCCCCTCCCTCCCCTCCTGCGGTGCTTTTGCCGCAATAAAGTTCCATTCAGCTCCGTGTCGATATACGGCGCCGAGTCGCGATGATATTGGACCCTTTGAACTTGAGAGAAATGTAACGGGGACATGTGTGTGTGTGTGTGTGTGCGAATACGAGCCCTTTGGAAACAATTGTATTTGTCTTGTCCTGTTTGTGCGTAACTGACATACATTTTTTTGTGTGTGACCCATATTTACTGGGACGGAGGCGAGGGTAGCCGACTCGTAATCAACAGTACACGGCCCTAATCATTTCTCAATAATCCCTCGAATCTTAATACATTCGTTTCAATTCGTTTCAAATCGAAGCACAGGTTTTACTTGTCTTCGGTGAGCATGCATTCCCTCACTCTCTGAGCACCATCGTCTGCCCCTCCGCCCATAAAGGCTGGGCGACCCTCGTATTGGATAGAGCAAGAGGGACAGTATTACAGATTCGCATGTGTCGCGCGCTCGCCCCTCAAAAATTTAAAGTT
>NW_026267131.1:2377918-2385714 GCF_000697945.3 Frankliniella occidentalis | reverse complement strand
CGTCCTCCATCCTTGCGCACGCCCCGCGGCTCTGGCAGCGCGAATTTATTCAAAACCCTCTGCTACGAAATCGGCCGCCTCGTCCTGCCGCCCGCCGCACGCGGCGCCCGGCCCGGCCGCTCAGTGTGGCGGGAAGGAATTCAAATTACGGCGCGGACACGACTCTCGCCCCGCCCCGCCACGCCGCGGTGCTACCCAGAGCTAGCTGGTCCCGATGGTCATGAGGCCCGAGGTTCATTATTTCCAACAGACACCGCCGCGGGTATCCGACCCATTCCACCGAGCGGTCGCTGATACTGGACTGGATCACGCTCTCAATGTATTACCGTCGGACAATTCCGTCCCAATAAAAGGGTGCTTTATTTCAGCACACGTCACTCGAACGGTACAGCGGCAAGGCAGGGCTATTGAACCACCCCACGTCAGGTAAAATGATTCAATCAATAGGGTATTACGCTACAATTCAATCGGAACCTAAAGAGGAAAAGTATGACTACCCGATCTGTTTCCTCCTGAACGCTGATTGGCCAAAGATGGCGTGGCTGTGGCGGTTAGCCAATGAGCGCGCAGAGGGAAACACATCGAGCAGCCATGATTTTCTTCTTTAGGTTCCGGTTGGCTTGCAGCGGAATACCCTATACCGTCGTCTTTGAATTTTCGGTGACATTGTCAAATTTGTGTGGCATAGAAGATGCACGGTAAATGTTTAGAAGTGTCAGGGAAATCGTGTATATCAGGAAAGTCGGAGAAAAAACACATGACGCGACTTTTTGACATTTACTGGAATTCTGTTCATCTATGAACTTTTGTTCGGGTAGGACTCGTCCATTTTGAATACGAACACTTCATGCGAGCGATCTATGCGAGCGATCTCGACATCTCATGTTTGTACTCGAGCGATCACGAACAGCTCGTTCGAGTTCGATCGAACCCGCACATGTTCTTACGTTTGGTTTTGTTTTTTATTGGTGCGTGAGGTCGTCCGAGGATGGGAATGTCAGAAATAGGGAGAGGAGGGGGGTTGTCGTATTGACCGCATACTTTACTGCCACTACGAAGGTTGTCACTGTTTAACCGCTCGCCGCCATGTTTTGTCCGTAGGTGGATGTCCCTGGTCGGGTCGCGGCCGGCGCGCCTCTACCCGGCCGAGCTGCCCGCCTCCCGTCACTGGGGCATCATCCTCGAGTCCGTCACCGTCTCCCTCAAGCCCCACCACCACCTCCACCAGCCGGCCTGTGTAAGTATGATGTGTTTCTCGTTGGTGAGTGAGAGAGTGCATCACCGGCCGCGGCGCAACCCCGCGCTCGCAAGCGCGCTTGTGGTGTTGGTTGCCTTTATAACAGCAGCCGACTGTGTGTGTGTGTGTGCGCGCGCGCGCCGCAGTGAGTGGCCTCTGCCCGAGCTGCCCTGCCAAAGCCCCACCCTTGGTATAAAGAGCAGCCGCCGCAGCGCCGTGCCAAAGGTCACTCGGGCAAAAAAAAACAAAAAAAAACGCGCCTGCCGCGCGGCCTTGTCGGTCTGATGTCATCCAAAAAAATAAAACAAGAACACGTTAACGATTCTTGTCGTCAACGAGACGCACCTATCGAAACCGCACTAAGCCTCATTTGTGGGATGTGCTTATGATGATAGGCAACAAGCAACAGGGACCCGTTGAGTTAGTCAGAGGCGTCAAACCTGACGCCTGCCAGCGTTGCTTGGATCAAAGGGATGCAGGTCTGCTGCGCCACTCTAAAAAAATGTATCGAAATTTTCGTGCCAGAAACAAAATTTCGATGCTTACGGCAAAGTTTTAAAGTTTAGTGATTTTCTCCTTAGTGCCTGCACGGTTTAAACGTGAATTTTAAACAGGGGTAGAACTGCCGGCTTACAGCCGCGAGTGTTCGGCACTTGTGCTCGGTGATTGCTTCGGCGTCCGGGATGGATCTTCCCCGTGCGGCCTGCCGCACTATATCTCGCGCCACGCCTCACCAAGTCCCGCCCCGCCACGCCCCGCCACGCCCCTCCGCTCTCACCAACACCGAGCCAATGCGGCGTTACAAATGGTATGCGCATATGGGGAGCGTACGGCCGCAGAGGATCGGATGTTCGGAGGCGGTGGCGGCGCGTGGCGTGGCGGCGCAGAGCCAGTCTGCAGAGGGAAGCCCAGCCGAATCATAAAAACTCGATGGAAATTGGGACCACCATTCGCTCACGTTCCGCTGCGCTCTCTGCATCGCCAGGAGGAGCCTCCTCGCGTCAGTTGGAGGAGGGGGGGGGGGACACTGCCGAAGCCAGCTTGTGGAAGGCAATTTTGTGTTTACACGGCTGTCCATAAAGCCATGGGGATGCTCACGCTTGGCCTCCCGGCTTGTTGCAGGGCTTTGGCGCCCCGTGCGCGCTTCCGGGACTCGGCGCCCCGCTGGAGGACAGGGACTCAAACAAGTCACGGGGTCAGACACGCAGCCCGCACGGAGCCAGCAGGGCCGCATGCGCCACCAGGTGAGCAGTATGTTTATGTCAATTAGTCGAGAGTTTCAAAGTTGTGTGTGTGTGTCTTACTCGAAACGGTTTAACTCGTTACAATTTTACTCTTGGCGCGCACGCCCCTCGGAGTATCATGTGCCCAGACTTAAGAACTAAGCTCTTTTTTACGGTCCGCCCGGGCACCGCGCTGGCGGGCTGGGCCTGGACCCTCGTGCAATCTGTTGGCAATACAGTTGTCCCTTTTTTCCCCCGGCCGCAGGATGGACGGTTCGTGCTCGGCCAGCCATGGCGGTGCCCACGCCGGCGGCAGCGCCAAGGGGAAGAAGAAGAGCACCAAGAAGCAGCAGCCGCCCGCGCCTGGCGCGCCCAGCGCCCCCGCGCCCGCACTGGTGGTCGGCAACATCCTGGACACTTGGCACAGCGCCTGTCACTCGATCGGTCAGGCCTGCCTGCACTAGCCCCGGCCCCCGCATGACGCTGGCCCGACCCATGTGCCAAAAAACGAATCCCGACGTCGGTGGCTCCGAGCGTTTAGAAGCACTCATCAGATTGTTAGAGCGAATGACTGTATTCGAGTGTATTTTTGTAAAACTGGTACCTAGTTGAGCTGAGACTGTGTCTCGCTCCCCCGTACAGAGCTCTTCGCTCTGTGCATGAATTTTCGCTTAGACAAAATATAAAAGTGATTTGCTGTATTTTTCGGGGGGCAAAAATTTTAAAAGATTGGCTTACTATTTTTTCACGCTACCTTTTAGAAATTGAGTAGTGTTGCATAATTTTAGAGTTAGCAATGATATTTTGAGGGATCAACGATGAACTACATTGTCGTTAGTTCTATGAAAAAGTTGAGCTCTCTCAAAAGTTTTACTAAATAACGAGCCATATGAAAAGTGTGATGGGCCAAATAATTTGATGATAGACTGATGTACAGAGATTATTGAAAAGAATATTATATTCTATTATTTTATCAGCAAACACACCTACCCTAAGCTCATCCCGACTAGTGACATAGGCCATGATTGTTAAATACAAGAGCTGTAAACTTTTCAAAAGAGTGTGATATAAAAACTTCCTTGTATTTTAGTGTATATAGTTTTCTTGGAACGCGACTGTACATATTATATAGTGTTAAGATATAAAACATGTGCAAGCGTGAATTAAACTCATAGGATAAACTATTGCCAATTTAATGAATGTAATGTCTAAAATCTCAACAGAAAAACATCCTCAACATCAAATGGATTTTGTGTAATCTAATGAACATCATAGATAACTGACTTTTAGGTAGAACAAACGAGTTTGGTTCATTTAGCACAAATTTAGTTTTAATGCAAAATGTATACTTTGTACATAGCGACAAATATAAATTAGGAATGTAAACATTTGTATAATTAAATTGAAGTTTTCAAAGCAGTATTGCCGTTTATTTATCACTCGGAGAGTTTTCCAGCGCACCTGATGGCAGTCCATATGAATTAACCCACTTACAAAATCCCTGGCATAGTATTGTGATTCAGGTGCACTATTTCACGTACCTTCATGATCAGATCAGAGAATAACGTTGTGTGGACGTTGAATGTTAAAACCACCTCGATTTTCGACCATAAGCATATAAAACACCGACGTCCGCCGCGTAAATATCTAGTACAATTGTACTGAAAACGCACAAAATCTTTCTGTCGGCACTGTCATCAAATACAGTGATATCATTTGCTTCCTCAGAACCTTCTTTTTCTTTTGCTTTTTGGCAAATTATTGTTAAGTATCACGAGTGCACCCCACCGTGGAACTGCAGCTCCCTCCCACGGAGGGACTTCGGAGGACCTCCAGGCTGGCGCGGAGAGCGGACTGCTGGTCGCAACTGCCCCCGACCGGCTCGGGTATTGCTCTCTTTCTCTTTCCCTCTCCCCCGCTCTGACTGCGGCCGCTTGGGCATTATTGGAGCCATATACACTTAGCCAGCAGGCCGGCCTGGATGGGCAACAGCCATCTTAAACGTCTGGCTGACCTGGCGAGGCATGGCGGGCCATGGCGGGACCCGGCTGGCGGGGCCGGATGGGCGGGCTGTGTGGGCCAGCTTGAACCCTCCCCAGGGAAGCCCCCCGGCCCGGCAGCCCGGCGGCCCGGCGGAGGGGTTGGAAATAATTTCGCCGGGATTTGAAGTTACTGTCACGGTGTGTGCGTCACGCACCGTGGAGTCGGGAGAGGGGGAGGAAACGACGGGGCGGGGAGCCGGACGCTTGTAAAGGAAACATCGACAACCATAAAAATGTATTCGCTTTGATTATTAAAAGGTGGCGACAGTTCCGAGTCCGAGTGATTTAAGAGTAAGAGTGGCTCAAAAATGCCTGCTTGCTTATTCATAATCATCCTCAGAGTAGAGCAGTCAGTTTATTAAAACAAATTCAAAACGAAAAATTCAACGAAAATGGTTCAAACGCTTTGCTTTGGCAAGGCCAGGCGGTTGGAACAACCTCTTAATTCGCTGCTCCGCCCCGTAACCTTGTATTTCTCCGTTTTCATTATATGCCCCATCCCGCCCCACTCACAACAAGAGTTTATCGGGCTGCGCTCAGGTGGGTCTGCAGCCTCCGCTCGCTTGACCGCCAATTCAATTAAATGTACATCGAACGCAATCGAAAAGTGGCGCTATATATTATCTTTTATCGCCGTTGGTCAAGGGCCGTGGCGTGGCGCGGTGCGACGGTGGGGAGGCACAGGAAGCGGGGAGGCTGGCGGGCCCACAAACAATGCCACACTGTTGGAACGGGCTAGGTCCACGGCAATTTAGAGTAAATATCTTTTGAAACTGAGCGGAACGTCCGCCGTTCTGTATCAAGCCAAGAATCGTGACAAGACAATTCACCGTTACCGTTGAATCCGAAGCATAAATGCGCGGGGACGAAGAAAGCATGCACTATGCACGACAATGAGAGTTTGACCACAATTCAAAGAAATTTTATGTTTTTCTCTAAAGAATGTGTTCAGTGAAGAATAGAGAATAGCACTTCCTTAAACCCATTGGTTCTTTTGAACAGATTTACGAAGCGAACCACTGGCGTCGTGTGACGTGGTGTTGGCGCGACACCGCAGTTCGCAGGTCGCGGGGGACGCCTGTCCGGATAAACCGATGAAAATATTCCCCCTATGATATAGACTCCCACCCAAACTTTTTTCATTGTACTTGGAAACAATGTTTGTTGGCGCGTATAACTCACCGCTACCGAGGCTTGGCTCGCGCCTATTCCATCTACACCTCCGCACATTATTCTCTTCCTCCTCTTCTTCTTTCATGCTTCATTCATTGGAGAACATCGCACCGACACGACGTGCGCACTGTAAAAAATAAAATAAGAACAATAAAACAAAAGCTCTCCCACAATTTTACGCCAATCTTTAACTTTATCTTGACATGTATTTTGTATTTTGTTATTGTCGCTTATCACTCTGATCTTTAACAGTGTGCATCCGCTGCGCGTCGTAGCATGGCCTTTCTTCGCCCGGGATGCCCCTGAGACGCCACCGCTTCTCCAACGCGGATCCGCCCCGCCTCGCCCCGCCCCGCCCCGCGAGAGGCGTTACAGGGTGTCTGGTGACGCGAGCCCAGTCCCTCTGGGGCACACAGGGAAAGCTGCCGTCGGTATACCTTGTTTTGTACCCTAGACACCGGAATAAAATGCATTTGCGAATGAAAAGTGGTGGAATAGCAAACACCTCGCACAGACAGGCACAGAAAAATGGCCTCCGAAACAGCATGCATTAAGGATGCTCCTTTCAGCATCACATGAAATACATTACTTTCACACAAAAATCGTGAGTTTTTTTCGTAAGTCAAGCACTCTACTATAGCATTGAAGAGAACTGAATGTTTTGCAGCTTCACAACCTAATTGCAGCTAGAAAGCTTTGCTTCGCAAAGGCTTCAACACTGCAAATTTCTTCAAGGGCTTACTGCCCACGAAGGTATTTTCAATAAGGTTTCGCATGGTGTGAAGGGGGGTTGAGATGAACCTCTCGATGAACGCCGGCAGATCCCATCTGGAAGGTGGTAAACGTGCGCCGCGGCGAGGCACTCTTTGTCTCGCTTGATGAAGCGTGCCTGGCCGGCCACTGTCCGTTTTCACCAATCCCCCCATTTACCCCGTTCCGAGAGTGTTCCCAGCGCTCAGCACCTTCAAATGCATCGATGTGCAGCTTTCTGCACATCAGGTTGCATTTATTTCGCACCAGCCATGTTCGGATCGTGCAGAAGATAGCCTAACAAGGGAACATACTCCTACCCCATATAGGGGAGAACTAGTTGTGAGGTTTAGAAAAAATTTCAAGTGCCATTCGATTTCTACATAAATGAAATTCAAATTTTCCAAGCTTAAACGAAATCAGAGATTTACACCTGAAAAGGTTCCCTTGTAAGTTCGGTTTCCTCAGATTCGTTCGGCAAAACACGGGAGCTCGGCGCCTGCGAGACTTAGGTTAGGCCAACCCGCAGTACACGCATGCATGCCAGACGAGATGTTGCCTACCTAACAGGCGCTATGCGAGCTTGCAGGCTGAACTTTCACGCCGCTCAAGCAGGTACGCAAGGCGAATGACGCGGTGTACTTTCTGGATAGTCCCTTTTCTGACGAGAGGGTTTGCCTGCCGCCATTTATAAGCGTGGCACCTTACGCCTTACCGCTGGAGCGGGGCAATATCGGCGCGCGGTACGGCCCCACAACCATTTTGCTCCTATATTTTTAAGTTACATTTAATGTTTTCTATCAATAAGTTATGCCAAACAAGAAAAAATGTCGAGAAAAAGGTCATGTTTATTGACTAATGACAAAGTTTTTGGATCAAAAACAAGTTTGTCGAAACACATAAATTTGCTGTAGTACTTCTGTTTTTCGACAACTTTGTTCCTCCTAAACAAATGTTGTTATTTTACGTGTAACAGAGGCTTTCATTTTTAAAAAGGTATCAACAAAATGCTGTTTATAGACATTTTTTGTTAACAAAGAAGGTAGTGAAATGGGTGCGGCGAATCAACAATCTGGTGGTAGAGTGGAATCTTCAAGTAACGTCCAAAACTTGTTATAGAGATGAAATCGAATGCGTAAACTTTGACTCTTGTATATAAACTGTGCCATACTTAAAACAATTGCCTTTTAAACTGTTCCATACTTAAAACAATCGCCTTTTGAAAATGATGGACAGTAAAAGACGCAACAGTAAAAACAGACAACATTGTGCCAATTAGCTACTTAGATTAATCGGTCAACTTCTACTAATTTCTGCTATGTTTTCCACCGATTTTCCATCACACACTCTGTCGGCACCTTCGGCTAGCGC
>NW_026267131.1:2376633-2377808 GCF_000697945.3 Frankliniella occidentalis | reverse complement strand
AGCGGGGGGGAGAGAGGGGGTAAGCGGGATAGGGCGCCTCAAATTCTTGCGTTAATTAGATTTATTGCCCTAGTAACGAGGTTCGCCGGACCTGCCTAGTCCCCCTGCCGGCGCCCGCACCCCGCCCCCCAGCGGAGCCCGCCGGAGCCGCACGCAGCGGAGATGTGTTGGCATTAATGCTGGACATTAGTTTTCATTAAAATGCCCGGTAACGACGGCTGACGCGGATATTCAAGGCACTAGACTACCTCACTGCTGCTTCTTTCCCCAGTCCCACCTCTCCTCCCGAAGTACGCCCAAAGGAAAAACGGGTGAGGGGCTAAAAATGAATTAGTCGAGTTTTTAGGAGTGGGGGGGAGGGGGCTTTTAGGTGCATGAGCTTTTATTTTGATTATTGGTACCCACCGTTCTAGATACTGTGCTCGGGAAACCCAAGTATGTATATGCATCCAACAAATACTGCGTACACGATCATGTATGCAGCAAATATTGTGTTCATGACCAGGTATCAGGTAGTGCAATGCTCTTGAAAATATTACCCTATAAAAGATTCTATGCCGTACTCTTAATTCAGGAGCTGACTTTTCAGGGAGTGATCTGGAAACCCAAGTGTTTACATGTATGCGTTATTTCCTGAATACCTACATGTATGCAGCAAGTACCGCGTACCTGATCATGTATGCAGCAAACAGTGTGTACATGATCATGCGCACGTAGATCCCTATGCTAAAAGCTATGTACCGATGGGTGTACACGCTATTTGATGCATACATGATGTACGCAGTATTTGATGCATACATGATGTACGCAGTATTTGCTACATACATGTAGGTATTCAGCAAATAACGCATACTTGTACACACTCGGGTTCCCAGAGCGCTGGACGTCGCTTCTTGCCGTCCCAGTATGCAACCTAACACCATAGTGCGTTGTGGGCCGCGCCGGTGACCACTCTAAACGCCAAAGTCGCTTTGCAATATTTAAGCATTCCTTTTCGAATACCGAGGGGGCAATAACTCCGGGAATCATGTGTACACCTGAATCATCAGGATAAAAATTAATCGAAATCAACAGAAATCGATTAAACGGATTAAACTAAGCTGGAAACTAGTGGAACTGATACAAATCAGTCGAAATAAGCGTTTTCTACAGCTAGATAGCCCAAGGAATGAATA
>NW_026267131.1:2375634-2376308 GCF_000697945.3 Frankliniella occidentalis | reverse complement strand
ACGTCGCTTCTTGCCGTCCCAGTATGCAACCTAACACCATAGTGCGTTGTGGGCCGCGCCGGTGACCACTCTAAACGCCAAAGTCGCTTTGCAATATTTAAGCATTCCTTTTCGAATACCGAGGGGGCAATAACTCCGGGAATCATGTGTACACCTGAATCATCAGGATAAAAATTAATCGAAATCAACAGAAATCGATTAAACGGATTAAACTAAGCTGGAAACTAGTGGAACTGATACAAATCAGTCGAAATAAGCGTTTTCTACAGCTAGATAGCCCAAGGAATGAATAAAAGCGGGCGGGAATCACTGGTAATCAAGTACTTCGGGAATCATGTGTACACATCAAAAGGGAGTTATTGCCCCCTCGTCGAATACCATTTTTTTAATTTATATAGAGACATGCCACTTCTGACTTATCCTTGGGCCTTTCAGAAAGCCAAAATGTAGCATTACGTAGGTCAAAAATCGGCGTTTTTGTTGAAAGAGAAAACTTTTTGACTTTTCGTAACATGTTCTTTTTCTATAAAGAAGTTTTTCTTAATTTTAATAGAAACATTCATTGCAACTTGCTGTATAATAATATCTTCTTTGAAAATTAAGATGGATTTTTTTTAACAGTGGTTGACTTGGATGGGGTCCGCACGTGTCCGGTGACGTCAGCCGATAAGGGC
>NW_026267131.1:2373893-2375099 GCF_000697945.3 Frankliniella occidentalis | reverse complement strand
ATAATATCTTCTTTGAAAATTAAGATGGATTTTTTTTAACAGTGGTTGACTTGGATGGGGTCCGCACGTGTCCGGTGACGTCAGCCGATAAGGGCCTTGTATGCCGAAAAGTGACCTCGAAAAGCGCTGCCCTTCCTTAAACTCTGCTATTGCAAGATGCGGGGGAAAAAGTGTTTTTTCCCTCGCTGTGGCGCGCTCTTCCGGGTTTCAAAGACTGGCTCAAGATTCCTTTTTCTTCCCTTTTTTTGTTGGGGCGTGGAGAAGAAAGCGATCGTGGGTGTCATTACAGTGGGTCGGGCTGTAAGAGGAGAATCCAAAGAAAAGACGAGATAAGGGGAGAAAGACAACCAGTGACTTCATTAAGCAAGTGTTTTTGTTTGGGGGCTGGCCGTGAAATAGAGAAAGGGAGGAAGAGAGGGGGCCGGCGAAGGGACGAAGGAGACATAGAAAGAAAAGGAGAATAAGGATTTAGCGGATAAGCGAAAGAAGAAAGGATGAAAGGGATCAGGACGCTGTCCGAAACAGAAGCCTGCTTATCCTCTGTGTGGATGTGCGTGTGTGTGTGTATGTGAGAGAGGATAGAGAAAAAGATGGAGAGAGAGAGCGAGCGCGCATGCACTTGCAAATACACCTATCAGACCTCGCTGCGAGGCCCTCCATCTCTTTGTCAGGTGAGTCCCACCGCGCGGCCCCAGCGATGTGGGGGTAGAGCATGGGTAGGAGGGAGGGGATGGAAGAGAACTAGTCTCAGAAGAAAGCGTCTTGCAAAGGGGGGAAAAACGAGATAGTCAATCGTCAATTATAGTAGAGGCCCATCCCCGCCTCGAATGCCATTTCTCTCTTCTCCCCACACAGGTCTGTATTTTTTTTTTTAACTTTAGGATTTTCTAAATTTGAGAAGAGAAAGAGAGTGGTTAATGACGATATGATGTTTGCGCAAAGGAGCGCACCTCGCTGCTACACCGGGGATCATTGCAGATAAAGTCTGAATAATGTGCGAGCGTATGAGTATGTGCGAGTGCGCACGTGTACAAGTGTGTATGAGAGAGAGGAAGATGGATAGAGGACGGCTGCGGAAGAGTGTGTGCACAGTCCACCAAAGTTAAATAAATTCGTTTTCCCGGGCTCTACATTTTTGTTTATTATTTTCCGTGTTCCCGTTCGTGCGTGCACCTGAGGGTGCGTCCGCTCCCGTCCTCCCCCCCC
>NW_026267131.1:2369753-2372602 GCF_000697945.3 Frankliniella occidentalis | reverse complement strand
CGGTACTTCTGCGGCCCACGGCGGCTGCTGTGGTGCATCAAATAGGGACCGACCCGCCTCTCCTGACAATCCCCGCCGCCCCCACCGCCTCACAACCGCTTTTAATTTGATCGGAGAAATTTGCATGCTTGGCCTCGAGGCGCTTTAAGGTCCCGAAGTTTCTCAGTATACCGTGCTAAGTGTGCTGTAAAATGCACCGAGCGTGGCTGGGGCGTGGTGGGGCGTGGCCGGGCGTTGGCGGGGTGTGGCGCGGGGCGCACCGAGGGCTGGTCGGCAGGACTTTACACCCTGTTGAGGAAGAAAGTTGGGGCACGGGCAGCGCCTGCAGTGAGCTGAGTGCAGAGAGGTGCAGCGAGCCGGCGGTGGCGGGAGGGAGGGGGACGAAGGGCTACAGGTACACGGCCGACTGTGCGTCCAGTGGGACTGCTTTATTCTATGAGGAGATGCCGATCTTTGTTCTGTAGTTTGGTACGAGGAAATTTTCGATACGTCAACCGTAAGAGGTTAGTTAAGAATTTCCCGCAATTCAGTATTATTTAAGGTTCCTTTATCGGCAAGCACACTGATAAACCAAGTGTTCAACTGCTCAACACTTGTAAGTGTGCAACCACAAGTTCAATACTTGCAAGTGTTCAATTCAGTAGTAGTACAGTTGCAAATGTTAAACTCGGTATTTGCGCACTTGTAAGTGTACAACTCTTCTGTTGTACACTTGTCTAGATCGGGCGCTTACTGTGAGGGAAGTGTTGAACAGAGGAGTTGAACACTTCCAAGTGCACAAATACCGAGTTGAACACTTGCAAGTGTACTACTACTGAATTGAACACTTGCAAGTATTGAACTTGCGGTTGCACACTTACAAGTGTTGAGCAGTTGAACACTTGGTTTATCAGTGCAGCGTTCGAGGAATTATCGATGAGGAAATACAACGGAATATATATGTATTTAAAGTGAGTTGTCATTGTTTACGTTCCCTCCAGCCAAAAGCAATTTTGATCCTCATAGAGAATAAAGCGCACAAAGCAATGCAACGCTGACTGTTGGAACAATTAAGTCCATTTTCTCTGGCACTATGGGGCTGTGTGCGGCGTGTGTGTGTGTGTGTGCGTGAGAGAGAGAGGGAGAGAGAGAGGGGGGGGTAGTTTGGGAGGGGCAATGAGTGGTTCAGAGCAATGCGTGGCGTGGGATAGTGTTACAATAGGGTTTCATATTGCACCACAAAGCCGCCAACGCTCTCGCACAAACGCACAAAGAGCAGTGGTACACTTAAATCAGGCCCACGCCCACACGCTGCAAGAAGTGTTTGTTAGCTTTGGCGTCTCCGGCGGAAAAGTATGACTTCTTTATGGTTTTACGTGTCTTTTTTTCGTATACGATGGAAAATGGTCAATAATTTTTAGCACTTTTGTAGCTCCTTCGTGCTTTCATAAAAGCATTACGCTCAAAATTTCCTCAACTACCCTGTGACAACGCAAATTAGCACCCTTGCTTTTCCTTTTCTTACGACAAATGTGAATTGGTGACATGGTGAAATCGCGACTGTAAGTATCCGTAGCAGCGCAAGAGATCGGCGGTAACAGGGCTGGCTGGCTCGCTCGGTTCGCAGACCTGCCAGGAGCGGGCGCCACTCAGCTGCCGGCCTCGGTGATCGCCACGCACGGCTGGACGGGACGGCGGGCAGCCTACGGCCGGACTGACAGGCGGCGCGGTGCAGTGGTAGCGAGCGGGAGAGGTTGGGAGAAGAGAGGGGGGAGGGGAGGGGGGAAGAGCGAGGCAGTAAGTCGTCCGCAGAGGTGACAAAGACAGCCAGCCGGAGAATTGACTTTTTTACCAGCGCCCCGCTTGAGCATCATCATTACTTTATGTGAGTGAGGCGTTGGAAGATGGAGAGAGGGAGAGAGGGAGAGAGAGGGAGAGATAGGGGGAGAGAGGGGGAGAGGGAAAGAGAGAGGAGGGGGCAGAGGCATGCCTCATTTCACCTCGGGAAGGAGAGGAGAGCGGAGCTGTGCTTGTCGCCGGCAAATGGGGCGGAACAGCGGCCGATACGGCGCGGAATTTGAATTTGAAATAAAAAGGAGTATAAACCCGGGGCAAATATCATGCAAAGCGATTCCCCTGGCCTTGTGGCGGGGGGTGGGGGGGCCTGTAGGGCGCACCCTCGCGGCCGCGGCTCAGCCCCGCGGGGTCCGGTGGAGGGGCGATGGGAGAGCAGCTCAAGCGCGTGGACCGCGAGGGCAGCTAGGTACTGGAGGGGGAGGGGAGGGGGAAGACACCGCGGGCGTGAGAAAGTTGTTTGAAAAAAATAAGAGGAGTTCACTTCGAGGAGTCGGCCGCCGTCTCCTCGTCGCTATCGCGGCGTGGCGTGGTGGTGAGAGCCCACCCCCCTCCGCTCTGCTGCTGAGCTGCCTCACGACGCCTTGACGGTGGTTGTGTGTGCCCTCCACAAGCACCCCGGCCTCTATCACATACCTACAGGCTTAATACGCAAACACACACGCGTGCACACACACGCGCACCTACACACACACACACGCCTACACACACACACACACGTGCGCGAGGGCCCGGTGCTGGCGCTGCTGCCGCTCCGAGCCCTCCACATACCAACACCGGCTCTCCAAACACCTGAAGCTAAAGTTATAGGCGCGTATGGGGGAGTGGCGGAGGTGGGCGTGTGTGTGTGTGTGTGGCGGGGGGATATGCGTGCTGCCTACCCAGCCAGGCGCGCACCGCAGAGCCTGTCCCAAGTACCTCAGTCGACACCAAAACTTTTACGCCGAAAGCGACCGTGCGCGTCGCCCGCCGACATTACGACGTTCAAAAGGAGTTTCGTCATGTCTGTGGCGGGG
>NW_026267131.1:2359804-2364856 GCF_000697945.3 Frankliniella occidentalis | reverse complement strand
GGTCGGGGTGAGGGGAGGGGGGGAGGAGAGGAGCGGGGGGTTGTGTAAGCCTGGGAGTAGTTTAATGCGCTGGGCGGGATGGTGACGATTGTATTCCGTGCAGATTTAATATCAGCCGGGGCGTCATCAGCGACAGAGGGAGAGAGAAATAGAGGGGGTGAGAGGGGAGGGGAAGGGAAAGAAACAGTAGGCCCAGCCTCGACAGTTCAGCCCGGTAGCGACGAGCCCAAAGGCAAAAATAATACTAGTCAGCTCTTACCTCGCTTTCTACAAAATGATAAACATTCACAGACATTTCACCGATCACTTTCTATTCACAATCAAGACATGACTTATTATTCTGTAGTTTTTTCTGGAACTATTTTTTCATGAGGGACGATGGTCAAACGAAGACTAACGCTGGCTCAAAGATAGGAAGAATGGTGATAGCATGAAAGGGACACCTAGATTTTGTTTCTTTGGAATATTTTCTGCGTAACCCTATATGGTAATTCTGGCTAATATGGGAGCAGAGAAAGAACCATGCACCTTATTGGTCGTAGCCTACCTTTCGGGAAAGCGGACGGTCTATCTCGGTGCGGTGTACCGTAACGTCACACAACTCCCCCCCCCCCCCTGCTCTCTCACACACTGCCCCCTGCACCATTTCCTCGTTCTTTAACATAGGAGTGGATCTCACAGTGCTTTGATGTTGGAATGGACCGATTGACGCGTGCAAATCGTATGTACCACCCGGATGGGAGGTATGGCAGACCCATGATGAAGTGGCGGGCGTTCAAATTCCGACCTGGCCCGAACATGTAAAGATACTCTTGTACAACTCTACGTTTTCTAGAGGAAAAATTTACACTAAACGAAAATTTATCTTTTCAATTTTTTTGTTCTACACTAACTTTTCTATTAGAGATAGGCGGTAGACGAAAAAGCGTCTCTGCATCATTTAGCCGGAAACATACTTTGTCAAAACTCGTGACAATCGAATAAGGTGACAATAATGTAGGTGTATCGGCGCAAACCCTCATCTTAAATCGTGCACCAGGAGAAAAGTTAAGTGTTTACCACCACCACCACCACCACCTCACCACCTACTCTGTTATAATTACCATAATGCGACCAAGCCCCACGTAGATTGGCATGGTTTCTCTGGCTAAATTGTCTTGTCGGAAAATCCAGCAGTCAGTCCAGCACCGCAGCAGTGCCTGGACGGCGGCGTGGAGGGACACGCTGCTGGTTCAGGTGCGGATCCAGATTGCATTATGCATACCGAACGCCAGCGGGTCGGGGGCCGGGGCTGGCCGGGGCGGCTTACGAAGCCCAATCAGGATTGTTTTAAGATACAGTGGCTGAGGCTAAGGCTCAGGACGGAAGGGAGGGCCGTTGGTGCAGGGGGGGAGGGGGGCTCTACGCGCCGCACGGACTTAAACAAAAGAATCAGCCTGCACGTGCAGTATGAAACACTCTTATTGGGTCTGGAAAAGGAACAACCTGCAGCAAGGAAAAAAAATATTTGAACTGATGAACTGATAAAGTGTTCAACTGGCGTGGAAATGCACGTGTGCTCAACACTATGTTGCACCCTGTTAAGTGTGTGACAAGATATTTGAATTCTTCTAAATGCTCAACAGTAAATTTGAACACATTACTGAGTCCAAAGCCTTGTAGATAACGCTGATGTTGAATACTTTTAAGTGTTCAACTTCACTGTTAAACACTTTCTAGTGTTCAAACACTTAAAAGTGTGCAACATAGTGTTGTGCATGTGCATGTTCACGCCAGTTAAACACTTCATTTATCAGTGTGAACAATTTTTCGAAGCAGTTCACCCATGATTAACGACAAGGATCACTGCAAACCCTGCTTGAGTATTAGGCCCCGTGCTCGAAATGCGTGTGACCCACCCAGAGAGGACTTGAGTCATATTTACGGAATCCCCCCACTGAAGTGGTGAGTTTTTCCTGACCTCACCCACTGGTCGTGGAGGGGAGCCGCAAGGAGGGCCTTACAACCTTCCGCACGTTGCGCGAAAAATGCAGCACCATGAAGAGCCTCAAAATGACACACACTTCGCATTGTCAAGAGAGCAAAGATCTGCATTCTCTGATCTCGCTCTCGACACCCGCAAGTGATGTGCGACACGGATCAGGACGACGAGCCCGCCGGGTCGGGCGCCGCCACCTGTCCGCGCTCTCTGACGGCGTCATTCTGCCGGGTGCCGGGCGCGCGGGAAGAAGAGAGAAGTGCCCCAATTGCCACGGCCCTACCCTCTCCCTCTTCTCTAATTACCCCCCTCCCCCACTCCGCGCTCGGCACGGAACGCGAAATTAGTAAAAGGTTGAGAAATATTAATAAAAGCTAACGACAGCGCAGGACACTCAGCAGCGGCGGAAGCGAGGAGATCCAGCCGAATGTACAAAGTACACGGTCAAAATATATGCTCCCCGGCCCAAAAAAATACACGCGCTTAAAGTTTGCGGAGCAAGGGACTGCAGTTTTGTGGAGAAACTCCCTGGAAAAATTATTACCTGTTAAAACCATCGTGAAACTAGTTCTGGGACCAACAACATGAGATGAAGAACATCAACATAGTAGGTTACGCGAACCAAACCTGGTATTCATGAAATTCAAACAATGGTATTAAGTCAGTAATTTTTCTGGGTGCTAAGCCAACACATTTTGCGAAGTGCATGCCCGGGACAGCACACAACTCCTGGACCGGTGCGGGGACCGGTGGCAGTGCGTGCTGACGCTCGCACCACGCTCAGATAGCCGTCAACGGGTGCTGTGGCGGGGTGCTGCTGCCACGGGGTGGGGCAGGGTGCGGCGGGGCGGGGTGGCTCTTAATTCACGCTGAATGCTAATGCCCAATGACTAGACGACTGCTCCGCCGCTACGCCGCCCCCGCCGCGCCGAGCCGCTCCCGGCTGCAGCTGACGTGCCGTTGCTCTTGCTACAGGCGACAAGCCACTGTCAGCCCACAACGCCCCCTTCCCCAACCCTTCCCTGCACCCTCTCCCCTCTCATACCCCGGGCCCCGCTCGGATGAGGACACCGGTGGTGATTGAAGAGTAGGGGACTCCCCGGCAGCGGTGTCAAGAGCAGCTGAGTCCTCAGAGCCAAGGAAAGCACGGCGAAGCTCGTAGGCTCTTGATGTTTTCACTGCACTACAAACCCCCAGATCATTCTAATTGTTTTGTATATGACAAGTGGCTTACTTTTAAGATTGCAGCATTGAATTTGTAACTATACTCAAAACAGCGGAATGTTCTGTAGATTTTTTTAGTCCCGCCAAGTATCAAGTAATACCCTTTTCTCTGTGAGTTGAGATTAAAACCAAAAGATTTCTGCCGAATTTTCTTAATATTATTACCTTAAGACTGCTACACAACCACACAAAAGGACAAAAGAAAAGTTTTTTGTCATGGCGTTTGTATCGAGGAGAGGCGCGCGTAAGAGGCCGGGCGAAGCTAAGCGGTGCTGAGAGGGCTGCAAACCAGATAAAGGCTGGAGCAATCCAGGGAGCGAGAGCGCGGATAGGAGTGGGAGAGAAAGACGGGTTGGGGGAGGGGAGGGGGTAAGGAAGAAGCAGACGACAGCGCAGCAGCCCCCGAGACGATGTACGACTGGTGGTGTTAACCGCTTCTTACCACGACTAACATCCCCTGCAAAAGTCTCAGCAGCCCGAGGCCCCGACGCTGGGTCGACGGAGACGAGAAAGTACTTCTGCAGGAAAAATAATCCTATGAAAGGTTTCGTCAAAAAATCAAAACTTGCTTATTGTTGTATTTAATAATCTATCACAAACGTTTATTTGTTAGCACCTCACAAACCTCTTTAACCCACTCTTCTGCCCTGAAAATCTGATTGAGCAGGCTCATGTAATAGCCACGGCGTGCACTTTTTAAAAAAAATCAGAACTTCACGAAGAATTCATTGTGAAAAAAGTTGCCAGAACTCTCTGTGAAATCACAACTCCTTCATTGTCAAAACTTAAAATTGATAACTTCACAAATTATGACGATTGGTTCACAACTATTTTCAAGAAGATAGCAAAATGCACTATTTTTGACTACAAAGAAGTGTTGTGATTTCACAGTTGCTTCGTATCGTGAAAGTGTAGGGAAATCACAAAATATGTTTAATAGTGTGAAGTTCGTCTGTTCCCAATAAGGACATGAGCTAGTAGATCATGGATGGAGGTCTGAATTTTTTAGGGTGTCAGGTCACTCATGGACACGAACGCAGGTGTTGCGAATCCTGTCAACCCCAGCTAGGGAATTAAATGGGGTAGAAAAAGCAGGAATAAGACATCGAAAGAAATAATAAAAAAAAAAAAAGTTGTGTGATACGTTTATAGCTTTAGTTACAAATGTATCATCTGCTAAAAGTTATTCCTAAAAGAAAATTTTCTTTGTAGGGGTAATATTTCTTCGGGGTAGGACTAACGCAGAGTGCATAGCGGCAGTGGCGCCCGAATGCTCGCGGTGATTGTTTCGGACGGTGTTCGGCACAGGCAGCGCTGGCTGTGAGCATGCTAATGTGTCTGATACCGCGACGAGCAGCACACGCTTCCCACGAGATCCCCTCCCCCCACCTCTCTCTCTCTCTTTCCCTCCCTCTCTGTACATCCCGCTACACCCTATCATCACCCTCTCCAGGGCACACGGGCAGCAGCAGTAGCAGCAGCAGCAGAGTTCCTTTTCGTCGAATTTCTAATTTCCCCCTCTGGGAGCGCTACCCCCCCCCCCCTTTCCGGGGCCCCTGCCTGCAGCCGCTGGGTCCCTCCGGCGGTCGCAACCACGAAATCAGCCGGGGAGTTGTTAGTTTGGAATTCCCTGCAGCAAGACTTGGACGCCCGTAATCGCCAGCCCCTCCCCGGTCTCCCCGCCGGGGCTAGTGTCGCCCTGCCAGCACCGCACAGTGCCGCTGACTTAAGCACAGCAATTCTTCTTAGGGCGGCTTGCTGTGTTGTCACTCGTGTAGAACCGCTGTCGGCGGTTTTGCTCTGGCTTTGCACAGCCCGGACTTGCCACCCCCCTCCCCACCCCTCCTTTT
>NW_026267131.1:2358770-2359754 GCF_000697945.3 Frankliniella occidentalis | reverse complement strand
CCCCCAACCACACTCTCTCCAGCCAACCCGCCTCCCCCCAACCACCCTTGCTTCCAAACCCTTCACACGACCACCGCTCCCCATCTTTTAACAAATTACAGCTCATTTCAGAGCTTAGTTTCGCAAGAAACGACGCAGGATTTTCAGTTCATGTGACCAATGCCACGCACGGTCACGGTCTTTGTACTAATTGTTGGGGTGAGAGGTTAACGGGTATAGGCTACATGAGTCCAAGTCCGATAAAATTCAAGACCATGGTGCACACATTCAAGTGTTGCACTTAAAAATTGGAATATTTAAAATTGTTCAACAGTGAATTTGGACACTTTTATATGTCACAACCTTTATGGCCAATCCTGAACTTGAACACTTCTAAGAGAGCAAACGTTACCGTAAAACACTGAGTGTACAACATAATGATAAGAACTTGCATATGCACGCTAGTTGCACATTTGATTAAATAACTGCTCTAAATGCAAAGTGAATATTTTGTTCTAAGAAATAGAACGTTTTTCGTGCACATCCAAACCGGGTGCAATTTTGTTCCTGAAACTGGAAAAAATGTGTAAAACGTGTGACGTTTGTAGGTCTGTTTACGTTTATGGTACGTCATCTCTTAGTGAGCCCAGTTTATGGTTCAGGAACTTATTTCTCAAAACGAAGTGAAATAGGCACTGACCAACCACAACCCTTGGGTGGGACTCGGCCGGCCGGTGCCTCTCAGCCGTCTCAGCCACCGCCGGCCCCAGCTGCTCAGAGACGGGCCTTCATATTGTTCGCTCCGACATGGACATTTAAGCCTCCTCTCCCGCGAACTGTTTGCTGACCCCTAACCAGGCCCGCGGCCCGCACAAGCCGCCCCGCCCAACTGCTTTAAACTAAAGTTGCGTCCGGACGGGACGGCGACGGCCTGTCACTAAAGAGGAATTGCTCGAGTTCCGAATGTGATGCTGGGCGTGCGTCTGGAGGACTTCTCAAAAGGGG
>NW_026267131.1:2351211-2358483 GCF_000697945.3 Frankliniella occidentalis | reverse complement strand
CAAGAGAGCAAAGTGTCCACTGTATTTATACCAAGTGAGACTTGGGTAGGAAAGAGTTGGAAGTGGGAGCGGCGGCCGAGGGCGAGAGAGAGGATATGGAGAAGGGAAAAGAAAGGAGATGGGAAGAGCAGGGGTCGCCATACGGAGGCCACTGGATGGGCTGGGCCCGCCCGGCCCGGTCTGAGAATGAGCAGCGGCAAGGGGTAATGTATAAAGGACCCGCCCCGCCAAACAGAGGCATGGTAATGGGGGGGGGGGCACTATAATGCAATATTATGCAGAAAGCGCGCGCCAAATTTGAAGGGCCGGCCATTACCTCCCAATGAGAGAAGGGGCGGCCGGAGGGCGGCCTCTTGACTGTCTCCCGAGCCAGCCCAGCCGCTCCCTAGAAGCACACAGAAACACATGACCACATTCAAAGGCCCTTCGCTTTTCATTTCTTCCGCTAGAGCAATCGGGGGAGAGAGAGAAGGGGGCAGGGTGTGGCGAGGCGGGGCGTGGCGGGGCGGCGCGGGGCAGGGCCGTACTTACACGGTGGCCGACCCAGGAGGCTGGCTGCTGCTGCAGGTGCGTGCGTAGCGCCATTAGCTCTGCGACATGAACGCAAGGGCGCACATCGCTTTGATCAGGGAGAGAGAGAGAGAGAGAAATGTAGGGGGCGGGCGAGTGGGCGGCGCGGCCCGCACAAACACAGCGTCATAAAATGCGATTTCAATGAGGGCCAGCATCGGGCGCGGCGGCCGCCAGCAATAGCAGGTCTCTGCACCAAGAGCGCTAGAGGGCTCTTGTGGACCCCTTAACCCCCTTCCATCTCTCTCTCTCTCTCTCTCTCTCTCTCTCTCTCTCCCTCCCTCTCTCCCTGTGTCTCTGTCTCTCTCGCTACCAATCCACCTAATCGGATGAGGGAGACAATAGAAAGGCTGACCTGGGACAAAAACACGGGGGGATAAGAGAAGAGCGAGTGATGCTCGGCAGTTACGTCGATCCGCATCGATATGGGCGAGTACGTACGTAGTGCCGCGTGCCTCCGTCCATCTACACTGATATGCGAGTGGGTATTCTGAAGTACCCTCGTGCTTCAGGACACTCTGGTGAACTAGTCGCCAAGAAAAGCAAAGCTAAATGATGCACAGTACAGGGTTTGTGCCACGCCGAGCTGAACACGGGGCTTCGTATACGGGCGCCTGCTCCTCCCCCCGTAGTGACGACCCTGAAAACACCTGCTGATGAAGTGGCGCGGCGCTTCAGCACTTCAGTCCCGGCCGAGCTGGAAGAGGGAAAAGTGGTGGGGGAGGGGGGGGGGCTTTGTCATTACATTTCATTTAGCCTCAAGAGCAACATCAACGTAATGAGTGTTCTCTCAACTCTCGAGATTTAGAGATCTTCAGGCACGCCTAGAATTACGGAGGGATTCAGACGAAAATCCGGGATGAAGAAAGCAAGACGACGGTGGCAGCGTTGCTGAGGTGAGAGAGAGAGAGAGAGAGAGAGAGAGAGAGAGAGAGAGAGAAAGGGGGGGCAGTGGTTTAGAGTGCATGAGGAAGAGGGATAGGAAAGGGAGGTAGTGGGAAGAGGTGGAGTAGGAGAGACGGGAGCGGAGAGCTAACCACCTGGTTGCCTAGCGTCCTCGCCCCGAAACCCAATCCCTTAAATCCTCCACAACTGTCCCCCGCCATTGTAATGCGCGTGGCGAGGTGGGACGGGGTGGGGTGGGACGGGGTGGGGATGGGCGGGGCGGGGCGGGGAGCGTTGGGGGTGTCAGTCCCTGTCCGGTGCGCTCCCCACATAACCGCACAGGACGGATGGGAAGTGTCGTCCTTACCGTGAAGTGGCTCCAGCGGCTCCAGCGTCCCTGCTGGCCGAGGGCCGAAGTGGGAGCCGAAGTGGGAGCCGAAGTGGGGAGCCGAAGTGGAACCGAAGTGGGGCAGAGGAAGAGCGTCGACAGTCAATCTGTCACGGCGAGTACCGCGCGCTTTGTCCAAACCCTGCAACCTCTCCCCCTTCCTCTCTCTCTCTCTCTCTCTCTCTCTCTCTCTCTCTCTCTCCCAGCACCTCCTTCTCTCCACTGTATTCCTCATCCCCCGTTTCTGTCTCCTCCGTGAGATTGCGCGAATGTTTGAGCACAGTAGTAACAACTTGAGCAATACTCGTCAAGAGTACGATATCCGCGAGGCGTCGCCGCCACGAGGCTCCGTCAGTCAGGCCAGCTGATTTAAGACCCTCAGGTGCGGCGGAGCTACTCGGCTGCGGAGGGTTAATCCAGCGGAGCAGGGCCCAATTACTGAGCAAGTTCTCTTCCCATCCCCCCTCCTCCTCTCTCTCTGTCCTTGTCTATCTTTGTCTCTAACTTTCACTGCTCCTCACTCTAACTCTGTCCCGCCTGCAGAAGGGATGATCGATTCTTCTACAACCGTGCGTCAGGACTACAACACGAGCTCCACAAAGTACAAAACGTGGCGTGCGGGTGTGTTAGTCCCCAAAACATTTTCAATTTTTCAAATTGCCAGTACAAAACGAGAACTGTGAAAGATATCTTTTTTAAACCTATGACATATTTTATATTTACGATTTACAGATTATATTATATAAATTTACGACTGTCCGTGTTTGCTCGCCAACAAATTCCAAGTCAATAAACATAAATCTTGTAATTTTAAAATTTTAACTTGTAGTGCCTACAGTACAAATCATGGAATATTCCTCCGTAACCTTACAATGATTTCTCACAGTACCCAGAGTATATTTCTAGAGAGATGAGGCCTGCCAACAACTTCATATGTCAACTAGATCAGGCGTGGCGGAAGGGTTGAGCGCGCGGGTCCCGGGGCCGGTCCGAGAGCGGCGTACACCGGACACCCTGCCTAATGAATTTATATCACGACGTGGTGCGGCGCTGTGTGTGACCCCGTGCATTGCCTGTGTAATGAGTGCGAGAGAGAAAGAGAAGCAGAGAGAGAGAGAGAGAGAGAGAGAGAGAAGGGGGGGGGGGGCTGTCGCCCAGATTAATGGCCGTTTGTAATGAGTCGGAACGGGATACAGAGGGGGAGATGCACAAAAGAGGAAATGCGGCTAAATTTTCTATTTAAATTCGGCACGTTATGCTCATGTAGGAGGAATAAGAGGACCGGGCGGTGAATGAAAACAAACTAAGGATTTTCGCAGAGTAAGGCTCACACGCACGCAGGTGTGTACGTTCGCATGACACGCGCCTCCAACAGGTTGGGCTAATCGCGATTTATAATACCGTGCCTTAATTGTATTACGCATGACGGTATTGAGTTATGCCCCAACATCGCTGGAGAAAAGGGGCAAGGGAAGAGCGGACAGACGGAACACCAGCAGCATCGCATTTGAAAAAAAAAGAAATATGCAGAATCCTGTCTTTTCTTTGGTTATACCTTTCGTTTCCTTTTCAACCCGCTTCTATGAGAAATGCATTATAACGACCACTCGTAGTAGAGCCCGTCCGAGGCAGGCTCGGGTCCAGCTTTTGAAACATTGGCCATTGAGCAGCAGGAAAACAAAAGGAAAGCAAGAGGAGGGGGTGGGGAGGAGGAGGTACAGCTCCAGACGATGCATTCAGGCTGCATGCGGTCTCCTGCAGCCGGCCTCCCCTCGTCTCCTTCACAAAGTGCGCGACGCGCCAACACGCGCCAGGCGCAGCGCTACAAGTCTGCACGGCAGCACGCCATAACTCGCGCCATGGCGGCCGAGGTTTCATGGGGGAGAGGAGCGGCGGCACCCCGTGTGGCGCCTCATGGCAGCGTCGGCAGGAATGCAGCTGGACGCATCCTTTGTGCTGCGGGGATCGGGCGCGCGCGCTCGCACACAGACACGCGCGAGCACACGCACACAGACACGCGAGAACACGCACACAGACACGAGAGAACACGCACACAGACTAGCGCAGGGGCACACGGAGTCGCGCACACATCCATATGCGTCGTTCTCCCGCATGAGCTGGCTGCCGAGGACCAGCGGAATGTGGCTTTCACGACTCAATGGTCGGCAACTCCGCGTGGCGCGGTGTTATGCAAAAGCCAGCGAGTTGAGGTGTGGTTGGCAGGGGGCACGGGCAAACCTATTCCCAAAGCCTCCCCCCTCCCCCCTACAAAAGTTTACGTACATAATGCAGATATGGGTCACAAAATTAAATTTGTGTTAGAGCATGAACTTGTAATTTAACTTAAATTATCACTATTATTGTGGTGGGGTGGTATCATCCCATTTCCCGTTATTCCCCGTAGCGAACCCAAGCTTAGCCGAACGCAAGCAGCCATAGCGCCTGGCAGGTAGGCATTATCTTGACTGCAGTGCATACGTGTTCTGCGGGTTGGCCTACCCTGAGTCTCGCAGGCGCCGAGCTCCCGTAATTTACCGTATAAATCTAAGGAAAACTGGTACCTAGCGAGCGACAATTCGACCGCCCTTCACATCTACAGGCTTGTCTTTCGAGAACCCTCAGAGTTAGCGGAAAAACTATGTCTGATTATGAGAAAAGGGGAAAACTCCCTCTCTTTTCCTCAAAATCTGAGGAGTTCCTTTTTTTTTTTTTCAAAATCATAGGAGGTTTTTTTTAAAAAAATAACTGCCCTTCAAAAATATCAGACATATTTTTATCGTGATCCATCCAACGATAACGCAATCCATTTCTGAAAGTGTATTTAACAAAAAGAAAAAAAAAAGTAGTAGTTTCTGCAGGAGGGAAGCAGCAGCGGGCGAAACACTGTCGGCGTGGCGATGGAGAGTCAAACAGACTCGAAACTGTAACGAGGGACAGAAGAAAGGCAGGCCTGCGCGGGAGGGAGGGGGTAATATTCAGAGGGCCTCGTCTGAATAATAGTGAGTCCAATTGCCTGTGGAGCATGGTGGAGGCCAACGGAAGGATGGGGAGGGGGGGTGGGGGGAAGAGGAAGAAGGACCCAGTCGCGCGCGCTCACACCTGATTAGACAAAGAGAAAACAAAACAAACTGCGAAACTGAAAGGACTGAAAGGCATTTCAGTCGCGAGAGGTTCGGACAAACGTTTCGAATCACGATACGGCTGGGGTCAGTGGAAGCGGTGCAGTAAGCGCGCTATACTCACCCTCTCCCTCCCCCTCCCCTTATCTCTCTCTCTCTCTCTCTCTCGGACGAATCTGAATAGTTGGGCGATCGCGATCAAAGGGATGGGTTGATGGAATTCTCAACGCCTGCGAATAATACTACCCTCGCCCCCCCCCCTCCCTCCCTCACTTCTCCCCGGTCGGTATCCCGCGCGCTGTGCGCCGGTCGCCGGCAGTGTGACCACAATAACTGAATGTGGGATTGCAGAGGGAGTCGCGGCGGCGTGGACTGGAGGGGGTTGGCAGCAATGGCGGCCCCCGTTTTATGAAAGGGGCCGGGCGTCAACCACCACAGTGCAAGTGCCAGGGGTGGCCAGAGGTGCCTCACTCTCTCATTCCGTTACTGATTTATTGCCACCCTTCAGTTAGAATTTTGTTTTTTCGATTTTAAGCACTGCACTCGGAATCCAACTCTGGAAACTCAAGCGTGATACCGTCCAACAGTTATAAGTGTAATGCCAGGAGTATCACACTTTAAAGTGTAGTACCACGCGTGTATCACACCAATATTTTGCTCTGGGAGCCCTGTGTTACAGTGTGTGACAAATACGTGGTGCTACACTTTAAAGTGTGATAATCATGGTATTGCACTTATAACTGTTGGACAGCATCACACGTGAGTTTCGAGAAAAGTGTGCGAATGTCGAATGTCGCACACCTGCAGGTGAGTGAAACTCTGCTGTGTGCATAGTACACACAACGGAGAGTGTACTACGGACACAGCACACAGTTGGGTTTACAGTGATGCTTGTAGGTGAGCGACAAAAAAAATTCACACACTTGGATTTCCAGGTTGAATTCTGACTATAGTTATAACAGTCATACGCATTAATGACAATTTTGATATTTTTTGGAGCGATTCACTTGTTTTACGGTTTGTGCACGTCCATGAAAATTGCGTCAACATTTTGAGACATGCTCTCAAAATCAACGTCAACTCTTCGTAGTGGTAACTTAGAAATGTAAACCCAGCACATGGTAGCTCGTGTAAAAGTTCCTACCACCATGAGGAATCGAAACATGACGTTACTTCTCTGTCCACATATACTTTTATAATGCATTTTATGTGTATACACGAAACAATCTGACCAAAAAAGGTTTTTTCTTCTCTCTTTTCGTGCACCGGATTTTCTGTCAAGCAAACTTTTCATTCTCTACAGCCATTCTTCCTGCTCCCCCACCTCTGCCTCTCACCCTTCTCCGTAAGATCCCCCTCGCAGCAGGTCCGGCAGCAGTCTGGTCCGGCCAGGGGGCTGCCTGCGAGTAGCGCCAGGCTGCGGAGAGGCTGAGGGTGCGGCTAGCAACGCTCCGCTGCAGCCTCTCCGGACGCGCCCGCACCAACTGCTGGCAACAACAGCAGCCGGAGCCAAAATGTATTCCGGTGGGCAATAAAATTCTACGGCCTGTATCGATATTCAGAAAGTACATGCAAAACAACGCGAGTGAATGCAGACGCCTAACCTCACCTCAACGCAAACGCACCTCAAATCGACCGGCTTTGGCCACTCACCCGGCAAAAAAAAAGAGAGAGGGGGGGGAGAACAAAGCGATCTCGGTTTTACAATCGTGTTTTAAGGCTCAGTAGACACGCACTCATACAGCTACACTGTGGAGTGAAGTGAAACAACAAAACACGTTTTCAAGGATCCGACACCCATAAGCGTCGTGGGTAAATGTAATTCCATAATTACATTGTTTTCGTTATTTCAAGTCCTATTTTAGCGAGGGTTGCAGTCGCCCCCCCCCCCCCCCCACGAGACGAAGCTGTACACGACGACGACAGCTCTAAATAAAAACAGTTTTCAAAGATGGAGTCATTCCTAGGATGGAAGAGGCTAGCGCCCCGGCCCCCCATCCCCTTACCCCACGCGCTTGGCACTACTTATTTAAATATCCCAGGGCAGAGATCCACTTCCCTTTCATTTTGCTAAGTGTTCGGCCGGCCTCGCCGACTGGCGGGAAACTTTCAAACAGGCATTAGACTCGCGCGCTCGCTCGCACTGCTCGGCCTCGGCCTGGGGTAATAAGCAAGGCAGAGGCCGGGCAGGAGCGGCCCGGGGCCGGCCAGCCCCACCCCGTAAGATCCAATACCAATTTGAACGTTTTTATTTTTGCCGTTTTTGCCTCCCGTGTCCGCCCCGTGTGTTTGACGGAGGGAGAGAGAGGG
>NW_026267131.1:2350514-2350900 GCF_000697945.3 Frankliniella occidentalis | reverse complement strand
ACTCCCTCCCCCTCTCTCTTCCTCAGTTGCAAACCGAACTCGTGAATGCTTGGCATAACAATGCAGAGGAAAAATGGCACATAGCCTAAGGATACTTTACACAAATAATGACGCGCTTTGGTTTTAAAAGCATTGAAAGATTTAGTTGAAGTTATTGCGCTCATTGCGCTAGATAATGTGTTCCAAATAAGAACTACGGCATAGATCCAAAAGGCACTACGATGTTTGTCAGTGTTGTGCTGAGGAGACTCAGAGGAGTATCGACAAACTGTTGTCTACCGGTTAAGTAGGATTTAAACCAACATAATACAGGTTGCGAGATGCTTAAACATTTGAGTTTAGTGAGAAACATAGCAGTGGTTGTACTATAGCCAGCTCTGATTCCG
>NW_026267131.1:2346228-2350233 GCF_000697945.3 Frankliniella occidentalis | reverse complement strand
GAGAGAGAGAGAGAGATGACATTGTTTCTTTGGGCTTACAGCGACGCCGCGAGGGACGACGCGACGCCTCGCACAGATTGCGAGGGAAGAGGCGTGGCGAGGCGAGGCGTGGTGAGGCGTACCGGGTGGGGCGGGCGGGGAGCGGCAGGGTGTCATCCCTTTGTGGCTCCGCACCACTCGGCTTGCAGCACACCGACAGTTAAGCCCCTTTTTCGCCTCCAGTGACTAATTGCGAGTCTCTCGCCGAGATGTGAGGCCGAGGGAATGGGGTGAGGTGTGGGTAGGCGGGCTGGTCCATTCTGGGTAAGCAGGGTAAGGCCGGGCAGGGCCAGGGCAGGTGAATCAGGATGAAGGTAAGTCTTTTGGGTTATTGGTAGAGCAGTAAGACAAAATGAAGCCCCGAGGTGAGGAATCTTGCATAAACAGTCTCAGGCAAATTTATTCTTCTACAGGGCCTATGGGTTAGGGTACAAGTCATGGCAAGCGCCAAGCCACAACTGACCGAGGTAGTGTCAGTCAGTGAGGAAAAGCGGATGGGGAGGGGCCACGGATATAGGAGCAAGAGGGAGAGAGAGAGGGGGGGGGAGAATGTAATTGATAGTTCTCGCCGACACTTGCAGCAGAGGGGTCAGACGACATCGGGCGAAGCGCAGAAGGAGATACGAGGAGAAGGATAGAGGGGGGTAGAAGTTGAGCAGAGAGAGAGAGGGAGGGAGAGAGAGGGAGGGAGAGGGGGGAGGGCTGGACGCATCCAGCTGCGCGACACTCAATCCTGAGACCAATTACACAATTAACTGTACATCCCGCTGCCCCAGCCGTCCGGCCCTGGCCCAGCTGTGCGGATGGGGGAGGGGGGGGTCTATTGGCCGGGCAGGAGGTGGCAGCGGCGCCGTGGCACCTAGGTGAGCAGAAATCACAAGTCAGTATAAGTCGGTTTGCCCGTTGTTGTTGTTCCTGCAGCGGCGTTGAGGGACGGGCGGGGTGGAACCGGAGAGTGGGCGCTCTCTGGCGAGCTTTGTGAGCTTGTGGAGCTGGGGAGAGGGGGGTGGGGGGTCCGAGTGTTGAATAGAATGGGGAAAGTTTTTCCATAGCAACGGCAACGTGTCTCGAATGCAGCCGCAGCCGGGAGCGCCCAGCTACTTATCCCCACCTCCAGCCTGGTCCCGGACCAGCCCCCCACCTGGTGCCTCGGTGCAAGCCGCCGGCGCACACTTCCTGGCCTGCAGGTGGAGCCGGCTCGGCCTGACACAGGGGGCTCCAGCCAGAGGGCGAGCGAGGCGAGGCGGCCTATCCCCGCCCTTTTACCTTCTGTCTTTGCCCTTCACGAAACGTAACTACTCAGTATGCGTTAGGTTCGATGGAATATGGGCTTTGTCACGTATTGCGCATTTGGAGTTACGGAAAGAGACCTCCCCCCATGCAAACAAAGCTCAAGTCGGTCTAATGCGATATAAAATAAAACATTATTGTGTTGAAACGAACGCTGGCGACGCTTTGTCACCTTCATTATCCTTACTAAACTGAAACCATCTCAATTTGTAAAGCGACCGTATCTGCAAGAGCTTTCTTTGCTAGAACGTAACAGTGCCGATTTGAGCGTAAGAGAGAAAGATAGGTCGACTGGGAAAGCAAGACTCTCGCACACCTGTAGCTGTGTGAATGCCCGTTCGTACACTTGCATGGGCATACGCAAACTAATACCTACAAGTGCGCGACATCCACACACTTGGGATTGTGGTGCCCTCTCGGCCGCCCGTCAGCCTCGCCGTCAGCCCGTGAGGTAGGCAGCGCGCCGAGGCGCTGCGCAGCGACGCGCGCCGGGCGGCCCGCCCCGCCACTCGCAGGGGCACAGCCCGGGCACAGGCAGTGCCGGCCAGACTGGGGGAGGAACTATGTGGCGAGGCGATGCGGGCGCCTGCATGTCAACTTTGGGGCCCTGCTCCTTGGGGGCCCCGAAGGTTTTGGAAAGCCCTTCTCAGCAGCTCTCTCTCTCTCTCGCGCGCGCGCGCTCGCTCACAAGGTGGAGTACGTATCACTGCGAGGGGCCGTCTGCCATCCACATCCGCCCGCACCTCGCTCCGCCCTCCGCCTTGACAAGAGCAGGGCAGCTCAACATGTTTACTCGAGGGGCCCCGGTATGCAAAGATCCTCACGAATGCAGAACAGTTATTCAAGTAGTGATCTCTCAGTCTCTCCCTCTCCCCCTCCGTCTTCCTGTCTCTCTCCCCTACCTCCCTCACTCCCTCCCCCTCTCTCTTCCTCAGTTGCAAACCCAGTCTACAGCGCACGTTCCCTCTCTGTTGGTTCATCGAACGAAGGAAAGCGCCGCCAGGCCTGCAGCAGAACTTGTCACATACAGGTCCGCCCCCGAACACTAGCAACTTTTTTTTTCTACCTACACTCAGGAAAAGCGTTTCTTGATTAACACTAGAACGATATTCGATCAAAAGAAACCCAATTTGCACTACAATTTAAAACACAGCTTTGTCAAACAGAGTACTAAATGTGTTCGGCAAACTAAGTTAACTGTCTCTTTCAGAGTTGCACCTCTTGCTAACTTTACTGTAAACATTGCTAACTGTAAGCGAACAGATATTTTTTTGGTAAAGCGTCTTGTTGGAACTTGTGTAATGCTTGTGTAACGACTGACGGAAGCGGGCTGGGGCAGTATGCACATGTTTGAGGTGAGTCTGCACGCGCGCGCACGCCCACCCGCACACACGCACACACGCAAATACACGCACACGCGCACGCTCACAAACCCACACACACACAAACCCACCCACACGCGCGCGCGCGCGCGCACACACACACACACACACACACACACACACACACACACACAACGTCCGGTACAAACTGGCGCGCGCCAAGCCGAAGCACAAGTTCATGCTTCCTCGGCATGAATTCATTCAGCAGCAAAATACATCGCTGAATAATTCATCTCCGATGCGGTGCGGAGAGCGAAAGCGGCCGGTTTGCATAATTTTATTTACAAGACGGGAGCAAATGGGAGGCTACCGGTCTCAAGTATGAGGAATGTGTGGTGAGCGAGAGAGGCAGAGAGAGGAAAGGAGAGAGAAAAGGGGAGGGGGTTCAGGAAGCAAGGAATGCTAAGGATGAGGGAGCGGATCGGAAAACGTGAGAGAGCATAAAGACATTGTGATATAATGTCAGCTTTATTTAGCGCATATCACTGTACAGAACAAAGACATGTCTTGCTTGCAAAAGAAAAACATACACCCTAAAACCTAACAAACTTTTTGTCGACGGAGTCCCTAGAATGGTCAGAGATGAAATAAACCCATTCTACCCCTATGTGGAGTGAGTCCAAGAAATTGCAAAGTAAATTATAATTACTTCTAAAAACGCATTTACTTTATAATGCTTACGATCGTGTAAACTGTTCGAACTGTTGCTTCGAAATGATATACCTCAAAATAATGTTGCTGCTTTTGATTCAATTTGTTACCGCTCCTTAAGGTGTGATGTCCTACCTCTGGCTAATTAGTGCTTTTGAACCCTGCGAGCCAAGAGTGTGGGTGGTCGGATAAAGTTACTCGTTCAGCCGAGCATCGAGCGGCCTGATCCCGATCCCCTTACCAATCACGGCCTACCTTCCCAACCCCCTCCACCCTAAATCCTCCCGCGCCCTCCTCTTAGACTCTTCAGCAAGTAGGTCATGATCGCAGCTTTCATTGTGGACTACTTAAAACTTCGCCAGCCCTGCTGTGGCTCTTCCTCCTCTTTTTGCCCTTCTGTGTCTACCGTTTTTCTTTCTTTCTTTTAAGCATCTCAAAGTGTGTAATACGTGCGGCTACGTGAGAGAGAGAATAAAGACAGACGAAGAAAATGACGGACGGATGGACGGACAGACAAGCTGAAATATGCACAGGAATCAACCGGCCGCAGGAGAAATCGCGTGCTCATGAGAGACACTTTAGTTAAGAGCCAAATGAGGAAAAGATGAAAAATTCCTCATGAATTTGATAACCTTTGTCTCTC
>NW_026267131.1:2337529-2345144 GCF_000697945.3 Frankliniella occidentalis | reverse complement strand
ATACTGGGTCCCGCCGATTTCAACCTTCCTATGCGAGCTTTGAGACCGGCCTGCCTCGGCAAAAAGGAAGGCGTATTAGAACACCCACCCTGTATACCGTGACACTGTAAAAAAGTGTGTATGAGGTTGATGGTTAAAATGATAATACAGATGAGCCATTGCCGTGACCCCTCCCAGGGACACAACGCGATAAACATGGAATATTTTATGAACCGCTCATTATCGCATCTCCCTTACGCACACGCAGAGGGGCAAACTAAAAACATATTGTGGTCGTAAGTTAGAAAGAGGGGGCGATATCAGGGGCGATCATAGGTGTTATCATAGCAATTACCGGGCCAAAATTCGCATAGATTTTATTTTAAATATTGAAGACCACAACGGACATCTTTCTTACATGAATAATTGGGAAAATAAGTCAATGAAACAAACAACGGATAGCCGTCGTGTTTTGTGGGCAGGGTAGTGCTGTGTGCACAATGGCAGTGCCCTGCTATCTGATGAACGAGCACGTCCCCACGCTCTTGGAAATATTTGCAGTCGGCATTCGCAACAAGCGGAGAGCTGGGGAGCAAAAGGATTCATGAGGGGAGAGAGAGAGGGGGAGAGGGAGAGATGGAAGGGGAGAGGGGGCGAGACAGGAGGAAGAGGGCGGAGGACTGAGATAGAGGATATTTTAGAAAGCGCACGTATACTCCATTTCCAAACGGGCTTGTCTCGAAACTCAAGAAGTATTACACCAGTTGATTGGGGCAGCGGCGGCGTGGCGGTGTGGCGGCGGTACTGGCGGTACACAGAGGCCAAGCACCCCGCCCTCTGGAGAGCCCGGGAGAGCCCCTCTGGAGAGCTCCTCTCAGCCGCTCGATTGGCGTCTCTTCGGCGCCGCTGGACCGATGCCCAGGGCACACGCTCAAAAATGTTGTAATATAGTATGATATATAGTCTGCGCATATTATGTACTCGTGGAGATAATTCCATGGCATTGCAGCATCCCAGGATCCGCAAATCTGACTGCGTGGATAGATTGGAGGATTTGATAGCAAAGCGTGAGGCAATGTCTCCGCCGGTCAACCAGATGACGTCTGCACATTTGGAGTGTTCAGCACAAACTACTCACACTTAGTGTGATCCCGAGACAGGAGCGCAGCGGTAGGGCGAGACGGCGTGTGGCCACTGCCAAACATATGACAGGAGGGGCACTTTGCCTTCTGGTAGAGATCGTCCTGGGGACAGTCTAGAAAATAGTTGGTAGTGAAATTCACATAAAGTTAACAAAAAATACAAGCAAACTTGCTGTTTCCTATTGCGAATCTATTCGCGATGGCTACAGCTCGGCTACACAAAAGCTGGAGAGTGATCACAGCGAGCCTCCGCGATGTGTTGAGAATGGCTACGACGGAGCCATTCTAGAGCCATGCTGACGCCGATTTTTTCTGTACGCGGGAGTAGAGACTTTTTGTTACAGAAACTTCTCTTGTTATAGAAAGCAATGCTTTGTTGACTTTTTCCAGTGCACCTGAGGTGCCAGTATTACTGACCATAAGGATGGATGGATAAATGGGTAATTGGATGAATGGATAGACGGATGGACGGATGGATGAATGGATGAATGGATGCGGATGAACGGATGGATGAATGGATGGAGGAATGATGGATAGGTGGATAAAAACCTGGGCGCACTGGTACTCCCTCTTTGCCTAATGATGCGGGCATAAGCCGAAACAAGATAGGAACCTCTGGCATCCATCCAGGGGAGTGGACCCAAAACGGACCAAACACGCGCTCGCGCTGACTCCAAGCAAAGTCAGACACCACGCAGAAATTTGGACCTCTATCTGAAAGGATGGTTTTGAAATGTTATACAAAATTAAATATTATATAAAGAGGAAAACTGAACAGCAATTGATTTGAGATTACAAAATTAAAACGAAGCTCACTCGCTGTTGCACTCACTCACTTCACTCACGAGGTGCCGGGCCGAGCCCTCAACGCCAGCGCCATAACGTCGTAATTAGGCCCGCCGCAACCCCCTTTTCCAACAAACTTGCCGATTCAATCACGACTAATTAATCCAATTATATCGCGGTATCAAACAGATCCGGCCGGCCGGACTATGCGGCGAAGGGGCGGCGGCCGTGGCAGCTGCAGCATAAAGAGATCAGCAGGCCTTCAAAATGAACAAGATTGGGGAGGGGGGCGAAATTGTAATTCCCATAACTATGAACTTCGAGAAAGTTTCAACAACAGGTTCATTTATTTAAAAAAAAAAAGATAAGGGACAAAACGACGTAAGAAAATTAGAGCTTAGTGAAATTTTCAATGAAAAACAAAGGTAGGACGTACCGGGGGGTCAACAACTTCGTATATTCACAGAAATTAGTATTAAATGCTTCTTAATAATTGCATTCAAAATACCAGGCAGTCAAGGCGCGCGACCCTGCGACCCTGCAATATCGAATCAATTTCTGCGAGCGACCGGCCATGTGGTGCTACGCAGTGAGTGCGCTACCCGTCCCCAAGAGTGCGCTTTGCGATCTCTTTCCTTAAAAGGGCGTCCCACATCTCAACGTCGCGCACGAGCCTTCCTCCAGGGGGAAGTTAACCGCCGCGCCCCGCCTCGGCCTCAATCCTCTTTGCGGTGTTTAGGACACAACTACGAGTCCTGATGTATAGCCGTCTTTGTCGCTCTCCCATGGGGGCGCAAACCTCCCTGCTCTGCCACACTTTGAAAAGTCATGCTCTCGTGCCCCAAATGAGGTGGAAAAAAGACTAAAGTATAAAAAAGGCGAATTGAAGTATCTCTGCTGCTGTCGGCTGTTCTCACTCAAAGTCATGAGATGTAAACATTTGGAAGGATCAACCAAGCAACTTGTTCTGTACCTATAACGGTTCCGGAGATCTGGGCTTTTCAATATAACATTTTTTGCGCATTGTAGCCGATTCTCAACAGGAAAAATCCATTTTGGCTTAAGAGGGCTAAAACGCACCATATAGTGCGCAAAGATGCAACTTTTTTAGAGACAACATTGTCCCACCCCATCTAAAGTGATCATTTCTGAATACCCCTGTGTTCTCAGGGACGTCGATGAACTGGACGCCTCGAGCGCTGCCAAGGCCGACAAGTAAACATAGGTCCAGCCAGCTGGAGCGAGCTCGTGTCGGTCTGCAGCCCCCGGCCGGGCCGGGGCCGGGCCAGCCGAGTGCGCGCGGGGGTGCACTACTGACACGACAAAGGTAACGGCGAGCAGGAACAGCTCGGAGAGCGGGGGGCACGACGAAGGACGAGGGGAGCGGGGAGCGCCTCCTGTGTTGGTTTAGATTGCCGCTGTGGCTGCAAAGTTGACAAGATAGGGATCAAAGAGAATACAGGGTGAACTTGGCGCGGGCCAAGCCCTCGCAGCAGAGCCTAGAGAGCGCCTGCTGCTGCTGCTGCCCCCACCCCCTCTGGCGGGTGACGAGGTGAGCGGTGAGACCCGCGAGCAGCAGCAGCCGGCTGCGCGCGCCGGAGTGCAGGCAGGGCCGTCGAGAGGAGAGAGGGGAACAGAGAGGGGGTGGGGGAGAGGGGGAGATGGCGGCGATAGGGGGGAGAGCGAGGGCGCGGGTGATAGCGTCGCAGCAACGTATCCAAGAAATGCGCCGCTTCGGCCTATTACGCTATTTGTCACAGAACACAGCAACAACGACAACGCACCAGGAACCGAGCCAAGTCATCGTCACAAGTCACGGGGCCTTGGCCTTGCTTCAGCCATTAGATCAGATTTCACACTGCTGGAATATAACAAATGTAGAAAGTTGCACACAAATTGGTATTCTCAAATGTGCAATCTCCAAACTTCGCAAACGTGTAGGAAACTGCACAACACATGGTATGCAGCTTTTGACACTTGGTATGCCTTTTTCTGTAGTAAGACCAGCGTGAAACCAAGTGTTCAGGCTTTGAACACTTGTCAAACTCTGCACACTATGTAGTGTGCTTAATGTTTGTTGAAACACCATGTAGTATGCTAACTAGTAAAAGGCACTCAAAGTGTGTAAAAGTTGCACACTTGTTTCATCAGTGCAAACACAGACTAACGCGCAAGCTCCAAAAGAACAGCAACTTTGGCAAATTTAGATTTTATGTATTATAGAATTGGCCAAACTGGACAGACTGCCAATTTACTCTGAGTGACTCCAGGGTGGTCCAGGTGTGCACCTGTCGCCACACACCCCTCTTCTTTGTTCACTGGACCACCCGGCCGCACCTCTCGCTCTCACTCATGCCGTGTGTGAGAGAAAGACAGAGAGAAAGGGGGGGGGGAGAGTGTCTGGGTGTACTGTCTGCACTGTAAAAAGCTTGCGAAGAACTTTTCTTTGCATTGCACAGAATTTTGACGCGTTGTAAAATGCTTCGCATTGCGAACTAAACCTTCACATTGCGAACTAGTTCTTTGCATCTTAAGAAAAAAAATTGTTCGTAACGTTGCACGCTGCAAAGAATGAGTTCGAAACCTTGCAAACTATTTCTTCCCAAATTACGGGAAAAAGTTGCATGTCTTCAAAATTCTTCACAAGAAATTTGCAGTGTGTGTGCGCGCACGCCAAGTTCAGACGGGAAGAAATACCACACAACACGATAAATCGCCATCGCCCCAATATCTCGGCGAGTTTAAAGTCGTCGTTCGAATAAGCGCGCCCTTTTGTCTCCGTCGGCTGGAAGCGCGGGAGGCTGGAGGAGAGGAAGGGAGGCAGTGGGGTGCCCACCGATCGTTGCTCTGCTTGTATTGGCAAATCAAAAAGATTAACCGCCCCGTTCCGACAAGCAGGCGTCGCGTCGTCTGGCCAGGCGCCACAGGGTGCCGCTTTCGTACCTCGCGTGGTACTTCCCCAGCCGCCTGGCCAGATTGCTTTGCTTCGAGGTATGACGCCTACTTCAAGACATTATTCAGAGCGCTGATTTTGTGAAGTATTAAGTGAACCGTTTCGGTGGTGTCGACCTAATCCGAGGTCTGATTCCAGCTGCTTGTTTAGTTCTTATTTGATTTTTACGATTATTTTTTTTCGAAATGTTTATTTTGACCCCGCAAGTGAGTTTGCCCAGAGCTTGCAGCAACACAAGTGGAATCAAGGAATCGGGCAGTTGACGTGGTTTTACACTACTTACAAACATTTTGGAGATATTAAAAACTAATAGAAAAAATTATCTTTTCTTGGAATTTGAACTCTTGTACGGCCCATAGTTGGCCCAGCCCAGCTCGCTAGCATGCGCTGCATTCCCTCCGCTTCCTCCAGCGCGCTATACGTCCTGCTGCTGGAGGCTGCTCCACGAGTCTAATTCAGCACAGAGACAGAAGAGATTCATCCCCCCCGGTTTTTGCTCCGTCTCTCTCCTCTCTCTCTCACTCAGACGCCCGCCACGCGGCGCGCCTCACTGGAAGAGGAATTTCCCAATATGTGTTACCCTTTTCCACAAGTGTCCTGCGCGCCGCTCGGCTCCGCCCCGCGCGACGCCACGGAGGAACAGATCCCACGGCCGCGCCGAGATTACTTCTGTGTCCTCCCCGGGCCGTTACGCCCCTCCCCCGGCGTCCTCCGAGGGGGTGGAGAGGTGCGGAGGGGGAGGGCGCATTTTGCTGGTAATTTGGAGGCGTTTTCGACGCGATTTCATGGCTTGGATCTTTTGCTGCGGGTGGAAAGGGTCCCCGCGCACAGCTGACCTTGGCCATCCGCGGTCATTTCGTCGTCTGCTCTCCTTTCGCTTTTTTCACCCCCCCCCCCCCTCTTTTGCGCTCTCGTCCGAGGAGATCAGTAGGGGCGGCGTCGAGGAATGACCCCCTCTTTGCATGACCACACCACACCTCATCGCAACCCCTCTTTTGCGCTCTGCTCTTTGGGGGGCGTTCCGAGCCCCCGTCGTGGGATGGGAAAGGACGGACAGCGGGAAACACGCGCCAGCTCCGTGCAATTCTATTTCGCGTCCCTGGAAGTACGTCACACGAGAGCGGCGCAACACGAAATTACAAACTGCTAGACAACTCAAGTTCGGAAAGTCTCACAGGTAAAAGTATCAAGGAGTAGGAGAGAAAAGGGAAAGAAAGGGGAAAGAAAGGAGAAAGAAAGAAAGAAAGAAAGAAAGGAGAAAGAAAGGGGAAACGAGAAAAGGGAAAGAAAGAAAAGGAAAAGAAAGGGAAAAATAGAAAAGGGAAAGAAAGGAAGGGCAGAGAAAGAAAGGGAAAAAATAGAAAAGGGAAATACAGAAAGAAAAGGGAAACACTGGTAAAACAAAGGTAGGACATCCTACCTTTAAAAGGCGTTAAAGCTCCAAAGGCATTACAATTTCTGTTTTTTTGAAATATTTCTTTCCCATGGAACAACATTGGATTCTAAAACCTATTATCGTAATGTACGCAAAATTCCGCGTCAAACGAGCCTACATATGATGGGGTTCTGTTCAAAAATGGCATAGATTGATTTCATTTTTTGTACTTTTTGACTTGCTTTTCATTTGCTGACCGCTTATCTGAACCATATCACATGTAGGCTCGTTTGACGCAGAATTTTGTGAGGAATGCGATAATGAATCTCAAAATGTGATTGGTTTGCTTATATAGAAAATATTTTGAAGAAACTGAAAATATACTCTTTAACACCCCTCAAACGAGTTTACACTGGTAAAACAAGTGTGCAATATTTGCACACCAACGTGTGCAACTTGTGATTTTGCACATTACATGGTGTTTAACTCAAGTTGCACACTTGCGTGGTGTGCAAATTTTAGACGTTTTGTAAACGTTTAAATTCTGCACACTTGGACACACACAGTTCTATGCTGTCAATAGGGAAACATATGGTGTGCAGCTGCTATACGTTTCGGAAGTGTCGAAAGATAAACACCAATTGACGTATAACATTGTTAGACACCACAAAGTGGCGAGAAAATGCACACTTGAACTTAGACGTCAATTGACGTGCAAAATTAAACACTTGATTTACCAGTGTAACGCCCCTGGAAAGGTAGGACATCACACCTTTGTTTTTCCAGTGAAGACGAAGGGGGGAAAGGGAGGGCGAGAAAGGGGGAAGAGAAAAGGGGAAAAGAAAATGGGGAGACAAAACTGGGAAGGAGAAGGGAAAGAAAGAAAGAAAGAAAGAAAGAAAGAAAGAAAGAAAGAAAGAAAGAGAGAAAGGCTGTTCCCTGAGACGCCCCTCTACCCCGCCGCTCCTGCAGCGGCGGGTCGGGCGCACCGAACCCCTATTCCAGGCCTTGAGGAAGAAAGGCGCAGAGCCCTGCAGGCCGTTCGATGCTCCGCTGATAAAGAGGTCGTATAAAGGCGCCACCGTCCATCCGCTAGTGAAGCTGCGCACGCAATTATCAGATAGCCCGGCGCATGCCGGCGGGGGCGCAGCGTGAACAAGGGCCTAAACCCACCTTATCAAACGTGTGCCGCGGCGCCTGCCAGAGCGCGCCCGCCGCCAGCGGCACCAGCATCAGAGGGGGGGCACACTTCATGGAAGAATCCGAGCGACCCGCACAAACATTTTATTTTTAAAAATGAACGTGGCAACAGCAGCAACAGAGAGTTAGTTATTTGCGGGGAGAGGGGGGGGGGCGGAATTTCCAAAGGTGCGTTTGTTG
>NW_026267131.1:2317666-2337453 GCF_000697945.3 Frankliniella occidentalis | reverse complement strand
CCCGGCCACCCCGAAAAAAAGGAAGTTTCAGTTTTTAGTGTATTTTGGGGGAAAATCGTACTAACAAAAATTATTGAGAGAAATAATCTCATATGGATTGATAAAAAAATGTCAAGAAAAATACAATACATTTTTGCTCGCATTTTTGTAATTACAAGTCACTTTCTCCAGCAAAGTGATTTTCACCTGAAAATTTGGTGTGAGTTGTTTGAAAACAAACGTCAAAACTTAGTTTACGCTGAGTAACTGAATAGCGATTTGAAACGTGGAAATCCACACCGGGCCGCCGCGCTGGAGAAAACACACTCGCTCTCGCTCAGGCGGCAGCGGGGCAGCGGGGCGGCCTCGCGAAGCTGGAGCCGGGGCTGGAGCCGGGGCTGGAGCCGGGGGTTGGAGCCAGAGGCTGGAGCCAGAGGCTGGAGTCGGGGGCTGGAGCCACACTGGGGCGAGGCCGCGTCTCCTCCATCTATGTCGCAGTGCGTCTGTTGTTGTTGACTGTACACCGAACCCGCTGCCAGGGCCAGGGCCCACACGGCGGTACACTGCAAAAGCTTAGCGAGGCTTCCTTGGAACGCGCGGAACGCTGAGGCAAATAGTATTTAATTAATAAAAGACATTTAGTCGAGAGTGGCCACTTGGCCCCTATAACGTTACAATTGAATTGAACAGGTTTTCCCACCCTACCGATTCCTTATTGGTCTCGACGTGTTATAAGATTATCGCATAGAATAAGCCATGCAGACCGATAAAAATGTGTCTCCTGGTTCTTCGCTGGAATATCCTGATACACCGTTCTATCTCTTTAGGATCAGACGTCATTCCGAGTTTTCAGTGTAGTGAACCGAACACCTACTCCGCTCCCTCCTCCCGTATAACCCCCCCCCCCCCCTCGCGCCCACACTGCTGCTCTGTGCGCGTAACGCAGTGGCGTGCAGGAAAAGGACGCCAGGAAGAGTATTGCCAAGTTGTCACCCCTGCCCTTCGCTCCCCCCCCCCTCCCCCTTTTTCCTCCGCGAACATTTCAAACTCGATTTGCACCGGGCAGAGGTTGGCAACACGCACGGCACGCACGGCGGCCTCCGCGCGCCGACAGACATCGCGTGGCCCGGCAGGGGAGGCAACCGCCTTGGCGCCGCGACAAAATTCCCGCAGGATATGGAAATTAAATTTACAATGGGAGGAACTTGTCCCGCGCCTTGGCGCCCCGGGGCGGTCCGCCTTGGCTCGGCGCGCCGCTCCAGGTCAGGGGTCGAGGTCGGGCATAATCCATACGGGCACGAGGGCGGCGAAGGGCCCCCCGACATGTGTGCGAGGTCGATGCAGTTCTAACATTAACCGCGGGCACAGCGCACAGCAACAGCCCCCTTCCCCTTTCCCCAACGGCGGTTCACTAGTAGCCCCCGTTTGGAGGCGGGCTGAGCATGCGTCTCCAGTTAAAAGCAGGTGATATTCGTCCGCTCAGTCACTCTTAGTTCCTTACAAAGAGTGGTCTTCATATTATCTGGAACCATCATATTACGAAAGGATTTCCTTCGTATTACAAAGAACACCAGTTATGTGAAGAGACGCGTGCTCTTCGTATTACAAGGACGAGCCCTTCGTAATACAGAGGATTTGTTTGTATTACGAAAGGTCATAAATTCTTTGTTCGTTACGAAGAGTAGTTCTTTGTAAGAAACTTACACACATTCATACATACCACACGTTTACGCCGGATGTTTTGTTGCCTATACCGTACCGCACGCACAGGGAGTTGCACTGTGAAAAATAGTTCTAGCTTTATATTTTTTACGGCAAAATAGATGCAAGGGGCCAGGGGCCGACAGGGGGATCATTCTCCATAGGGAGTGCGTCCGTCATTCGCCGTTTCTAAGCTGCCAAGTGCAGCCAATGCTAGCTCTCATAGCGCCTGTTAGGTAGGCATCATCTTGTCTGGCAGTGCATGCGTGTACTGCAGGGTTGCCTACACACGATCTCGCAGGCGCCGAGCTCGCGTAAATAACCGAACAAATCTGACGTGAGAAAAACGGAAGTAGGTGGGTTTGCCTATCAAACCTGACCATGGCGACTATACGGCCTTAGCGAGGGATCATCCCGGAAAGAACGTCCGTCATTCGCCGTTACGAACCAGCCAATTGGAGGATCTGCAAGCTCTCGTAGCGCCTGATAACTAGGCAACATCTTGTCTGCAGTGCACGCGTGTACTGTGGAGTGGCCTACCCCGAGTCTCGCAGGCGCTGAGTGTGCCCCCTAATTCGTCGGATTAATATGAGGATAACGGACGTACTTTCTGGTCGATCCCATAGGCAACGCCCTCTAACCGACTAACTGCGGGAGCGAGCAGGTGGGGCAGGGAGACTCAACCACCTGGTATATAAGATCTCGAGCATTCTCGGCAATGTAGGTAAAAGTCTCAGTTGAGTTGAGGCACGCGCACGCACGCACGCACGCACTCGCGCACAAAACATACTCACGCGCGTGGAGTGAAATGGAAGGGACGCAGTAGAAGGCGGCATTACTTTCAAAAAAAGCCCCAACACACCACGGGAACGGCAGCACCCAAAAAGGACGTTCTCCTGACTCAAGCACTCGGTTCCACCAAGACGACGACGACGACGCCGGCGGCAGCGCGGCGACGGCTGCGCCGGCATCAACATCAGCTCGTCTCCTCTCTCATGCAAAATAAGGGACGCGCCGCCGACAACCCCTTTGGCGGGTCGAGGAGCTGAGTAGATGAAATAAAATAAAAAATAAAAACACACGGCGGCCGATGCGTGCTATGAATTCCCAGTCCCGGCGCGACGGCGGTGGAGGGCGGGGCACCGGGGGGGCTCTTTCTGGTGCACCTCCTCATTCAATCCGACCCGGCAGGCAGGGCAGGCCACGAGGCGCTCGAGTCGTAGCTCGAGGGCGCAGCGAACAAAATTTCTAACACGTAATAAAAAGCGCGGAAGAGCTGCGGGGGCATGGCACGGGGAGAGGCGCAGGGCAGGGGAGTCTGCCGCCTGAGGCCCCCGAGGCGCGCGGCGGGCGCGACTAACTTCTGATGTAGTCTTCGCGCCACGTATGGAGGACGGCGCGGTGGCAAAAAGGGGCCCGCAGACGCGCGCGAGACTTGGCCGAGTTGTCTGCCGCCATTATGCAAAAGCAAATCCCTCTCGCCGTCCGCGCCATCAGAGGGCGTACCGTACATCTGCCCATCTGCACCACGCCATCTGCACCACGACTTTTTTTTTACCTTTTTTTCTGTTCCCTTTCTCTTTTTTTTTTTTTTTTTTACCCCAACACGATGACGACGGGGGTGGTTGCGACGAAATAGACAAAGTTACAGTCGCCGCCGCCACAAGTTGTGGGGCAGCCGCGGCGGCAGCAGCAGCAGCGGCGGCAGCACCACCACCACGACCAGTTCCACCACCACCAGCACCACCACCACGGTCCAGCTCGGGCGGCGGGGTATTGCCGAAAGGGGTGGCGCGCGCGGGGTACAGCCGCACTACACAACACAGCTGCCGGCCGAGAGAGTCTCTGTCTACACGATACACAAGGGTATAGACACAGTGCCCTGCGTATCTAAGTCATTCCCCATTGCGGTGATGCTACAAGACACATGCACTAGCGGTTTCGGACAAGCAGGATAAAATCACTTTTCACGATAAAATTACTTTAGAACCGGTTAACAGCAAACCCATTTACGACGAAGCAGGCGGCCGGCGATGCACATTTCGGCGGGGTGTTTCACCTGTAGTTTGCGTTGTGCGCACCTGCAGTTGGTGGGGTGCCCCTGCAGCTGGCGTACTGCACCTGCAGCTGGTGTGGGGTTCACCGCGTCTTCGACGTTGAACAGACGGTCCGACGGAGCAGGAAGTGAGAGCTGGCCCGATGTGACACAGCCGGAATATCAAACACACTCAGCTATGCCGACATCTTGCCTTCTCTTCACTTCCAAAGGGAATGTCAGTCAGGGGCGCTCGATGCTCGCGAGCGGGAGCCGGGCGGCGCGTCGGCGGCTCTGCTCGGACAAAACGACGGAGGGAGACAAGTTAGTGTGAGGCCGGTACCAGCCGGTACTCGCGCCGGCACTTCAGAGTCCGCATTTGCCTCGAGTCCCTCGCCTCTACTTTTCACACATCCAACGACTTGGCTTGAGAATGAATACACAAACAGGGAGAGACTCGAGTTCCAAATACGGGGTCGACGCTCTTGCGCAGTTCTTTTTATTTCGAAAACTATGACGAACAGAGAGAGGGTGAAAGTAAGAAAGGTGCCACACACTAAATGGCGAGGGACTATTTTCGTACGTATGCCAGATGTGCCTTATGTGCACATCTTAACCAATTACAAATTTGTATCTTCGTCACATACAAAATACAGCATTTGTAAGCCCAGGAGGTATATCTCCGTACAGACAAATTTGTATCTGATGAAGATGTGCTCAAAGACACATATAACCTAGGCACAAAAATTGTCCCTCCCCATTGAGGGTACACTCACAAAAAACTTACCTACTGTTAAAAGTAGTTTGATTTGCTCGGTTGTACTTTTTTTTAGATAAATGAAACGTGGAAATTTTGTGGCTTGGGTAATAAAAATAAAATACAATCGCCGGCCGTCAGGAGGATGCCATCACGTGAAAGACAAGGAGAGGTGCGAGTGGGAGTGAGACAGAGCGAGCGGTGTGCGCCGCATGTAAAGCACCCCGAGCTCAGCCATGAATGGGGCTGCCTCCGCCGTCTCCATGAGGTGAGGAGTGGCGGCAGGCGGCGCACGATACTCCGCACTCGGCCGCCGCCGTCGCTTTCGAACGCGCCTCAGACAGAAACCGGACGTGAAGGCGCGCCGCGGCGGCGACCGAGAGGGAGAAAAGAGAAGAAAAGCAGGAATCACAGTAGTAATAGCGAACACATTGTACGACGACCCCCTAGCAACCAGATGTCGTGGGTGACATGATCACGGGAGGCGAGCAGTACAATCACGAGGGCAATCGATGCAATCGGTGCAATCACGGCGCGACACGACTCACTTGCAGAGCTGGCCGCGGCACGGGCGTGGCGGTGCGGGAGCCGTCGGGGCCCGGGGCGTGCTGTCGGCGGGGACGCTACCCACCGTCTGGCGTGCTCCACGGGACGGGCGCCTAAAGCACGGGCCTCCTGCTACTCGCACCTACCCGCCAACCCCCCTCCTCCTCCTCGACACGGGTGGGGAGGGGGAAGGCCCACCCTAGTGTGTGACCCTCTGAGCAATGCAGCTAGAGCCACCTGTGGTCACTCAGGTTGGCACTCAACGGGGTTCCCAATCGCAGTTGAACACCAAAAGACTAGGCGACAAGGTTTAGTCGACAAATCATCCAATATCTTCCTCAGAAACAACACTCGGTCAAACAGTTTGTAATAGCGAATAACGCACTTAGCGAAGCGAGACACGACAACCGAAACTAAGTCAATAATCAACTACGACAGCAACCGACATACCTATCGCTTCGATATCTTTCCGATATATCCTGTTTCTGAATGGGCGGTGTGCTGCGTTCAGGTTCCTATTTCATCTTCCGCCCGTTGGAAACACATGGAGTGTGGGCCAGGCAACCCGCACACACGCTTGCACACTGTGCAGCATGACTGCAACAATCCACGGGGAATGCCAACACCAACACCGTGGTGTTCACATATTTTGCTCTACAGAAGTCCGAATGTTTCATTTCGACTCATCCGACCCGACATATGGCTCTTTTCTAGTGGCCTTCCCCAGTGGCTCCGCCAAGATTTACCGCAAAAATTTGCCTAGAAGAAAACGCATCAAATCGAAACTAATGTTGACTGAGTAAAGAACTAGACCACGACTCCGCTGTATATAGCTGTGTGTAGCTGTTTGTCTGTTGGTTATTTTGTCACACGTTAGTGCAAACGGCTTCTCTCTGGCACGGACGGGCGAGGAAGGGAGGGGGGGGGGGGGGGGCCGGACCGGTGCACGGAGCTACCCGCTGCTAAGGGGGCGCTAAAAGGTTTAGCGCAACGGCACCGCGCTTGTTCGAAAGACCCACCTCCCCCCCTCTCTCTGCCCGTCTCTGTCGCACACGCATGGCCTTCCGGTACGAGTGTGACAGAGACAACGATCGGAAGGCAGGCGCGCGGAGGGCCAGGAGGGTTGCCGCGGGCGGCGGTCCTCGCCCGGGCCTGGGCGCCGCCAAAAGCCAGGCCCACAGGCTGGACTGGACTACAGCCGCACATAACGTTCGCCGTGTTCATTCATGGGTAGCATAGAGGACGCACTGCTGGAGCTCCCGGGTGGTTCCCAGCCGACTGCCTGCTCGGCTCGCCCCGCTTGCAGCTGCGGGTGTCGGGGCGCTGGTAATTGTCTCGCGGCCCATTAGCACGGCTGGACTAAGCGCGCCGCCGACTATCCGACACGACGTACAGCACCACCGGCTCAAAGAGAGCGCGGGCGAGAGGAGGACGTGTTGAAGGGCAGCATCCGTGTTGTGTCGCACTGCTCTACCGGAGCCGCCGCAACTATTACTGAGATTCGATACCGCAAGAAACGGAACGAATCCATAAACATTCTAGTAGTGTAGGCAGACTCACCATGCATTGCCTTCGGCGAATCCCCCGCACACACCGGTCGCATCTCCTGACGGATCGCACAGCGGGGGGAAACAACACAGCGGACAAAACGTTTCAAAACAAATAAATACCTCACGTGGTCGACGCGACTGACGGGCCCGGTCCGGTTGCCGGAAACAGATCCCCCGACGACCCACCTTGCCAGTTTGGCAAACCGTCAGCGCTGGAGATTGCGTGGCTCGCAGTAGTTTACAAATATTTCTGAAACAATTCATTAACATCTTATTTAACTTTAGAATTAAAGTCACGGCGAACTTCCATTGTTCACTGTCTGATTAAGGTGCGAACTTTTTTAAAAACTTAGGGTTTCCGAAAGATTAATTTTGTGGCCGGAAGTCTGGACACACCCTGCTTCCTCCCACCTCCAGCTGTTCCAAATGTACGAGGATGGGGTGACCGTTATGGTTGGTCTGACGAAAAACAGCAAACAGCACACTACTTTGCTAAAACGCATGGTGAAGATAGAGGCGCCTGTGTTATTTCTCAGAACGACTATCTCAGATCACACAAGAACTCTGCCTTCGAAGTGACAACGACACAAGTGAAGACGCTCCTTCAGCCAGAGCTGAAATATGGCTTCGACCAGCAGTTCTCCGTAAATGTCTAGTCCCGATTTGCACTCACAGGTCATGAGTTGAAATTGAACCATCTCTCATTTGGTCTGACAGAGACAGTTCTGCAACACCCTTGGAGCAACATGGGGCGCATTCTGCGGCGAACTCCCCCGGCAACTTCACCTCGGATGAGAGTGGCGATGATTCTTCATCAGCCGTGCTTTCGGATAGGGGCTGTGGAGAAGATGAGCCTGGTGAAAGCGGCGAAACTGGTGAAACCTCAGACTCCGACACGGACAGAGACGAGGTGAGGGGCGAGGTGGTTCTAAACTCTTGAATCTTTCCAGTACAAAGTTCATGTTCATGAGTATGAGATTTTTCGATTTTGGGTACAGTGTGTTTGCTTATTTCTTTCAGGTGATTTTATCGGTGTACTGGAAGAATGGGAAATTAGGGGCTGCTGCGTACAGCTTACAGAATCCAGTGGTAGGTGGCTCTGACCTCATCGTTAGACAACAAATATTTGTATTTATAATACATTTTTTGCAGATTTATGTCCTAAATGATAGTGTTGATGATTTCCTTCTTGGTTTCAAAGTGCTGCAGAGCCTCTTCCTTCAAATCCAACCCACGTAGGACCATGACCTACCCAGATTACTTTTGTGCGCTAAAACAATTGTAGAAAACCTGACTTCTTTTTTCTGTGTTTTTAGACAAGTAGTGACTTGCAAGAACATGCAGCAGAAATTTATTTCTCTGCTCAATAATCTTTTGCTTGGAGAAGTGGAATCGAGAGATCAAGCTCTTCATGCTAACTTACATCTTTTTCCTGACGCAGAGTTCAGTAAGATTACAATCTGTCTTGAATCTGAGATATTTGAATAACTTGATCAGAAATAAATGATTTCTTCTCGTGTTGTAGGGAATGACAACAGTCTTCGACAGGTATTCTTGTTAAAGCTCCCGGGAGAGCCAGACGAGTATCCTGAGGAGGACCACAAACAGTACATTCGCTCTTTAATTGATACAAGCCAGGATTCAATGATAAATGCTTTAGCACGTCTCTTAAAGTACTTGAACAATAATCTGGCGTGGTTATGCCTGTCTCAACAAGAAAATAAAATACTTGGAGTCAGAAATATGTGCATGTACAGTGTTATTTATTTCAAATATTTTATGCTGAGTCAGTCACTCTTGAAGAATTTTGATGAGCCATAACAATGCTTTGTTTTATATTTCAAGCGATCAGCAAGTTTGGATAAATTATGAAACATATCGAGCTCTTCAAATATTTACACATACTGCTCATCCATCACTTTTCAAGTGGACTTCTGATGCACATAAGGAGGGATTGAGTATTTTTGGTCTATTTAATCGTTGCAGTTCAAAACTTGGCTCTAAGTTCATGAGGTATGTCCTATGTGCTGTTGTAATGCTGGAACATAAAATGTTTTCTTGTAATTTCTTCTATTTTTTAGAGCCACAATGCTTCAACCTACAACCAATATTGATGTTTTAAACAAGCGACACGAAGTTGTCACTTTCTGTATGAATCCTGCACACGAAGATGTTGTTAAAAAAATGCAGGGATGTATTCGTCAAGTTCAGAGCATTTCGGTGAGATTATGGATCTACTGTAGTTCTATTCTTCTGCTCTTTCAGCAAAGTTTAAAAAATAATTGCTTATAGGGAATGCTTCCTCGGCTACTGGCAGCACAGGCTACGATTCCTCAGTGGAAATCACTAAAGAAGGTCAGGGCTCTAATGTCTGTGAAGATTTTACTATCTCTTATTTGGTTTCCTTTGAACATTTTCTTTTTTATCTTTTCCAGACAAACCATAATGTCCTACTCCTTCGTGAAATTTGTTGTCAGTTTGCAGATAGTGTGCCATTCTTTGAGGAGGTAGTTTTCTCTGAACTTTTATGGCCATGCAAACTCAATTTAATTTATGTATATTTGTAAATAATAATTATTTTGTTTTGCACAGGCAAGATCTGCTATACCTGAATCCTTGTATCGAATTGGACACATCATGAAGAAAATAATAGATTTTCAAACATCTGAGGAAATGAAGAGATTTGTAGTCCTTCCTGGAGTTGATAATGATCTAGATAAAAGTAAGAAAAGAATGTTCTGACCGATTGTTATTGGCGTCTTTGAGTCAACCACTCAAAATAGTCTTCAAACTTTTTTCAGTGAAGCATAAATACGCTAATTTGAGTGATATGATGATGGAGCTATCACCATTAGAACTACAAGATTTACCAGATTACATAGAGGAATGTGCTGTTCTCTTTCTACCTGAAATTGGGTTTTTAGTTACCGTTCCTATGTGGAAAGATGATCTCACTAAAGAAGAAATGCATATACCTGGATTTAAATTTAAAGTAAGCTTTACTCACAATTTTTATTTAATTTTAGGGTGAACTCTTCTTTTGATTGGTACTACCACTTTTCAGTTCATAGCAGATGGAAAAATACATTACAAGAGCCCTCGTTGCAGAGGTATTAGTCATTAAATTTTCAAGCTTAAAGATGTATAGATATCAAAGCTATTGTAATTAATTTTTTTATAGAGCTTGACTCATCACTGGGGGATATATATCTTCGAATAAGTGAATTAGAGTTACGAATTATGCTCAGGCTTGTGCAGTATATTCAACAACACATAGATGCTCTTATTGATTCTCTAAGCTATGTTGGAGAACTAGACTGGTAAGAGGAAGACAATTTTTCTGTCTCATGCATGGTGGGGAAAAAATTATAGGTTGTTTAGTTCAGTTTTCTCTCCATTTTCAGCCTAATATCTTTTGCGGAGGTAGCCAAAGAATTTGGGTATGTTAAACCCACAATGACTTCAGGACAAGAAATATTCATAGAGAAAGGAAGGCATCCACTACAGGTAAAACCTTACTTCACACATGAACTGGTTGATTTATATACCAGAAGGGAATTAATTCTGTTAAATTTAAAACAGGAATGTTGTGTAAACACTTACGTTCCCAACGACACTTTCTCAAGCAAATCTCATGGACTAGTTAAAATTCTAACAGGACCAAATGCCAGCGGAAAAAGTGTTTATCTCAAGCAAGTAGGTTCATGATATTTTAAACCTCCGTCTTCAGGATTCTCTAAAATTCAACCACATTTCTATGCATTTTATTCTCTGAAAAAATTAAGGTTGCAGTTATAGCCTACCTTGCGCACACTGGAAGCTTTGTACCTGCCAAGAAAGCAGTGTTAGGAGTCCTGGACCAAATTCATACCAGAATACAAACTACTGAATCAGCTGCTTCTCAGTTGTCAGCATTCCTTATCGACCTAAGGCAGGTAATACAAGGAGGGTACAAAGCATTGATGAGATAAATATTTTTAGTATATTAGGAATTTTGGATTAAGACACTTTCTTCGCATTTCTATGTCAAGATAAATACAGCAGTCTGCATGGCAACAAAGTCTTCTCTTCTAGCAGTAGATGAATTTGGAAAAGGAACTTCTGAAGTTGATGGGCTCTCCCTATTGACTGCTTTTCTCACCCATCTTATAAAAAGGGGTCCAAACAATTGTCCTCATGTTATTCTTTCAACTCATTTCCACCGTCTTGTTGACCTTCTTGGCGATAATCCACTGGTTAAAAGTTATGTAAGTACTGAGTGTGTCTTTCTTCTATAATTCAATGCAAATAAGTTACTGATTCTTCAGGTTATTTCCAGGTTCTAGAACATATTGTTACTGATGGAGAGCTGGTGTATTTGTTTCAACTAAAGGCAGGTCAAATTATGTCGAGTTTAGCCATAGAAGTAGCAAAAGCAAACGGAATTCAACAGGCACAAGTGAATAGAGCAAGTGAGGTATGACACCTGAAAGTTAACCTACATCTTATAATTTTGTGAGATCCATATTTTTTTTCAACTAACATTTTTACCTGCAGATTTTAAATGCCTTGAAAGGGGGGACTTCGATCAACCCAATTTTAAACCACAAGAAAATGCAACCTACAAAACCGTAAGATTTGCAATTACGTTTTACTTTTAAATTTAAGCAATGGTTTTCTAGGTATTTATTTACCTAATGGCTGCTTTTTGATTCTTCAACAGAGAAGAGGACTTCATGAAAGATTTCTTATCTCTTGAAATAGACAAAGACCCACAAGCCATTGAGGAATTAAAAACTAGGTTCTTGAAACTAAAGTGAAAAACATAAATTATATGGATAAACACACTGAAGTATAACTAGAAGATCACAATCTTTATTAAACTTTTCCTATACAATAAAAAGTGGGTTAAGAACCGGTTGTTGACATCTTAACTAGTGATGTCAATTTGAAAAAACAAAACAAAAAACTTTTATCTCAATAAAAAAGTCACTGTTAGTATGAAGCCAAATGAACAAGAGAAAGAATGTACTAGCAAAACGTTCTGAACTATTTGTATTGTAATTTCAACTAAGTATCTAAAAGCTGAATTCTCTGTTTAGAATACTTAATCCTAGATAAGTCACACTTCACAGCCTTGCCAAAATAAAAGTCACTATTGGCCAGGGTGTTACTAAACATTAATTGTTATCTGACAGAATATGAAGAGATAGTTAAAAAAATAAATCTTAATGTACTCTAACATATTTAAGAGATGCAGAAGATGATATTTCCAACATATCTTTGAATTATATCTCAGCTTATCTTTGAAATGATTATATTTTCACTACCACAATGCAACCTCGTATCATTCACAGATATTTGTGTACATGCAAGCTATGTGTTACCTAATAAAGTGGCACTTCACACCATCCTCCTGGATAATAAAACTATTTGTTTCCCTTCAAATTTATTAGATAGGCCAAATTTGACTTATCTTACAACATTAAAAATCCACTTACCAACAAATAATCTGAAACGAACAAATCAAAACACTAACATAAGTACTTCTTATGAAAGAGGAAAACGAATTTAAAAAAAAAACAACATTCAGTGGCTCATGTATACTGCTTATAGTCATGATTATCATGGCAAATATTAAGAACTATTGATCTTAGATCTTTAAAATGGGTGATACTTAAGAACAGAGCACATTTTTGAAGCAGTCTCTTATGCCATTATTACCAACAAAAAAAGTTCATAGGGAAAAGAAAAAATAACATTCTAGAACCATTTTTTAAAAATGTTCACACTGTCTAGTTCAATTAAAATCTCACCAATGAGAAAAAAAAATCTCATTTGATAGAAAAATCACAGACTCCTAATTGAGACAATATCTTTCTCGATTATAGTACCCTAGCTGTAATAAGCATTCAGGGGTAAAGAAATTATATAAAATAAATTAATTCAGAAACACAAATTATGGAACTAACTTACAATACATGAAAGGAAAGAATCAACTTGATTCTTCTGCTGTTCCTTCGTAAAATAAAATGCTTTCTTAATTCAATATATTGCACTGAGTACAAGTTTAACAATACTCCCCAAAAGGGAAAAGAAATACATAACAATAAAAAAAATGTCAACAACAGACTACAACATTGCTGTAGGAAATTTTATCTGAATATAGTGACCAATTTGTAACTCTTAAGGTCACTTCTCACAAACTTTAACTTAAACATCAACACCTACCATAACTGCAAAAACAGTAACGCACTGAACTTTTTCATCAAATTAGAAAGCTGCCTTCATAAGATCATAGCAGGCCCTCATGATGTCTTCACTCAAGTTAGACATACCATAATTATTATGGGAAGTAAAATCTAAAGAGGAGCTAATACCCTGCTTTGATTGTATAATTTGTCCTTCTTGCAAACTAGCAGAAGAGAAATAGATTATTGTGCTTATATGCAGAAGAACACAATTTTGATATGCCATGTCATGTCACATCTGTGTTTACTTCAGCAAAAGACAACTGACCAACCCAAACATTGAGCAAAGTCCATTCAAAAACAAATTGAAAATCAAAAACAAATAAACAAAACACTGCACTTCAACAATGTACACTCTTCAGGTACATTCCCCCACAATAGTTAAAGATCGTTGTACAATAAGGCATTAATCTCTTGCTTTTCACACATTGCAAACTAACTGAGATTACACTCTCTATAAAGGTGCTCGAGAGATACTGGTAACTAATAAGCATCAATTATGCAACCTCAAATAGTATTAAAGCTATGGATTAAAAATTAGATCGCATCATATTAAACCTACAAAGGTCTACTGCAAAACTATGTAATACCATGTACAGGGTTCTATCATCGCCAGCGAAAAGGGTTTGAGCATAATGAACATAACAGAAAACATATTGGTACAGGGAGGGGCAGAAAATCATAACAGACAATAATGACCAAACCGGACTATTTCAAACATCAGCAGGTTTCGCGGGCGTCTGGGGCACAAAGCTCAGCACTTCTTCATACACCAACTCTGGAATTGGGGGAGCAAACAGTGTGAACATACTCTACAACACAACAAAACTTCGAAGTGTGGTAAAAATACTATCAAGACACTCACCTTTCCATTTTTCAACTGGAATATCCATGTCTTCAAAGCTCTGATCATACGGAGCAGAGACAGGTTCATCTGATGGATCAGCATACTGCTTCAAGTATGGGTGAGCCAGAGCTTTCTCTGCAGTTATGCGCTTGTCAGCATCAAGTTCCAACATCTTCTCAAGAAGATCAATGGCTAAGTAAATACAGAACAAGTATAACACTTGAAACATGTAAAATGGTAAAGAGTACAACAAACAACAACAAAAAACAACCAAAAAAAACTTACCAAGTGGATTTGCGCCCTTAAACACATCTTTGAACTCCTTCTTCTTCAATGGTGGTAGAGACTGGATGTAGTTACGTGCCTGTTGTCAAACATTTACAGTAAATTAAATATCTTTGAAAATGATCAGCCTATCTTACAAATGAGAAAGTTAGGTGGATTTAAGTTCACATTCACAAAAGACTTAACAAAAACCAAAACCAAAACCACTTTTGAAGGACCTACAAAATTTTAAAGCTGCATAGAAATGGGAGAGGGGGCAAAAGAAGAAGTTGTAGGTAAACTTATTAAGACCACAAAACTAATGGAATAAATGCATACCTCTTGACTTGTAATTTTTGCTAGAGTTTCCTCAGAAGGTGTTCCACTGAGCACTAGCACTCTTGTTAAGTGGTCAATGTCTAAAAGCACAGTTAAGGAATAAAAATCCACACTGAAAGTCTACCACAGATCACACACCAAAGTTCAAGTTTCTCTCGATTGAGCCAACTACTTGCAATACACCAGGTTTGTTATAGGCCATGAGGACTTATCATTCAATTGGAAAAGCAAACCAAGAAACTTTGCACCTTATATAACCACACCAGACAGCCTAAAACCAGTAATAAAACAAAACAACAAAAATACACCACATGCCATGCCACGCCACACCCAGAAAAGGAGATTGTAACAGGTTTAAACGCCCAAAACTAATTAAACATAAAGTGCTGCAGTACAAAAGGGACTTTTATACTTTAACTATACAGGCCCACAGAACTCGACAAACAATCCATGCTATGATATTCAATATGCTTTATCAGAGCAAATGAGCTACAGCATTACTAGAATTTAAAGGGGAGCAAGATGCACTTCAACTCCAAACCAGTAACACACACCAAGTTCACTGTCATTTGTAGTTTAAAACTCTGAAGGAAAATGTGGTGGGCACTTACATGTTCACTGGTGATTTTCTTCATGAATTCATCTTTTGGTGTACCAAGGATCTCCATAATTAAATTCAATTGGTGAATATCTAAGCACACTGCTAAGGGAAACACACTTAGACATTTCATGCAGTGAATGCCTGCAATCTGACCAGAACAATAGGCCATCGAGGTCTGATGCAATCAAGCCCTATACATCTATCAGCATCAAAATAAGTTATTATAACATTAATTTATCTTAAGTTCGTCAGTAAATAAATGTTCAGGGCAACTTTTTTAAAAAACATTGTTCTGCTCAGTTCTACAGAACATACAATTATAAGCAAATCATTGTGTTCATCTTCAGCAAAAAGTGCACAAAAATTTGGTAAGACATAAACAAAATAAAAATTCAAAGCATATCCACAAACATCAAGTTCCTTGACCACAGAAACACTAAATCTATTGAACACAAAGGATACGATCTGTTCCAGGGAAAAGTGTTCTTCCAGTCAGCAGCTCTGCCATGATGCAGCCAACTGACCATATATCCACTGATAAGAATGAGAGAAAAAATAGTATTTAAAGAATGCTTTATATGGCATCCCGTTATGGCACAAATTGAAACTGTGTATCACCTGTTTGATTGTATCTCATCCAATTGAGCATGATTTCAGGAGCACGGTACCACCTTGTTGCCACATATCCTGTCATTTCATTTTCAGTTGGCCGAGCCAAGCCAAAGTCTAGGATCTTAAGCTCGCAATCCTCATTAACAGCAATGTTGGAGGGTTTCAAGTCCTAAAGTATATGAAGAAAAGATACGGGAATGAATAAGATCTAAACCATTTGTCAAAAACTGAAAAAAAATTGATAAAAACTTCAAGAATTTGTACCCGGTGAATGATGCCTGCTGAATGGATGTACTTCAAGCCACGAAGTATTTGATACACCAGAAATTGAACATGCTCGTCAGTCAGCTTTTGAGTGCGCACAATGTTGTTCAAATCAGCTCCCATCAAATGGGTGACCAGATACCTATGTTATAGTAAGGTAGAATGTGAGAAGCATAAAAGTTCAAATGTAACTGTATTTTCCTCTTTCACCAAATACACCTACACTTGATTGAAGTCAGTAAGAGTTGTTGATGGATGAAATACATCAAGTAAACCAATCACCTAAATGAAGGGAAGAAAAGTTTTAACTTACATTACATGTAATTTCATTTAGTGTCAAAGATGAATAAAAGAATACATTACATTCTCATGGTTCATGTGTTTAAGCATACGGAGTTCCCGGTAAGTCCGTTTGGCATGAACAGCTGACTGAAATGGGCGAGCTAATTTCTTTATGGCAACTTTGCACCCAAGGACACTGTCCACTGCCGAACTGAAACACGAAAATAGAAAATGAAAATAGAGAATACCTGAACATGTTCTTCTACAAGAAGATACAGGCTGGGCCATTTCCCAGAGCATCCTTTAATCAGTTTAAGTGTACACATAATACAGAATGTAAAGTTTCAAGGAAATATTTGAAGACATTTTATCTTTGGGAAGTATGAGTGAGTTGTTTAACTAATTTTTGGCATTTTTCATAAAAGGTAGTAACTAGAAACAACTTACAGGAATAAATTATAGGTAAATTATACCCTACTAACTATAACTACAAAAAAATTACTTGATACCTAGTTAACAAAACAAAAAAATAATTCAAGGTAATGGCTGCAAAATATAGTCTAGTACAGTAGGAATATAGTACAGCTACTGACTTCTAAATCTCAAGGACAACAGTAGGGTTCTAAATTTGACAAGTTAATGAACCGAAGTGGATAAAGAGACACAGAGAACTACAAGAATTACAATGGCAGGTTGAAAAACAAACTTCAACTATGAGAGGCTACTTATAACCTCAAAACAGACTTCACAGCCGAGCGCAAACACATAAATAGAAGCAAGGGATCAGCCAGGACATGTCCAGGACCCAGCAAAGATAGCCGACCTCGATCCAGCGCAGGCTGTCGAGATTGTCGCTTTGATAGAAAGCTCGCGGGCCCACACTCACCAAACTTGGCCGTAGGCTCCCGACCCGACGGGCGTCAGCATTTGATACCGCTCCGGCACCTCCCATTCCGTGCGATTGATCTCCACTTTGTAAAACGAAGGCATGGCGTCTCGATGTTGTCTGCGGTGGGGCAAGGAGGTGTCAATGGTGCCTTTGCTATCTAAATCAAACTCTGTTGGAACTCTAGTCAGACGCCATTAACCACATTTGTACACAGACGATGAGCTAGGAGGCGTGCGGGAGGGGAGGGGGCGTGGCGGGGAAGACAGACTTGATTGGCGCCAGATAAAGCAGAGGGGAGGTCGCGGCCGGGGCGCCGCGCTGGCTCGGGCTGCCGGGAGGACCCGGCGCCATCCTCGCGCAAACCGCTAATAGCAAAAAATAATAATCAAGTTTTCTGATACCACAAATCTAGAGAAAGTGTCGGTGCGAAAAAAGTGTTTTTTTTTTCGATCGCCGACCAATGCGCACCAAGATTGATCGGGGGACCGCAGTGGGTGCGACCCGGTGGCATGCCAGACTCACCCACGCGAAGGGGAAGGACAGCCCAGCTGACCTTGTCCTGCTTATGGAGTCCTTAACAGCGCTCGAATCAGGAAACCTTGATGACCGTGCATTGTGTGTTTAGAGTGTAAAACAACACCTCGTTGGGCCGCACGCGCGCCGCCGTGGGACCTGTCGCAAAAAATGAAACAAACACACAGGAGAGATGAGACAAAGCCAGGCGACCGGGGAGGGGGGGGGGGGCTCGCATCTCCTTCCTTCTGGACCCGCGGCCTTGCCGGACCGACTGGGCTGCCTACCTAGCCGGCGCCTCCTCTCAATGATACACCTGCTGTGGACTCGCAGGAACTCGAGTCGCCTTTTCCACTGACATGACGCCCTTTCTGATGTCACTGGTGAAAAGTAAAAAGGGCGTAAGTCCACGGACTTCCCAGTGGACTTACGCCCTTTTTTCACTTTTTTACCAGTGATGTAGGGAGACTCGGAAACTCCAAACTGGGTTATTGTGGACGACCGCGCAAGGGTCATCGTGACGGCGAGGGGGAAAGTGCGAACCGATATGCTTTTAATTTGAATTGCAGATTAATCCGTACGATCCGTAGCAGCCCGGATCAGACTCATCCTGTTGTGAGCCAGATGGCATCTCACTGGGTCAGGACTGTAAATAGGGAAACAGCCATACCGCGAGTAGTGACGGAGCGTAGCGGAGCGTGGAGCGTTGGCATGTGCTCCGTGCTCCATAGCCTGCGGTCCAATAAGGTATTCCGGAGAACGGGTAAAGAAGAACAGCACGAATAACAAGGTGGCCCGTGATTCGTCGCCCGGTCTCCCCCTCCACTTGAGCGACGAATCACAGGCCCCTTTGTTATTCGTGCTGTTCTTCTTTTCCAGTTCTCCGGAATACCTTATCGCGGGGTTTGTTTATTCCTGGTTATTCGACGACAGTTTGGACTCGGTTTGGACGACACAAGATGTCGAGCGGTCCAAGGTGATGCAATGAGGGCTTGACGGCAGACGTGTTAGACGCAGGGGATGTCACAGTAGTAGCAAAATGCGTATACAGCGGGACCGGCCGTATCAGGACACTCTTGGGACCATGGCTCTTTACGGGCGCGGGCGGAGTTGGCAAACCCGCAACACTGCGGCGTCCGCTTTGATACCACGCGCGGTATAAGGTCCGGCTGCACCGTGGGTTGCCTGCTTGCAGGAGTTTGTGACACAAATTTCCTACCTTTCAGACGGCTTACTAGGGACGGTGCCCCCCCCCCTTATACCGCGCCTGTTTGATACACCCGCCACACCCGCCCTCGCATACACAAGTGACGGATCTCACATCCATCGCCTATGGGCTAAAATCTCGAGAGTTATGTACAACACCACCCCAACCCCCATCCTTTGAACGTTGTGTAGTGTACGATTGCCACAAAGGCCACATTACAGATCGTGATATCCTTGCTTGCTGGCGCGATAGACAAAGGTCACTGGTGTTGTATGGACCTTGCGTTTTTGAACAGTCCCGTTAGGTCCTCGAGTCACACACGAAGGTACACTATTGGCCGTGAATGGCCACGACAGGCTCCACGCAAGGTCTAATAACGGGATCAAGTTGCCGCCCACAAATATAGTCGGAATAGATGATCATAAAAAGAGCGTGTCAAAGACAAGGATGGCCTTGCCGTTGACCCTGTGGGCCGCACGCCAGGCCGGCGCGTCCGAGGGCCCCGAGGACATCTGACCGATCTGATTGGCCAGCATCTACTACCGAGGTGGGTAAGTGGTACCGATAGTAGTGGACAGGGTGGGTGAGCAGACGTGCCCCCCCCCCCCTTTTCCCACCTCGTCGTCAGCCCCAAGCAGCCGCCTGAGACCGTGTTCTTGATACTCATTCCATAGTTCGTGTTCTTGATTTTCTTGAGTGGATTAGCGCTTGTTTTAGTAATATCCCAGGTAGAACACGTTTGTCAAAATGATGTTAAAATGACCTCATTTTGACCCTCATCGTCAGAATTTACTGCGCCTAGGTAGCCAGAATGGGCTCATTTTGACGTCAAATGAGGGTCAGTGACGAGTTTTTGACAATTGTGTTCTACCTGGGATGCTCTCTTTAACACCAGCTCGATGCACTCCGAAAAATCAAGTACACGACCAATGTTCGAAACTCAAGAACACCTTTTTTTTTGGGGGGGGGGGGAGCACCAGTGACCACGGCGCCGGACCTGACCTAAGGCACGGCCAACGGTCCGGGTGCGGATCTGGACCAGGAGTCTGCGTGTGTGTGGTGGGCACGACCAGTGCACGGCTAGGTGCGACCGACCGACACGCGATTCTGTGCCGATCACTACGAGTGGGAGCACCCCGCTCGCAGCCCCCACTCCCATTTACTCGCCCCC
>NW_026267131.1:2315956-2317616 GCF_000697945.3 Frankliniella occidentalis | reverse complement strand
ACAGCGCTGCAGCAGCAGTACCAGCAGTACCAGCAGCAGTATCAGCAGTACCGCCCGCCTAAGCCCTACCGACCCAGGTCAATGCAAATACCTTCCCATTTTTGTCCTAAAATTACGAGTACTTTTATCTTCTCGTGAAATGGACATTTTTACCCTACCCCTCATCTCCCTTTTCGCCAAATCTACTGCGAATCGCACACACGAGGGGGAGGAGGGTTGTGTGAGTGAGAGCGTGTGAATTCGCGCGCGTGTGTGAGTGTGTGCGTGGATGCGGCTGGGGTTATGAAACCTGCCGCTTGCACACAGCGGGGCCACTGCCGGTCCAGCCCCGTCCAGAGACGGTTTGACCAGCGCGCGCGCGTCTTGTCCAGTGCCCGTGTCCAGTGACTCCAGTGACATTTGTTCATCGTGCCAGTGAGCGCCACCCAGAGAGTTTGTTCCGACCAATAGAAGTGAGAAGTGCCTAACGGGAAAAAACAAATGTGTTATTTTTGAGGGAAAATTGATAACTTTCAGGAAATCCCTTCGAGGTAAACTCCTTCGATTTTGAGGAAATCTCAAAAATGAGGGACTTTCCTGTATTTTTTTGAGATTTCCTCACAATGAAAGAATTTATATCAAACGATAGGAGTTCCTCAAAATTTTCCCTTTCCCATGAAAAAAATTAGACATCATTTTTACCGTGCATGGTGTTCAGGAGTCTACAACAATTGCCCAGGAAAAGTGACGCAGAGGGGTGTTCGACCCAACGTTTCGCAGTTTCCACGACAATTTCAAAGGAGGTCAACGCAGAATACGACCGGGAGAAAATGGTAAAGAACCGATTGACAACAGCAAAAAATAACTTTAAAGAGTGGAGCACACCTGATGTCAGGTCAGGGGTCCGAAAGGCGAAAATGCGATAGATGACTTTTTCGACAATATCTTCTAGACGAAGTTAGTAATCCCATTTCGAGCAGGAATAGTTTAATCGCAAATGTCATGACATTTATTAACATTATATATTTATTTATATATTCAAAGGCACTTTAAAGCACCAGCTGGCATATCAAATAACGAGCCCGGTGGACTGTCAAGATTACTGACTCCATCCAGAAGACAGTGTCGAAAAATGGATTGTACCGCGCATACGTTTATTTGCGTTACGGACCCACTGCATGATTCTGAATCCACGGTTCTGTCAAACAGGAACCCCGCGCCGCCTGCTCCGTTCTTCTGGCTGCACTGCTCGTCGCCGCCGCGGGCGCCAACCACCTCCAAGAACCATCCCGGGCAAGTACACCTCAACACCTCTAAACGACTGCCGAAGAAAATTCGTGCCTAGCTTGATATCTTGGCCTGTAGGAAAGATTCATTTTCTCAGACTAAAAAAAAAAAAAAAAGTCAAAAACAATCCCCATTTTGTATTCAAACACCGCAAGGTGGAACAAAATCGGAGACTAACACCTGTATTAGTCCCCTTGTAGGTTGAACCCCCGCGAGCGTGTTGTTTTTATTGGAGTCACGGTGATAATCGCGGCGAGGAGGTGAGGGGCGGCGAGGCGGGGAATGACCGACCGACGTACGGGCCGCCCCGCCCACCTCGACGCCGAGAACGCGTCCGTCTCCTCTCTCTCTCTCTCTCTCTCTCTCTCTCTCTCTCTCTCTCTCTCTCTCTCTC
>NW_026267131.1:2304446-2310997 GCF_000697945.3 Frankliniella occidentalis | reverse complement strand
CCCCTCCCCGTCCCACTCCTTCCCCTTTACTTATTTTCTTTCTATTTATCACATCCTATGATAATGTCCTCCAGATCCTGGCTGCCAAGTCCACTCCGAGTCCCATAGCGCGCAGGAGCTACAAGCCGGCCGCCTACTACCAAGGACAGGGACAGGAGCAGCAAGGATCACCGTTCGGTCCCACCCAGCAACAGCAACAAATTCAACCAGCGGTGCAGCAAGGGAAGTTAAGCTCACAGGTAATTATGACAAATCACACACTTGCAGGCCTATCTCACATAGACCAAATGAGATGATTTATTTATTGTTGACAATTTCTTTCTCCTTTGTGTTTTCCAGAATCCTTCTGAAGCCGCCCTCCTGTACCAGCTGCGTCACCACCATCACAACCGTCAGCCGTACTGGTGGAATTAACTGAGATTTTATTGTTTTCCTGTTGCTATTTACAAATTAGTGTCAAGTGCAGGCCATCCTTTAAGTGAGGGTGCAAGAGTGTGAATCTAGTCAACAAGTATCCCTGATTTGGTTTCTGAAAGCCCCCTAATGTACACAGTGCAATATGAAAATAAATCTCACAGGAATTAAGACCAAACTACAGCTTTTCTTTTAAAAACCTTTAATACGTTTTTTTCTTTTCAACTTTTATCAGCAGTAAACTGCGTGGCTTCTCAATTCGTATCCTGGAGGAAAGGTAAAAGAGGCAATCCTGCATCTTAGGTTTGTTGAAATTTAAACAAACAATGCCTTTCATGCAGGAATGTCCCTAAATCCTTTGCAGCGCAACTCTACAGCTTACATCCCACAGAAATATTGGCAGAGTTTCCTTGAGGTAACATTTTTCAGTCAAATATTGAGAGGTAAAGCAAGTGACATCACTCTCAGTGAGAAAAAGACAAACAACATTTGATAGAATGTCTGTGCTGCAAAACGTTAATTTACCTTTCAATTATCAGTACATTTAATTGTAATATAACAGAAACAAAATCAAAACACAAAATGGATAGACAGAAAGAGTAGTTACACCATTGTTACAAATTCAATTTTGTTTAATATGTATTGCTTCTAAATACTGTAATGAGCTTCATCCTCTCCATAAACAAAAATTGTTCAAAGCTATTGTGCTAACAGAAAGAAATACAATATGATTTTGAAGACAAAACATCAGTCAGTTGACTTTCTTAATTGTGCCCTTGGAAATCAGAAAGAAATGCACATATGGTTGACTAGAACACAGATAGCTTCATCTCAGTCCACTTATTGTAAACAATGAAAGACTCAACATGCCTCCCTAATACTGAACACAATATGACAATGAACACAACACAGATACAACTAAATAAAATTCATTCCTTTGGAAAATAAGAAAAATATAATGATGCCTTAGTAGCTAATATATCATGCATCAAACAAAAATGGACACTACGCAAAAACTCAACAAAAAAGAACTTTTAAAAAACCTACTGCATATAAATGCACAACCTGTAGCTTCTTCAACTTTTTGTCCTTATGACTAGTAAGTAGGCCACATTTTTCACAACATTCAAAATACTAGATAGAAAACAAGTTGAATTCAGACCACAGAGGATTTAACGTTGGACTAAGGGACATATTTAATACCCACTAATCTCAAGTAAACATTATCTTTTCTTATCAGAAGATTTACTTGGTTTTGCATTACTTGGATCAAGAGAGTTAACAAGAGACTCAACACTAGCTGTAATCCTCCCAACAAAAACAAAGGAAAACAGAACACAGGGAAGAGTTACAAAGAGAGATACTGCTTCAAAAATAAATTTGGGGGCAAATATTGCCCAAACCATTAGGTGACGGGCATGGATTGTTGCACAAAACATGGCTGCAAAGCTCTGTGAAAGATATTAAAAAATTATCACATAATAAACACAGATGTAAAAAAAAACAATGAAGAAAAATAATTCAACATAATACTCACACGAACTGCTTGAAGGAATATATATCTTGCAGTAAGAGTAGTAAGAGAACGATATACCAAATCTTCTCTTTGATACAACATCAGTTCACCCTGAGATAAGTCTTGATCACCCACTGCCACATAAACCCACTGTGGGCGAATTACTCTCAGAGTAAGAGGTGCAATCAAGAGCAATGGTAAAAGGAGTCCCTGAGAACATGAGACAGAAAATTGCAGCAAATATACAGAGTTGTGAGAAAGATGATGATTCAATGAGTTCATGGTGAAGACACTTACCATCAAAATATGGGAGCAGAATGTATTAACAATAATCAGTAATCCAGGCACAAACCTGCTGCTTGCAATATTCCCACTTGTGCCTACCATGGCAGCATCCCATTGAATACTAGGAAATGTTGCCTGATGCCCAGTGCCGTAAAAGGCATACTGAGCCAGAAGGGACCAGCACACAACAGCAGGCCACGATGTAGAAAGAAGTTGAACTAGAAATACAACAGGCAGTTTCATCAACACAGTACTCACATTACAGTATTACTTCAGTACTTAAGGGAACACAATCCCAACCTGAGACAATAATATTTTCAAATCGTAACATGGATATGAAAAGAAGCAGACATGTTGCAGCACAGGCACAGAGAACAAGAGCGGGCGACCAGCGGGCTCCTAGAAGGAGACCCATAACTGGCACCAATATTACAGCCAGTACAGTAAATGAAGCACTGTAGACAGTGGCAAGTCCATAAACCACAGGACTGCTATTCTCCGTGCCATCAGATGTTTCAGTTTGGTTCAAGTTTTCCTTTTTCCCACTAATCATCTGCTTCATCTATTAAAGAAAAAGAGGAAAGTAATTTACAAAGTGGAACAGAAATCAAAGCAGAATAAACTTGAAGAACCTTAAGTAAACTTGGAGTTAACAAACCTGATTATATAACTGAGGAATAGGGTTTTCAGTGCGTGTGACAGAAAATGTTGTGGATTGATTCCGAGATTTGACCACAAAGACACAGAGTGGGCGCAAAATAAGACTTGCAAGTGAAATTCCAGACAGAGTGTAAACAGTCCATGGTAAAATCTGAAGCTGCCAAGGTTTGAACAAGCGGCTGCGGGTATCTCCTGGAAGTTCTGCAAAAATATAATTTCAAGATTACCTCATGATGTTGATGGTAAAGAGAGTTGTTTTAAAACACAAAATGTGATTGTGTTTTAAAATACAAACCTTGCAGAACCCAAAAGCCACCAGAGCAAACTGCCATAACCGTTGGTGTGTAGCGGGCAAAAAGAACAGTGATAGAGTATCCTGTCAAATTCCCACAACTTCTGAGCCACATTCGGGTAAAAGTGACCCACAGAGCCATACAAATGAGCATGATCAGGCAATTGGGGTCAGCACCAAGATCTTTCCTTTTTGGTTCTGATGGTTGGTTTGATGCTTGATTGTTACAAGCAGCTTCTTCATCTCTGCACTTCCAAAACTGATGGGTGGCTCTTACCAAAACAGCAAGAACTAATGCAACAACTAAGATTCTAAGACGCATAGGATGGATCTGGGATCTAAGCCAAGCCAATCGAGACTTGCCTATCTTATTTTTCACAACTCCTGATAATTCATCCAATGGAACATTATAGCAGTAAACCATTGTTGCAATCAGTGATAATAGAAAGAAAGATAGAATTTTTCCTTCTGTCATGACATAGCTGTTAGATGCCATAGCCCATAGAGATAACACACAAACAGTTCGCCAAAATGTTTCAAGCCAAGGTTTACTTTTGGGAATACTTCCCCATTTAGAAAGGATTGCACCAGCATTTGCAGCTAAAACTATTGCTAAAAATATAAATGAGGAGCCAAATGTAGAGATAAAAAAGACCAACTCACTATTCTGAATAATGTCTAAATGCCCCAACACAAAGCTAACTGATGCACATAAAACAAGGCCAAAATAAGCAAATGCAAGACAAGACCCAGAAACTGAAAATGATATTTCATCACCTTGCAGAGCTTCAATGACTAAGAAAATAGCCATTATGACAACAAATGTAAAAATTAGGCCCCATGTCATGCTATAAGTATCAAATTGGACCCAGACTTTCTCACACAGGACCCGTAATGAAGTGAGGAACTCAGTACCTTCCTCTGCAATGGCCATAAACTCTTCCTGATTCACAACGTTCTTTACTTTTTCGCTAAAACTACTAAACATTTTCCTTAAGGAATGAAGCTTATCAGAAGTAAACTCATTATTGCGGCTAGAATATGTTTCAATATAAGTCATAGCTTGCTTTACATTAGACCACAAACTTAGTAATGCAAACTGCCAACTCTGCAAAGAACTTCCTGAATGCTTGAGCGCCACTGTTTTTGGCAATGAATCAACTATTACTGACCCTAAATTTGAAAATGGAATGGGAATACCAAGGGTCATAGCAAGGGTTGGGACTAAATCAACCTGACGTACTGTGCCTCCCTTGGGAGACCAACTTTGTGGCAAAAGGCCTAAGGGAGAATAAACAAACAATGCAGCAGTGACCTCTGCCTCACTTTCACCACCATGATCACCTAAAAAGTAAAAAAAAAGTAGAATAAAGCAAGATTGAAGATAATGATACAATTAAAATAAATCAGTAGCCTCACATTTACCTGTATTGGTCATGCCATGATCACCAAGAACAACCAAAACTGTGTCATTATCCATATTTTTCACAATGTCACTGTATGGGAAGAGAAAAGGGGCGTATTCATAAACCATAACAACAATAACAACAACAACAAATCATTCCTTCTTAATTATACCGTATGAATGCTTACCTGATAACTGTGTTCATTTCATCAAGCTTGCGGGACATTTCTGGATGAAACGGTCCATAGCGATGGCCACAATGATCAACACCAAGAAAATGAGCAATCAATAGGTCCCAATCATTCTTCTTTAATTCAGGTTGTAAATGTTTCTTGATTCCGGTATCAACAGTGTCCAAGTCCCACACATTAAATGAAGGGAAAGGGTACTGACGCTCAAATCTATGGGGATACAGCCCAATCCACGTATCATCCCCCATAAAAACTGCTTTCTTCCCTTTACTGCGTAACTGATCAATTACGTTATCTTCATTTATCTCTGTAGAAGCGAAATTTGACCCCAAATCAATAAATGTGGGCAAGCTACCAGTTGTCAGTCCCTTGAGGCGTTGCATAGTGGTAGTTGGAGGATCAGCAATAAACTTATACAACCTCGTATTATCAGGCTGCTTTACTATTAGGTCTCTCAGAATGGTGAGTCTATTCTCAAAAGCTCTGGGCTCTTGCGTATTCTGGTAATAGGCGAATTCATACTTCAATGCATCTATTACAACCAGAACAACTTTGGCCCTTCCTTGAGAGCAGAGGTCTTCTTGTCCCACCAAATGTTGCAAAGGGTTTGGTCCAGAGGGGCAATCTGCCTCGATGCCATGAGAACTTGATTCAGGTGAAAAGTTAGAACAATAAACATTGCCGATACACCTTGACTTTTCTGGTTGGACTTGTCGCCGAAGCAGGAATCCTCGGGAGAACAGAAGCACACCACAAACAAGCAAATATGACATCCATGCTAGGAATAGAAAGTATCTCCAAAACTTCGACATGTCGTTGAAGGGACTCTACATCAAGTCAAGTTCAGACAGTTCCGATTGACGCAGCAGCAGTCTTGTTTGTCCACAGCGGTTTCTTCTGCTTTCTGCTGCAGAGTTTTCCAGGTTATGTTGTTTATTGGATCGTCGACCAGCTGAGAAGCATTGCTCATTCACATTGCTTTTCATATTCGGTCTCGCAAAACCTGGCGCGACCAACCCCGGTTGTCAAAATACACTGGTAAGTTGTTCAAGAATAGACGGTTTAGAAATGTTTAGTTAACATCTATACTTGTTTCTAATGTTTCAAATCTCACCGACAACAAACATCTGTAGTGTCAACTCAAGAATATTTTTTTCAGAAAGCGAATCCCTCCTTAACCTTAACCTTCTGCTTGTTACAGGCTTCTGTTATTATAGGTAATTGTAAGCTCCCAAGCTGCTCCCAAGGCAGAATTAAATTCTAGAATGGAAGCTGAATTAAGAAGTTTACGGTCTCTCTTAACTGTTGCAAGGAATGAAATAAACAACTTAAGGTAAGCTGGAGTTATTTTTATTGGTCTGGTATTTCATAATTATGACAATATTTTAATGTTCATTCATTGTGGGATTATTTGTTATCTGTTTTCAGACAACAAATACGCTCACTGAACCATGTTCATGAAAAAGAAGTTGATGAAGTGAAGAGAATACTTCAAAGCTGGCGATGCCCAGGCTGCAAACAGAAAAATATTCAAGACCATGAGTATGGAAACACCAGTGGTTCCAGTAACAGCAATCAATCACAAAATCTGGTTGGACCAGAGACATTAGAGCTCTCTCCTATTGGCATTATTAATTCATGGTTTCCTGAAAAACGAGGCACTCCACGTCAACCTGGTGTCAGTGGAAGCGCACGGGGGAAACTTACTATCTTCAACACAGTCTTCACAAATCCTGAACACGCCCTGGAGGGCTTAGAGGAATACTCACACATGTGGTAAAATTAATT